>NC_087202.1:49432633-49463170 GCF_015104395.2 Macrobrachium nipponense | reverse complement strand
TTGGCGGCGACTCAACAAATAAAATTAGAGCTCTTCCTAACCATTTTCTACAGGATAGGATGAGTGGTACTTCTTCCCCCGCCCCCAAGATTGTGTATGCGGGACACGTATGGCCCCTAGCGAGCAGCAGATCTCATATGACGTCTTCACTCTCTCAGGGAGTGTGAAGCGAACACAGAGTTGCTTCGCTAAAACGCGGTACTCAGGATGTAACTGAGTGCCTGCTCTGTTGAAATGCTTCCGAGGCCGCGTGAGCATTTACTTTAAAAGGTTTCAAATCTTTGTTCAAACATGACGAATGAGCCTCTTAGAAAGACTCCTTAAAAACAACGCCAGGGCGTTCTTTGACATGGGCAAGTCTGGTCTTTTTACGGAACAACGCAGATTGTCCGAATGACCTCGACTTTCTTTAGTTTTATCAAGATAAAACTTGAGAGCCCCGACAGGGCACAGGACTCTCTGTGGCTCTTGCCCAATAATTTGTGCCATCCCCTTGATCTCCAGGCCTCTGGGCCAAGGGTTAGACGGGTTTTCGTTCTTAGCAAGAACGGAAGGCTTAGAGGACACCGAATTATGTCCTCTAAAGCCTCAAAACCCCTCCTTGATGATAGCTAAAACCTCACTAACCCTCTTTGCCGTAGCTAGAGTGGTTAGAAAATTAGCCTTTCTGGTCACGTATATTAAGTTTACAGAAAGGAGAGGTTCGAAATGCTTTGACATCAGGAACTTCAGACTACGTCTAAGTTCCATGCCGGAAGCTTCGATCTAGACCATTTCAAGATTTCCACAGACCTCAAATATCGTGAAGGGCTTTGTTGTTTGACAGATCCGAATCTCTGAGCCTAGAGGCCGTCAACAACATATTTCCGTATTCTACAATCGTTGGGACTGTTAGCTTATCCCATACTTCAGACGGAAAGGGAAGACGGTAAAGTAATTCACAGAGGTCGAGGTGGAGGAACAGTCATTCTTCCTGCACTATCTCCAGAATCGGCCCACTCCGATTGGTACACTGCAAAATATGCAGCACTGCTTTGCTTTGGCAATGAGACCTGTAATTAATCTTGAAGATCCTCTCGCTTCTCGACAGTCTGAACGCATTCAGACTCAGAGCGGAGAGGTTTTTAGGTACCTCTCGAAGTGAGGCTGTTAGAGTAGATCGATTCTCTCGGGAAGGGTCCTTTGAAAGTGCTCTCTGAAGGACGTGACCTCTGTGAATCCAGCCTCTCGAAGGCCAACATGGGGCGATCAGCGTCTTTCTCGCTCCCTCTGACACCAGCGATTATCTTATTATATTTCCTAAGCTTTTGAATAGGGGAAAAGAGACTAACCAACTATCCCCATTCCTTACTATATGATGGTGTCTATTGCTACCGCTCTCGGATCGAGAATAAGGGGGCAACGTAGAGGAAGCTTCTTCGTCTTCAATATTGCGAAGAAATCTACGAAAGGACGTCTCCAAAGTCTCCTAAAGTCTCGACATACTTCTAAGCGAGGATTACTCAGACGTCAGTAGTTGCTGCCGTCGATCGAGAAGATCCGCACGGACAAGCAATAGTGTAACGAACCTCTTGAGGATCGTTACGTTCCGTGCTTATGTCGATAACCATTTCTCTCTTCTTGGGATATGAGAGAGCTGCAAAATTATCTGAGATGATTTGGACCAATCGACCAAAAACTCACTCTTCGAGGAACTGGAGAGCCAACCAAATTGCTTCCAATTCTCTTAGATTATGTGCCAGGACCTCTGTACGGATGCCTGGCACCCTCTCGGTATCACCTGAGGTGATCGTCCACCCATTGAGAGATGTTTAGAATTATTTCTAAATCTTTGATGTTATTTCAGTTCTCCTGTAGGAAAAACTGTAGAGGTCTGAATTGCAGTCTATTCAGGGAAACAAGCTTCTCCAGCGAGGAAATGGTCCCCAGCATACTCATCCATTCCCTCACTAAGCATGCTTCCTTCCCTAATAAGGCTGCGCTTTGCATAAGCAGGAGAGCATTATTATAGTGCTATGCCGTTGTAGACTTACAGAATTCTGTTACAGTGCGGTAATCCAGCGCCGAACAGGTCCTAAGAGGATAAGCTTCTTGTTGAAAATTTTCTTTTTCTTAGGCAAAAAGGGAAGTCCGTATTTATTCCATGATTACTAGAAATCAAATCCCCTCAAACCGAGGCTAAAGTCCATGATTGTAGGGCAGAGATACGGTTCGTCAATCAATCCCGCGGGAGAGAGAGACGTAAACGACCGCACATAACAGCGAGCTACCTGATACTGAGTTGGTGAATGGTGACTGGTGAGTCAGTTACAGCAGCTTACGTTCACCTTCTCGCAGCATTATGCTGAGTTGCCAGCTACTCTATTCTACTAAGGAATAGATTTTCCACTTTTTGAACAGAAACTCTCAAGTTGGCATATTTAAGCGAAACAGAATTCGCCAAATACAGAAGCTGATTTTGTGTTGTCGTAGAAAACACTACGCTTAATTAACCAAATGTTAAAATCGGAAACTCCTGGAAAGTTGCCAGGAGTACCGATTAAATATACTGCGTCATCCACAATGATAGCAGCCTTCTATCGTAGTCTCGGCTCGCACTATTCTGCCTGAGTTACCAGCTACTCTATTCTACGAAGGAATAGGGTTTGTTATATATCGATCAGAAGAAATTCTCAAGCAGGCATATTTAAGCGAACATAATTCGCTAGATGCAGGCGCTGAGTTGGTGTTGTTGTAACAATACCTTTTAGCGTTGTCCTTACAGCGGAAACTCCTGGAAGTTTGCAGGAAGGACCGATTAAATACACTTACAATAACCGTCTTTTCGGTTGCCATCTGTAGAGGTAACCACGATATGCGTATATGACTTGAACCCTACATTAGTAATATGACGCAAAGATAAAATACGTAAGTAGTATTGCAGTCACTTGAACATCTAATTCTCTACTACATTCTTTCCTCGACAAGGAAGAGAGAGAGAATGGAAATCGACTGTCTTCGTTCTCTTTGCCAAGAGAACGAATTAATATTATTCGAATGGAGATCCTCAAGTGAGAACCAAGGATCGAAAAGGACAGTTCAAGCTTCTTATGATATTCGACATAAGACTTCATGGACGTAGTCTACAAGTCTTTTCCGGATGAGCCTCTGACTAATGAATGAGAGCTCTTTCGAATTTTGTTATTAATGAGAGATTATCCGATTATGCGATAAAATGTTATTAAGATCTTTGTCAATGAGAACTAACCCATTTACATGACAGAAAGTAATCTAGGAATTTGAGCATATAGTCTTCCCAATTCCCGCAGAAATCGAGGTAGGGGCAGGTTGATTCCTGATCAGAGACTGGGCTTACGCACAGGTAGGACCTTAATGTTCCCCTTCGGCAGCGCAGTCCCGAAAGCAGATGAGGCGTTTTATGACACCGAAATCTGCTTACAGTTTTTCTGGAATCCATTAAGATGATATTGTTATGATACAATAAAGTTTCATACATACTTACCTGGCAGATATATACATAGCTAAGACTCCGTCGTCCCCGACAGAAATTCAAATTTCGCGGCACACGCTGCCAGGTAGGTCAGGTGATCTACCGTCCTGCCTGGGTGGCAGGATTAGGAACCATTCTGTTTTTCTATCATATTTTTTCTCTTCCACCTGTCTCCTTGCGGGGAGGCTGGGTGGGCCCTAATCGTTATTATCTGCCAGGTAAGTATGTATGAAACTTTATTGTATCATAACAATATCATTTTCATACAATCAACTTACCTGTCAGATATATACATAGCTGATTGGCACCCTTCGGTGGAGGGTAAGAGACAGCTACTATATGGAATAGACAGGTAAACAACATATGTTGTAGGTATAATTAAAACCTTGGTTCCTACCTGATAGGTGGTAGACTTCGTGGGTGTTTGCCCGTAGTCTGCATCACCTCAAGAAACTTTAGCGAGAGATGTGATCTATGGCCAAGAGTTCTTGTGGGTCTGCCGAAGGGGTCTTATCCACTTACTCGGCAGAGCCTGAAAGGACTTTGTCAATGGGTGCTGATCCACTTATATGACAATACACCTTATGAAGGAGCGCAACACCGATCCCGATCACCTGATACCTAACACGAGGGTTCGCGCTCAAATTGGAAAGAGTTATATCCCCACCCCCACTCCTTTCAAAAACCCAATAATTTCACTAAGTTAAAACTTTAACTCAAAGTTAAGGATCAGTGTCGGCTCCTTATCCCAGTAACGTATCCGCAGAAACGTATAAACCAAAAGAGAAGGATCTCTCGTAGGTTAACTTGACATCCTTTGTGTAATGAGAAGTCAACACAGAGTTGCCTCTACCGTCAACACAGCTAATATGTCTTATATGACTATTGTTATGTAAAGAACAAGAATTTGCAAAAGCGCGCACTTCCTGCGCTTTTAATTCTCAGCTGTTTGAAGGAATCAAGTCACTAATGTTAAGTGCTTAGGAGATCTCCATGTTTTCAAAGAAGACCAGGGCTTTCTTGAAATGGATCTCACCCGACTGAAGCCTGAAGCCTGGCAGGAACCTCGCGCCTGGCTGGTGCTTCGCTCTTGGTTGGCGCCTAGCGCTTGTCTGGTACCTTTCGCTTGACTGGCGCCTCGCATCTGGATGACGCTTCGCGTCTTAGCTGGAGATTCGCGCCTAGAGCCTGGCTGGCTGCTCGCGCCTGGCTGGCGCTTTGTGCCTGCCTGGCGCCTCGCGCCTGCCTGGAGCTTCGCGCCTGGCTGCCTTGCGCCTTGCTGGCGTCTAGCTCCCACTGTTGGAGTGGCGCCTTGCGCCTGCCTGGAGCTTCGCGGCTGGCTGGCACCTCGCGCCTGGCTGGCGTCTCGCACCAGGTTGGCGCTTTGTGCCTGCCTGGCGCCTCGCGCCTGGCTGGTGTCTCGCGCCAGGTTGGCGCTTTGTGCCTGCCTGGCGCCTTGCGCCTGCCTGGAGCTTCGCGCCTGGCTGGCGTCTCGCGCCCGGTTGGAGTGGCGCCTTGCGCCTGCCTGGAGCTTCGCCGCTGGCTGGTACCTCGCGCCTGCCTGGCGCGCTCCTGCCTGGCGCCTCGCGCCTGGGTGGCTCCTCCCCACATTGCCGGAGCTTCGAGCTTGGTAGAGTCTCGAGGATGTCTGGCAATGTCCACATCGGACACTCTGATCTGTCCTATATGTTCGCATCTAGCGCATCTGTGTCAGGTTGTAGGCCCGGTCTTTCTCCTCATCAGACAATGACAGTGTTCTTGGGGCTGTCTGCAGGTTTCTTCTTCCTTACTGACTGTGTCAGAAGGTCTTGAGTCGCCTTCTCAGTTAATGAACGAGAAATGTCCTTCACTACTTCAGAAGGGAACCAAAAAGTCAGACCAAAGGCGAGTAACAGAAAACGCGATGTCCCTCTGAGCGTGGGAGACCGCTTTGGTTAAAAAGACACTATATACTGTCCTCTTTTTAAGAAGACCTGCTCCAAACAAAGAGGAGATCTCAACCGAGCCATCCTGAACCGCTTTTGTCTATAACAAGACAAAACTACAACAGAAGGACTTCTGGTTCGAGTCCTTCAGAATCATGGGCTTTCTTGGACATCACCCCAAGGGACCAATCTAAGAAGTTGAAAACTTCCAATACATGAAAGAGTCCCTTGAGGAGATGGTCCAGTTCTGAAATGCCCCAAGTTATACGGGCATAGTTCAAACCTTGTCTACGTGAAGCGTCAACTAAGGTCGAAAAGTCCGCTTCTGACGTAG
This sequence comes from Macrobrachium nipponense, assembly GCF_015104395.2. Taxonomy (NCBI): domain Eukaryota; kingdom Metazoa; phylum Arthropoda; class Malacostraca; order Decapoda; family Palaemonidae; genus Macrobrachium; species Macrobrachium nipponense. The sequence continues at coordinate 49,457,421 of NC_087202.1, read as the reverse complement.
ACGGAAGAGAAATAACCCATATTCTCTCCCGTCTGATATCAAATGCCTCTTTACCAGCTAGTCTCGCTGGAGGCATGCAGAAGACCGTTCTAACTAACACTCCTTCTTCAACTTCATCCAAGAGTCTAAAGACTGAAGAGCCCTCTTCATCGAAATGGCGGGCTTCATTCTAAGAAAAAACGAAGATTTCTTCGTCTTTGCACTCGAGAAAAGAGAGCGCGGAGAAGGAGGAGAGGCAGGAGTCAAGTCGTCTCCATACTCCTCTAGAAGCAAGGCTGTCAAACTTATAGTTCGACAGTCCTTCTCTTCCTTGATACTCCTCCTCCGAGTTTACTTCTAACTCGGGGTCTAGATGAGTCTCCGCTGCTAATTCAGTACGTCTTTCCTCTGGAGGAGACAAAAACTCCTTAATAGGAGAGGGGCTAAGGGAATGATATTCCTTCCTCTTCCCCGCTTTAATAGTCCTGGAAGGCGCCAACAGCCCAGGCTTCTCTCCATAAATGGATGACGCTTCCCGCTTGGATGACGCTTGTAGTCAGCCAAGCGTCCTGGCTGACGCCTCCCGTTTGTGTGGCTGCTGACGTCTGGATGACGCCTCGCGCCTGGAAGACGCTTCGCTCTCAAAAGGCGTCCTAACTGGCGCCAAAATTTTGGTTGGAGCCTCGCGTCTAAAAGCAGCTTTAAATGACTATTCGATGTCTTGACGACGTCTCACGTCTCTCTGGCGTTACGTGTCTTCCGTAAGATTCTCCGATCTCGCTCTCGAACCGAAGCCTCTGCGATATGTTTTGGAACTTCACGTCTGCATGACGCCTCTCGCTTCGCAGGGGAGAGAGGACGAGACTTCTTGATTGGAAGCGCAACGTCCTTCCTACGAGGCGCTAACACTCCCCCACCAAAGAGGCCAATTGCTCTTGTACTGGCAAGATAATCTTCCTTGAAGTTTTTCCCTCGTCATCTTCAATCGGGAGAGAAGTAGGAAAAGGAAGCAGTCTATAGGAAGCCTGTTCGTCTTCTCACAACTCTTTCCAATAAATGTTAAACATGTTAACAGTTATTATCGTCGATCGAGAAGGATCTCTTTGTTAACGCGAATAGGAGCGAAAAAAGAGATTCTCGATGCTCTATGCGATATGAGAGTGTCGTGGAAATGGCCTAAGTGATTAAATGGGTAACGAAATCAGGAACGAATCTTGCCGTTACCGAGCTTGGTGTCCGAGAGTCTACTGGACTCCTAGGTTAATAACTCGCTAAAACGAGAAAATCTTGGATGGTGCTCTTGGCTCACTGCGCCAGGCTGGCGCTTCTGGCGCAAATTTTTTGCGCCAGGCTGGCGCTTCTGGAGCATTGCGCCAGGTTGGTACTTCTGGCGCGTTGCGCCAGACTGGCGCTTTCTTCTAATTCTTTTTATGTTATGTGCCAGAACACCTGTGCCTTTATGGTACCCGACAATCCTTTCACATGTTAATTCCGTTCTTAGTAGGAAAAAACAAAAAACTATACGTAAGTATAGTCCATTCAGGGAAACAAGTTCTGCCCCAAAGAGAATGTTTCCCATCCGACTCATCCATCTTCTTCTGAGCAGTACTCTAATAAGCTATGCTTTCGTAAGCCTGAGAGCATTACATAATATAATGTTCTGCTGCGATAGAATCCTTTAATAATGTTACCTACGGTAAACCGCATTGAAAGGTTGTACTATCTCTCTTATTGAAAGCTTCTTAGCAAAAGGCATACAATATTTTATTTTTATGTTAGCTTAACTATCCCTCAATCCCGAGGTTAAGACCGCGATTGTAGGGGAGGGGGAGATACGGAAAGTTATTCCATCCCGCAGGAGAGAGAGATTCGCCCAACCGACCGCTCATGACTGACACCTACATGGTACTGACAGTAAGTCAGTAACTGTAACTGGCATAGGGCGTACTGGGGGGGGGGGGGGGGGGCGTTGGTCTCAGGCTCTCAGCGAAAGCAGTCCCCCTCCCCGCTTACTCTTCCAGAGTTGCCAGCTACTCCAATTAATAAAGGAATTTAATAAAATTATTATCGAACTTCAGGAAGTTCTTATTTTATTAAAGCATATTTAAGCGAAACAAGACTTCGATAAATCTAGAAGCTAAGTAGGTGTAGTCTTAACAATCCCTTTAAGCGTAGTCCTTCCTAGGAAAGACGTAGAAGGATACTTGTAATTGAGTTGCACAGAAAAGAAGTAACTACGGTATGTGTTTATGAATTGACCGTATCGTATTCTCATACAGCAGAAAACTCTACTACCTTCTACTATTCTTCGTTCTTTCGTTAATAGAACGATAGAAAGAGTATATATATATATATCCTTAAGGAACGAAGTTAATCAAGGAACTCTTTATATCTTCGTGATTTCTTCATAAATCGCGGAAGAGACAGAATTCCTGTTCATCACTAGGGTTTTACGGAAGGAAGTAGATATTTTCTATCCGCCATCATACCCAAACATCGATGAGATCTTATTAAGAAAAACTCCCAAAGCGAAGAGCATGGATGAAAGAGAGAGTCCGCATGAGAGGAACTGCCTAACAAAGAAGTCTTCTGAATAATGAAAAGGGGCTTCTCTTAGTATCAGAATCCTTCTGACAAAAGCAACGGCCGCCTGTGCGACATCTTGCACATTTGCCAGGGGAAAGTTGTTCAAGTAAAAATTCAAAGAGGAGTCTCGCGACTGACCTCTCTCTCTAATGAAGATTTTTGAAATCTTCTGACGCCTGGCGTCTGGATCCTTGCGCCTAGCGTCTGGATAGTTCCGCGCGCCTGGAATGTTCCGCACGCTAGACAGGAGACTCGCTCCTGGAACGTTCCGCTTGCGTGGAAGGTCCCGTGCGCCCTAATAGATCCGAGCGCCTCTAGTCTTGTTATACGAGCCTCTTGCCAGAAAACGTTTCAATGGAAGCATCCTTCCCGATTGCCATTCTACTATAAGGCTCCTTAGTTAAGCCGTCTGTTTTCTCTTTGAAGGCGCCTTGCCACCAAGAAAAAGTTCTGGAACGCGGCTCGCACTCAGTTGCTGGAACGCGGCTCGCGTTAATCTGTATGAACGAGGCTCGCGCTAGTCTGTTGGAACGCGGCTCGCGCTAGTCTGTTGGAACGCGGCTCGCTGCTGGCTGTTGGAACGTGGCTCGCGCTAGCTTGCTGGCTGGCTCTCAGCCTCTCGCTTAGTGCGTCAGTGTTCTCTTATTCAGAGAACGAGCCAGATCGTCCGAACTTCTAACATGTACATTCTTCGTCTTTTCGGACGTAAGATGAAGAAACGGCCAAGAACAGACGCACTTTTTAAAGGCTGCCTTTGCAATGGCCTATCCCTGGCAAGTCGGCTGGGACGTTTTACAGATCCTGCCGAGGGAACGCCCGATCGTGGGGATTCTCCATAACCTCCGTAAGGCTTTCGACTTTCCTTCTCCTCTGGGCTTGTGAGTTTGGAAGAGGTCTAGCCTGAGAGCGAGACAGAGCCGATCGAACGTACCCTCTACTAATTAGGACGCCTTTCCAATGGCGAACTTGGCAGTCTGGGACGTTCTACAGATCCTGCCGAGGGGACGCCTGATCGGTGGGGATTCTCCATAACCTCCGTAGGCTTTCGACTTTCCTTCTCCTCTGGGTATGTGAGCTTGGAAGAGGTCTAGGCCTGGGAGCAAAAACAGAGCCGAACAGAACGCACCCTCCACTGCACTAACAGTAAAATCACTTCTTACCTTTCAATAGCTCGTATTTTGAGCTACATTCCTTTGTCTTCAAATTGCAATATGAATTTGAAGATTCTGTGAAGTAAGAAGGAGATGAGGATACCACACTACTAGTAATGTTAATGCTCTAACTGCTCGTTAGTACGAGAGCTATATAAACTTCTAAAGGAAGCGTAACTATTCTTTCCTTACATCGTCAAGAAGGAAGTTAGCTCAATCAATTCTAACATTTATTACACGTTAATATGAATAAATATTAAAATTTTCCTTCTTGCAAACTATGTGATTGTCTACCGAAAAGTTCGGTAGTTACACGTAAACAATTCTTCGAAATTTTCGAAGCCAAAGTTATCAAAACAAATTAATATGCGTATGCCGAACCAAAGATCCAGTACTTCCCTGCAAAAGATAGCCCAGAAGATCGATGGCGATGAAATCCAAAAATCAAGTCAGGAGGAACTGCAAACGTTGTTTACATTCCAAGCGACAGAAAAAATATGATAGAAAACAGGAATGGTTCCTAATCCTGCCACCCAGGGCAGGACGGTAGATCACCTGACCTACCTGCAGCGTGTGCCGCGAAATTTGAATTTCTGTCGGGGACGACGGAGTCTTAGCTATGTATATATCTGACAGGTAAGTTGATTGTATGAAATCATGGATTCTATTGAACGCTCCCTTCGTAGAAAGCGAAGTAGACATCTTGACGAGACCAAACTCCTTCCTCTTCTTCGAAGACGCCCTCTTGAAGACCGTTCTTGCAGGAATCCTGGCGAACGTCTTGATGCGTAGGACGCCTAACGTTCTGAAGAACGTCCTGGTAAGTGCTCGGCCGAGCGACATGACGTGTAGGATGCCGAGCGTCTTCAAAAGCGTCCTCGCTAGCGTCCTGGCGAGCGTCCAGATGTGTAAGACATCGAGCGTCTTCCAAAAAGCTTATCAATGTTTATGACGTCGAGGCGTCTTCCCAGAGCGTCCTGATGGCGCTCTCTTCGTGTAGGACGTCGAGCATCTGCAAAAGCTTCCTCACGTCTCAATGCGTAGGACGTTGAGCAAGAGACGTCATCGCGAGAGTCTTACTGAGCGTATTGGTGCATAGAACACCAAGGGTTCTGAACAGCATCTCAGAGAGGATCTTGTCGAGCGCCCTGATGCATGAAAGGCCACCCGAGAGGCGTCCTGGAGAGCCGCACGCTGCTCCTGAAGTGTGAGAGCACTATAAGAAGACGTAGGGATATCGTCTTCAAGACGACCTTAAAGACCTTCATTACCTTCTAAGAAAGACGGTGGCCGCCTGTGCGACATCTTGCGTCTTTGTAATGCAAATGAACATATCCAGAAACGCGCTCAAAAAAGGAACGCCGAGCGTTCCGAAAGGCATCCTCGCGAGGTGCTTGCCGATCGTCCTGATTGCATTCTTTGAGCGTCTTGAAGAGCAATCCGGAAAAGGAGAGCGACGAACATCAAGGGAGCGTCATAGTGAATGACGTGCGTCAACACGAGTAACCTGAGAGGCTTCCTGGCGCGGGGAGAGAGCTCTATGAAATGCGAGCGTTCTAAGCAGAAGTACGGTGATTGTCATCAGGACGAGTCTTAAGGACGTTCGCCACTCTTGACAAAAACGACGGCCGCCTGTGCGACATCTTGCGTCTTTGTCACACTCATCGACACTGCAGAAGGGCATTTAAAAGGACGCCTGTGTGTTCTTGGGTATGAGGAATGCTTTGCCCTTCTGTCGAAAACTAGGATAGTCTGTCCAGCGTAGCTGCCGAACCAGAATCATCTCTATCCGCTGACCGAGCGTCCCTTAGGGACGAGTAAGAGGCGTCTTGGCGAGCTGTTTGACTATGCAAATCAGCTTGCCGGACGTCAAGCTTATCAGCTTGAACAAAATCCCGTTTCATAGTAAAGCGAACGTCACATAACGTATACGGAGCGCCATGAGGAGAGGAGGGAGGGGAGCATCTTGGAGAGCAAGAAAACAATCCTTGCTACAAGAGTAACGACGTTCCTTCCTCTCGATAGAGCGTCGAGTGTCTCGAAAGGCGTCCTCGTGAGGGTTCTGCCTTATGGATATTTTTTATCTCTTGACAAAGACGACGGCCGCCTGTGCGACATCTTGCGTCTTTGTCACGCTTATCTATATTAAGTCATGCCGAAGGGGACGCCAGATCAGTACTCTGACGCTCCCTCCTGATGAGAGAGAGGACGTGGAAGCATCCTCTTCTCTAAAGCTTCTTTTTTAGAGGGCGCGAGTCCTTCCGAGAGCTCCAACCCTGCGGGGAGGACGCCTCGGAGGACGAGAAGCAATCTTTCATGATTCGTGCACGTGCACGATCTTTGGCAGCCTGGGAAGCGTCTTCAGGTCCTGCCGAAGGGACGCCAGATCGGTGGGGGGTTCCTCGTAACCCTTCTTCGGCTTACGACATGCCCTCTCCCTGTGGTCCTGGGAGTCCGACAGAAGTCTAGACCTAGAGGCGTTATAAGGCCGATCTGACGCCCCCTCCACACACTAGGGGCACTAATTCAACATCACTACACTCGCAACACTGATTGGAGATCGAGACTTATGTAATCCGCCATCAACAGAAAGGGCATTACCTCTGACAAACACTTCCTCTAGGCCCGTAGGCCATACCACAAGGTTAGGCAACATCAAGTTTACAGGAGGTTAGTTTCATTACCCTGACTTCTGTTTACTGATCTTGGAGGAAGACCTCCTGATTCTATTACGCTCTAATTTGCGTACATACGAATCATACATCTTCCTTCGGAATCAGTCAAATATCTCACTAATTACATTGATGTTTCAACAAGAATTATGTACACGTCGTGCATATTAAGTGAGAATCTATCGAAAGTTTCGTTATTCTCACCTAACCCCTTGCAGACAACAAAGTCTGAAACTAGCCTAACTAGATTCAGACGTCTTATGTCAAGAAATTCAAAATTAAATCAATTTAAGATAGCGTATGCCTAGCCACAAATCCAAGTTAATAAACCAAAAAGAAAACACCCAAGATACTTAAGCGGCAATGAAGTTCTAAAATCCTAGGCGGAGGTAATGAAAACAGGTGTTTACATTACTGGCGACAGAAGAAAATCTGAATAGAAGATGGGAATGGTTCCTGACACCCGCCTCCCAGCGGCGGGAATGGGTACTAACCACCTGGCCGACCACTGCGTGTGCCGGGAGTTTTGAAATTCTGTCGGACTTCGGAGAATACAGCAATATATATCTGACAGGTAAGTGTCATGAACAAAAGAATACTTAAAGCACAAGGGGTAGATGCTGACCAATAGGAGAGCAGGATCTTATGGGGTGACTAGCATCGGGAACCAATGAGAGAGCGGGAGGATGGTGGCGAGTTTACTCAGCTGGCGGCGCGGGAGTTTTAAAATTGTTCTCGGTGGTCCGGGCGAATCTCAGGACTTTACAGCAACAACCTTTCGTATCTTGAAAACTTTTCGTATGTAGAGCTGTGAAAATTTCGTATTTGCTTTCATATCTCGAGTTTTTTGTAAGTTGAGCTTTTCGTATGTCAAGGTACCACTGTATCTAAATCACTGAATGGCAGCCAAAACAAAACACTTCACAATCCGAGATATAATCCATCAAAATCAATGAAGATAGAATTTTAAAAATCACTGCTACTCAAGAGTGTCACCAAAAGCCTGCAAACAAACTGGTTTTCTCTGCTCAGTTGTTCCTCTCTTTCCTGAAAGTGGGCGGGGCTATTCACCTACACTAAAAACAAAAGAGCCGCTTTGTGAATTTAAAAATTTTTTAGCTGCCAATGCTAGAAACTTTTAGCTATGTAATTACTTGGCAAGTTGCATATATAAAACGGCATTTTTAATCCAACATTTGGTAGGCTTGGATTACCCAGAGACTAAAGTACTGTACAGGCAGTCCCCAGGTTACGAAGGGGGTTCTGTTCTTGCTGCGCGTTGCAACCCGAAAATAGTCTTAAGCCGGAACAAAGCATTACTTTTAATGCTTTGGGTGCATTGAAAATTATGTAAACTGCATTCTTATTGCATTTTTCATAAAAAAAACCCTTCAAATATCGATTAATTTGCATTTTTGGTGTCATATTTCTTGTGCTGCATGAGCGTTGTAGGCGTCGTAACCCTGGAAATAATTTCTGATAAATATAATTGAAAAGCTTGAAAAGCGCCTTAACTTCGGAACATCGTAACCCGAACCCATCATAACCCAGGGACTGCCTGTATATAGTGTTATCTCTTAAAATGTTCTGAGACTTAATATATATATAACTAAAGTAGTACTAGTAACTTATGAGGTACAAAATCATACACAGTACAAAATTAGAAGACAAATGTGTATAACTTACCTCTTTTTCATAATTAATTAGTCTTTGCAATTTTCTATTGTTCTGAATGCGAGTATAAAGTTCTTCGGTGCACGATATGCTATGTACACTATGAAGGCCACCATCAAAGCTATCGACAACCATTTCTTATTCGTCGCCACACAGCCATCTCTTCGTCTCATTTTCAAGAAGTTCAGAAGTATTATATACAGCAACCTTTATACAGATGCCATTGAGAATTTTATCATAGCATCACTTGGCTGCAAGAAAGAAGAAAATCTAATCAAACACAAATAATTTCTTCCAGAAACTAAATTTTGACATTTTCTAGCAAAACATTACAGTAACAAGATTAAAAGATTAGTGCTATTGAAGCCCCTTTCCTGTCTTTGCCAGCTGGAAATGAGGCTGTTGCCATGGTCACCTGTTTCAATATTTACCATACCAGAGTTTTAATTGTTTGATACAATGCAGGGAGTAGGGAATGTTCTGAATGCTTCAAAAACTTGGGTTATAAAAGATTTATCTCTTCAAAAAAAATTATAAACTGCACAGAACACATAAAAAAGGTTTTACTAATATGAATGCGTACAAACAACAGAGAAGGAGTAAGTGTCACCAATACTTGAGCTTTATGTTGGTCTAAGATCCCAAAATAATGTACCAGACAGCCCCAGATTTATGACCTACTCAAATCACACCTATCTACAATGTACTGCTGGGGAATGAAAAAGAAAGAAAAATAAATCTTAAAAAGTTCAAACGTGAAAGTTTTCATGTTAGTCACTTACATCCAGCTTTTAGTCTGATCTGTTCAAAATTTTTATATTTAATACTGTCCATCAAACTCAAAATAAATTTACCATGTGACAATTTCCTTTATTAGCCTAGGCTACTGCTCATGGCCTAGTGTAGTTAGTTTACGCTTAAGATAACCTACCACTGGTAAATATAAAGATGGCTGCAAGATATTGTTTATTAGTAGTATCCTTAGGCTAAACAATACATAAAAGGATGTATATAATACAGTACAGGTGAGGTAATAAAAGAAATTTACAGATATAATGATAAATTAACTGTATTTTGTCTATATTTTTCCTTGCATCCCTGAATGGCTGGTACTAAACATGATGCCCTTTGGGGATGAATGTAAAAACACACAAAAAACAGCAAATTCTCATCATCTTGGTAAATTGCTCAAATTACCTCACCTGTACAACTGCATTAGGCATTATAGTTTTCAAAATGGTTTGGTAAAAACAAATTATAAATAAACTATATCTTCATGAAGCCATGGGCTATCCTTTATTTACCCTGACATAAGGACGGCAAATTTCTCATCATCTCACCTGTACTGTATTAGTATATAGTACACCCTTTTCTATATTGTTCTGGCAAACACTGATACTAATAAACAACATCTTCGAGTGGCTGCCTCCTTTAGATTTACTCGAATATTAAATGTCAGTTAGCTAACTGATAAATTAGGTCAAACAAACTATCACCTTGTGGAAGCAACTCTAAAAGCGATCTGTTTAATGTAAGCAGAGTGATTGTCACTTCTACTGACTGCAAGAAAGTGGGCAAGCACTTTGTCTAATGTTCCAATCAGGAAGTACCTTTAGGGTAAATGACCAAGCAGCAACATAGCAGCCACCAATCCTGGAACGTGGCCACTTCCCAAAAAAGCACTCGAATTATTTCATTATTTCATAATTTAAGAGAAAACACTTACTTCGCGAGGAATATAGCTAGAGGTCACGTTGTGGTGCCTGGATGGGCCACAACTCTTGACTGACACCCATGGCAACGAATACAAATACTTTTTCGGGATGGTGACCGCATTCTGGGATTGGTGGTCGCTATGTCACCGCTTGGTCATTAACCCAATTTCTACTCTTGAATCAGGGTGACCAGATGTCCCATATTTGACGGGATTGTCCCGTATTTATGACATTTGTCCTGTGTCCTGTATCGACCCTCCCCGGGACGCCTTTTGTCCCGTATTTTCAATATCTAAAAAAAAAAAAAAATACAATAAACTAGCGAAATTTGCACTGAGCATTCCCCCTTCAAATGCTCAAGTGGAGCGAGTGTTCTCTCTGATGGGCCAACGATGGGGTGGTGGCTTGAACCAGGAATCCGCAGTGTAGAGATGATAAAGTCAGAACTACAGATAAAGTGCAATTTCACACTGTCCTGCTCGAACTTCATCACATATGCTCAAACCAAACACCATCTCTTGAGAGCAGTTGGATCTAGTGCAAAATATGACAAATGAAAAATAACTTAACAACAATGAGGAAAATAATTTTAAAAGGATTATTGAAAGGTTTTCATCCTATGTATTTTATTGTCTGCAATTTATTCAATATATTATGGCAAGTCACTTTTGTTATTAATATCCTTCAAAGCTGCAAAACATGCTTGACTGCAATATTCTAATGCTTTGACACATGTAATAAAAACAGCTGTTTTAATAAACAAATCTATAACGAATGCACTTTAAAACAAAAGAAAAGTCAATAAAGAAGGCTGAGAAGGACTTTGCCTGCGTCACTGTGTGCAAAACTTTGCATAAGTTGTGTCTATATTGTTCAACTACCTCTTCAATTTTAGTGTCCGTATTTCAATTTTCAAAATCTGGTCACCCTGACTCGAATGGAACTTAGGTAATTCTGGGAGCGAATGCGGAGTACCTAGGAGTCAGAGCCACTGCAAGCATTGTAGGCATTTTTGTGGCATGCATTTAAGAAGGAATATAACCTAACCAGATTTACCTTCAACTAGTATAGCTAATCTAACCTCAGACGTCCATTGTCCTACCTAACCGGGCCCTGGGGGGAGGGTATCCTGGACCACCCAATAAAGTAAGTCAGACACCCTACTCTGCATTCAACTTTAATTCTGCAACCTAGATTATCCCAAAACTAAAGCAACATCCTCTACCGAAACTAGGCTAGTTTAGCCTAACTAGCCTACTAGCTAACCCCTGGTCTTGAAAGTCTACGTGTATGCAGACTGCAGTCTAACCTAGTGTAGTCTCATTACTTTAAGTGTAAATTTAGTAGAAGAAGAGATATTGACGCACTTTACTGATGTGGCCCTAGTCTAATTAGCATACGTTTAAGTTTATAGTAATTTGCCATTAAAAACAATATCTGAAATAGGTATACCTAGGTAGGTGGCTAGTAGTACGATAGCTAAATAGGCTATAGGCAGCACTGGTATTCGTGAAATATCGGATTCTAATACATTGACAATTCTGTCCTTCTCACAAAGTTTATAAGACATTTAAATCACAAAACTACTTGGTATGGTGAGAAGTAAATGTATATATGATTTTCACACAATTACAATTACTTTTTACCATAAAAATATAAGTGTTTACACGTACAATAACAAGAGACGTCTTAGACTCAAAATGTAAATTTTGCTGACAGCCCACCAAAAGAGGGATTAATTTTTCGTGGTAATTCTCATTAGTTGTGGTTTAGTAATTTTTCACTTATTATTTTTGACAGTTTACAATGTTAAGTTTTTTCATTTATTAGTTTTCTTCTTTAAAAATCTAATCACGGTGATAATTATTGTACCCTAAAAACTACTGATAGTTAGCAAAGACTTATACTGTAAATGGTTTCAACTATATTATCGCTATTTAATATTGTTAGGCAGTGAACAGATCTCTTTAATATCTTGCGATCTCCATTTAGGTTTTATGGCCTCCCTGTATACCTATTACCAAAGTGCAAAAAAAAAATACGTTAATAATTTTTTTTACAAAAATTCAAGACAAAAAAATGCCACACCACTAAAGGTCATTGGCCGATGCAGGTCAAAGGGAATCCTTTGTATAGCCAAGACTGGGCCTGTCATGATCAGATCAGGGGTTATTTTCTTCATCATCTGTATTCATAAACTATTTATATCCGTCTTAAGAAAGGCCCAACACGAAGTTAGGAGGTGAAGAGCTTGTTATAGTTAGGAGGGGGAAGAAGGATATGTTAGTGTTGACTGCTATTGTGAAATGGAAAGGTCTAATAAAATCCAGATTAAGAAGATGGAAGACAAGAAGCGAAAGATCTTTTGCTGTGGCAGTCAAGGACTATATGCCTCAAGACACCTGGGCTCTCTCTCTCTCTCTCTCTCTCTCTCTCTCTCTCTCTCTCTCTCTCTCTCTCTCTCTCTCTCTCTCTCTCTCTCTCTCTCTCTCTCTCTCTCTATATATATATATATATTATATATATATATATATATATATATATATATACTTTTGTTAATCCCTACTTAATCGCCTTGATCTTTTCCCGAATAGATATTAAGTTATCTTGAATAAAAAAGGTTAAAAGATTTAAAAATTAAAATCTTATTTTGACGACGGGTCGATGCTGTACTATACGTATGTAAAGGAAAAAGGGAAAAGGATGTGAAAATTTCCTTAATTTTTAGACTTCTATTGTAAACTTACAGTACTTGTTTATTATTATTATTTCTAAAAAAAAAAAAAAAAAAAAAAACAGAGGCTAGCACACTATTGACTCCTTAGTGAAAACTGAAATAGTGCCAAATTAAGATGTAATTATAGTTGTCGAGGTGCCTGAGGTTTGCTAGTCTAGGGATACATAAGTCCCAGTGGATTATTGCTATTTTTAAGTTTTTCGTTTGGTTCCTTATCTTCATTTATTCTATCAGATACAATGTCGGATTTTTCTTATATAAGACGTAACAGTGATTTTCCAGGAACTGGGAAACTGTGCTTCAACTGCTGATTTTAGTTTGAAATCTCCCTGTAAATTCTCTAGCATGTTTAAAATACATAAGTGTATAGTTCATGTATTATATCGTTTAACTCTTTGACCTGTGGATGCCTTTTCCAGTCTAAAGCTTTTGTTAAAAGATAATAAATTTATCTTTGAATTTATTAAGTATATTAAGAACATCAGTAAAGAGAGAGAGAGAGAGAGAGAGAGAGAGAGAGAGAGAGAGAGAGAGAGAGAGAGAGAGAGAGAGCGTCGGGCAGAAGGGGGCGGTTTGAAGAGAAACACTACTAAATTTGTATTCTGCTCATACTTCAGGTGGGTGTTCAATGACGTCACTCGCTTAAAAACAATTTTTTTTCTTTTACCTTCTCAATAACATATGGGATTGAAAAGAAAGTGACTGACTGTAGCTCTTGAAAGTCGTTAAACTCTTGTAACATTACTGTTGTTTCTATAGACTGCTATATCTAGCGCAAACAGCGTAGTATAGGTTGCGGATCTGTCTAGTTTATTTTATTTTAATGTCAGTTTTCTGTTTTTCTGTATTCCGTTGGAACTATAAATATCTTTTGAATATTTAGACGACTCTCCAGATGCTTTTTAATTGTGGAAATAGCCTACCAGAACACTTGTCGAGTACCAAACAACATTCGTTGGTTTGTCTAATCAAAACATCTCAAAAGTGCAACGTGTCATGCATAAGTTTACCATAATAACTAGACAAATACCTACGGTGTGCAGTGCAGTAGCCTTTACTGTAGTACCAAGAAAATCCATTAGGATTAATATGTTTTTATTGACAGGATCGGCAAGGACTTTAAAAGCAAACTTGTTCACCTTTCCTTAGAATATGGCGATGGGCCTCTCTTTACAAGCGTTAATTAACATCTTCCCCTTCTTAGAATGCTTCAGCTAGTAGGATGAGGTGATTTCCACCATGATGAAAGTGAAGAGTACCAAGAAAGTATCCCACTAATTTCTGATCAAGTTCTCTCTCTCTTTCTCCTAATAAGGCTATGGTTCAATAAAAAAAAAAATTTATATACTGGCTTTGGTTTCAGCAAGAAATTACTTAATCTACTTTGAGTGTCACTTTTAATTTACAATAGGTATTATATATATATATATATATATATATATATATATACATATATATATATATATATATATACATATATATATATATGTATATATATATATACATATAATAGATAGATATATATAGATACTATATAATATACTTTTGTATGGAGACTTAAGAAGTAAGATTTTATGGCTACTTGCTTTTTTTTATTCATAGCATCTACAGAGGTCGAAGTACTAGTACACATTATTTTCGGGATATAACCTTATATATAGAAATAGAAAACTTTTTAGAAATAATCCTATGTAGATCTTGGAACAAATACTTTAGTAGTTTATTTCAGCAAGAAATTACTTAATCTACTTTGAGTGTCACTTTTTAATTTACAATAGGTATTATATATTATATATATATATATATATATATATATATATATATATATATATATATATATATATATATATATATATATATATATATACATACATATATATACACACACACATATATATATTATATATATATATATATATAGATATATATATATATATATACTACTTTTTGTATGAGACTTAAGAAGTAAGATTTTATGGCTACTTGCTTTTTTTATTCATAACATCTACAGAGGCGAGTACTAGTACACATTATTTTCAGGATATAAACTTATATATGGAAATAGAAAACTTTTTAGAAATAATCCTATGTAGATCTTGGAACAAATACTTTCGTAGTTTATTCCAGAATAAACTACGAAAGTATTTGTTCCAAGTTCCGGTTTTCACTCGCCTACGTAGTTGCGTGGATTTTATGACATTCTCAAGCACGTGGACTTTCGTGCTACGTACTTGTATATTAGTATATATATATATATATATCTATATATATGTAATAGTGTGGCACAGTGTTGTTATTCCAAAGGCAATAACTTAATAATACTTAAGAAAAAGGCACGAAACGATAATAAGAAAAGAAAGAGGGATAAGAGAATGAAAATAATCAATTTTACGAAGGTATCGTTTTCTCGGACTCGACCCAAAACGATTAGGCGTTAGCCCACAGGCATCTGGTCTGCATCTCCCAGGCATCTTCGAGAAATTGGAATCCAACCCATTACGCCTCATCTCCAATGATTAAGTGATTCTCTGGCACGCCCGACATTTGTGACACTTCAAGCGTCGGAGAATTAATGTAAGGTGGACCTTTTCAAGAGCCTTCTGTTTAATATAACCAAGGGAAATTCAAGGCTTCCTTGTTTCAAAGGTGGATCATGTGAAAATCTAAGCTCCACCCTTTCCAAAGATAGGCCTCTAGTATCGACGAATCAAAAGCCATGATGTTGGTCATAAGACAGCCCAAAAGGAGTATCAACGAATGACCTATGAGGTTACCAAGGGATACGCCCCTTAGAAGCCAGGACATGAAGAAGGAGGCGTATACAAATTCAAAGCCTACGAATTACTGTAGAAGACCTGACAGGAAGGCGGTCTTGTATAATGTTTGCAGCCACTAAGGCACAAGAAGTCTTTCAGAAAATGCCACACCCAGTCAAAATCCAAAAATCCAAAGGCGGGGCTAAGGAGATTTCAACTGAACAAAAGGCGAGACAGAGAGAGAGCAGGAAGAAAAAAAGGGAACAGAGAAGCCAAGGAGAGAACAACCGGGGAGCCTGAGGGGAGAGCTGCAGTGGCATGGCCGTGAAACAGAGAAAGACAGAAGAATCCCCAGAAGAAGATCAAGTGCAAAAGTGTGGTGTGCGAAGCAATCAAAGACAGTGAAAGTGACAATCAATACTCAGTAAATTTCCCTCGTGCCTATAGACTCGTAATTGCAACAAGTGCCAATTAAGTTTTATCAGTCCAAAAGCCCAGTAACTCAAAAGGTGGAAAAACTTTGTAAGAACCCCTAACGAAGAATAAACCTATGTTAAGAAAATATCAATCTTCATTTCTCATCCAAACGATAACAACCTTTTTTTTTTTTTGCTAATTCCCAAAGTACAGCCTCCACGGCACACGTTACCTTAGAGCTGGTGTACGAGAAAGTAACGTACCGAGTCCACAGATTTTATTGGTGGCAGAGCGATGGGATACGATGAGATAAAAAAGATTGATATAGTGACAAGATTAATTGATGTCCAGCGGTAAGGATAGGAAGAGACAAAAGTGACAGCAAAGAAATGGTGATACGACGTGATACGAATACACGAATGACAGTTAAAGACAGCGGCCGCGAAAACAGAATCAAAAGTTTAGTGTCGGCATAAGAGATTTCAATTCATTCAGGCCACTCGAAATAGAAAGTTCTCCCCTAAGACAGTACCAGTGTTTCCCCAAATACAAAGACAGTTACCGAGTCGTAACAATAAAAGCACTCCAAAGTAGCCACCCACACTTTGCGAAGAAAGCTCCACTAGAAGAACAAGATATCGAAAGCGTAAAGAATATATCAAGAGGAAAGAAAACATAATCCCGAAAACGCATCAGTCAACGCAATCGAGAGAGAGAGAGAGAAGTCCCCTTCCCGCAGACGTAACAACGCATCATTCAACGCGCTGGTAGGCGAACGCAAGCTGTCAGACGTAAACCCGGGAGTCGAAGACGACGAAAGAAGTTAAGTCCAAAATAATATCCTCACACTTACATAACATTAAACTCTGTTAAAAGTAAATTACGCGATTAACATTTCAGTTAGACAATTTCTGGTATTTCAAGATTAAAAGATTTTCACTCTGAACTCTTTTTTTGGCAACGAAAACTCTACGATATTTCATTTTACTAATTATAACTAATCAGCTACTAAGACCTTTTCCCGAACATTTGGATTTACTACCAATAACTTTAAATTTTAATTTTAATTTAGATTGTGTCATTTTATTTTGATTTTTTGTGATTTTGGTTGTTTTGTGATTTCTTATACTTTGAATTTTTTTTGTTTTAATATTTGCTTTTAATCTTATTCGTTACGTCGAATGAATGTTTACTTGTTTTTTATTTTGTTTGTTTAGGATAACAAGGGTAATTCACGGGAGGTCTCTCGTTAGCGTACAGTTTACGGTCAGTTCAGTATCGTTTTACCAGTACTGTTAAGAGGGTTTTTGTTGTTGTTTAAGAATCGCTTACCGGTAACGTAAGACTTTGAGAATATTTCTGGGGAAAATTCTTTTATTTTTTATGGTGATCGAATACTTTAGTAAAAACATTTATGTTATTATCATTTTCTTTTGGGATATTACGGTCATAACTTTGATACTTTTAATGATACTCAGTACTTAAGAAAATTTCCATTAACGAGTCGATGGTCAAAGGGAGACCGACTCCTTATCAGAACGTAAGAACGCCTGTGCTCACGAGAAGTCAAACAAGGAAATTAACCATGCCAGAAGGTACACAGTCCGCGAATTCGAGCGCAGCAGTAATGGGAACACATAAGGGGCATGTGATTAATCACATAGCTAAATTTTGCGGAAGAAAGGATGGTCAGTTAGCTTGTAACTTAGAAAACTGGATAGAGCAGGTGGAGACACGCCTAGATAGCATAACGGGGACAGATAGAGAAAAGCTTATTGAAGCCAAGAGTTATCTTGATTTGGAAGCCGGAGGAGACTTAGAACGGTACGTCCACTCCGAGACTTACCGAGATCTTAAGAATTGGGAAGAATTGAAACGGTATTTTAGGAAGGTTTATTCCACAGTTGGTGAAAGAGATCCAGTTACTAGTTTGGCAAGGATAGTGCGTCAATTTAAGTTAGACGAAAGACGTTATCAAGAGTTTAGCTCTCAGTGTATAACAATATGAATGAATGGGGTAACTTCGTGGAATCCACAGGTTGGATAGAGGTAGAAGGAGGCAAGCAAAAAATGCTAATGAGTCATGTTAAAAAAATATTTAGACTAGCAATAATGATTGGAAGCCTGCCAACGGAAGTCATTGCAAGGATGACACGTAAGTGGGAGACATCCGATGATGTAGCAGAGATTGAAGAGGAGAAACAAAAAATTTTAGGTAGAAGGCCTGAAGGGAATCCTATATACAGACCTTTAGTCGCTATAGGACAAAGGAAAGAGGTCCAAATAGATCTAGGACAACCATCTAGAAATCAGAATAAGATGCCAGGTAAATCTTCTCAAGGAGGATTTTCGACAGTCACGGTTATAATTGTCAGAAGAGAGGACATTATGCCAGTGAGTGCCGAGGGATAGCCTTCTGTCCTTTCCATAAGAGAACAGGACATAGTGCCCGAGAATGCAGAAATAAATTTGTTTCAGCTCCTAGAGGTAGATCTCAGTCGAGAGGCAGAGGTAGAAACAATAGTCAATCTCCCCCATCTAGAGGAAATAGAGATTCCGTCCCAAATAGATATGCTAATCAAACAGCAAGCATAGGTTATCAACCAGCTCAGTCAATGTCAGACGACGCAATGGGAAATTTTCTGCTTACTGGTACAATGAATCTTCCTCTATAACAGAGAGAACGTCCGGAATGTCAAGGCTAAGCCCAGCTACACAGGTTAGCAAAGTTGATGTAGGAAATGAATATAATTATAGACCATTATTTCCAGCACATGTCGGTCTAGAGAAACCTATTGTTACATTCTTTGATACAGGTAGTCCTAAGAATATAATGTCAGAAAAGGTGTATCGGTTGTATTTTTCTCACTTAAGATTGAACACAGCGGTAGATTGTAGAATCACAGACGTCCAGGGTAATGATATCCACGTAATTGGACAGTTAGATTTTCCATTTAGGCTAGGAAGAATTGCTCTAAGAGAAAATGTTCTGGTAGCCAGAGATATACAATTAGCTTTTGCTCATTTGCTGATAGGTTATCCAACTATGGCTAGACAAGGGATAAGCATTGATGCCCCTAGAGAACAACTAGTGATTGACAACGGTCGTGAGATTTCTAGAATACCAATATGCAAGTTAATTAAAAGAACCCAGACTACAGAGAATCCCACACTGAAAGGTATCTTAAAGAAGGATAAGACGGAGGGAAGATATCCAGAATGCATCACGAGTTCACAACAGATCATTAACCTCTTAGAATCAAATCAATGCACTTATTTAAAGTTAGAAAGGGAATTAAGACTTAAACCAGGAGAAAGTACTTGGGTAGAATGTACAGTAAATCCAATTTTTGAAGGGAAGGAAATTCTCACACTTACTGAAAAGTCGCAAGTAAACGGAATACATTATTCTTCTAGTTTACATGAAGTCAGACAGAGCAAAATAGCGTTACAGATTACGAATAACAGAGGAGGAAAGGTTAAATTAACACCAGGTACAGAGATAGGCCTAGCAGAAGTATACTCCATACCTATCCGAGTTGTAGAAAGGGAAACAGTAGCCGCGATCAGTAAAGGAAATGAAAATTATGCTCAGGACATAAAACTGAGAAGAGCTAAAATAGGATCTCATTTAAAGGACATTAAGGAAAACCATGTTAGAGAAGAATTCATAGACTTATTGTGCGAATATCAGGATATAGTCGCTCTAGACGGCGACACCTTGGGAAATACACGCGAAATAACGCACAAGATAGACATTCCATCAAACACCAAGCCAATTTACATACCAGCTTACAGAGTAGCACATTCCCAGAGAGATCATTGAAGAGAAGTACAAAGAATGAATAGGCAAGGAATAATAGAACCATCTAAATCCCCATGGTCCTTTCCACTTTTGCTAGTTCCTAAAAGGGACAAAACTTATAGAATAGTTGTGGATTTCAGAAAATTGAACCAAATTACTGAAAATGATCCTTATCCAATGCCGTCAATGCGAGATCTTATCGCCACTATAGGGTCCAAGAGATACTTCACCACAATAGATTTATTGCAAGGATTCTTGCAAATCCCTCTAGACGAAGAAAGTAAACCTTTGACTGCTTTTTCCACTAGTAACGGCAGATACCAGTATGTAAGAATGCCCTTTGGTCTAAAGTCAAGCCCGGTAACTTTTGTAAGATTAATGGATAAAATTTTGGGCGATTTACTAGGCAAGGACGTATAACACCTGTTACCATAGGATGATTTGGGTAATAGCAACAGACACTATAGAGGAACACATAGACTTAGTCAGAGAAGTCCTAAAGAGATTAAGAAAAGCCAACCTGAAGCTTAAACTGAAAAAATGTAACTTCCTTAAAAGGAAAATAGACTACCTTGGTCATACACTAAGTGAAAAGGGCGTAGAAGTAAACGACTTAAAGATTAAGTCAATCAAGGAATATCCTACACCTCAGTGCAAGAAGGACGTAAAGTCATTCTTAGGTTTAGCAGGTTTTTACCGCAAGTTCATAGGGAACTTTGCAGTCATATCAGCTCCACTAACTGAACTTTTAAAGGAACACGTCTCATTTACATGGACAGACAAGCAGCAAGAAGCATTTGATGAGTTGAAAGAAAGATTAACACATCCCCCAGTACTTAGCTTCCCAGACTTTGGCAAAGAATTCTTTTTAGCCACGGATGCAAGCCACATCGGTATAGGAGCATGTTTAATGCAGAAACAAGATAATAAGTATAATGCGATAGCTTATTACAGTAGGAAATTAAAGCCTTCAGAAGTGAACTACTCAGTAACAGACCTCGAGTCTCTAGCTATTATAGACGCTTTAAAGCATTTCAGATATATCATTTTTGGTTACAAGATAACCGTCTTCACGGATCATTCAGCTGCAGTAGAAATGCTAAAGAACCCTAATTTTTCTGGACGAAGAGCCCGTTGGTTCATGACAGCCCAAGATTATGACATAGAAGTGAAATATGTCCCTGGGAAGACGAATAAGGTAGCAGATGCATTATCAAGATATGTATCACAAGGTGATAGTATAAATATGATAAGTCAAGAAGAAGAAAAGAATGAAACAATGTGCAATGACGTAAATGTACTCACCATGCATTATACAGAGGAGCTTTCCCGGCAAAATTTCATAAAAGAACAAGAAAGAGATGAAGATATAAGGGAACTGTTTAAATACGTTAGAAACGAAAGAAAACACAGCCAACAAGAATTAACCGAACTAGGTAGGAAGGTTGGATGTCCCACAGATGCATTAACGGACATAGATGGCGTATTAATTTGGATGTGTCACGAATATGACCCATTTGGTCAATTTCTAGGTGTACTGCACAAAAGATTAGTACCTAAGAGTCTAAGAAACAAGGTCATTGAGCTAATGCACGAAGATGACATGAGAGCTCACCCAGGAAGGGATGAGACAATTAGATTAATCCAAAGAACTTTCCATTGGAAGGGAATTCACAAAGATGTTAGTAATTATGTGAAGAGCTGCAATATATGCAACAGCTACAAGGGAAGAACAGACAAGGAAGTACCACTAGGGAGATATCCTATCCCACAGACTCCTTTCGAAAGAGTATCTATTGATCTTATCACAAATCTTCATACCACGAGTAAAGGGAATAAGAATATACTAGTATGTATCGACGCGCTCACGAGATATACAGAGTTGGTACCACTAACTAGTAAAAGTGCCAAGGATTGTGCAACCGCTCTCTTCGATAAGATATTTTGCAGATATTCTGCCCCACAGCTCATTATTTCTGATAATGGGACCGAGTTCAACAACTCGTTAGTTCAAGAAATTTGTAACGCCTTTAAGGTAGAAAAGGTAGCGATACAGCCGTATCACCCAGCTAGTAATGGCTTAGTAGAAAGGAATAACAGGAAGGTTTTAGACGTATTGCGTCACACAGTAGGACAGGATCCTGACTGGGACGTCAATTTACCTTTAGTCCAATTATCATTAATGCAAGGCATCATACGAGTACTCGAGCAACTCCCATAAAAGCTTTGATGGGATATGAACCCAGATTACCTTATGCATGGCTGAATCGCCAAGCCAACAAGCCTAATTACTCTGAAGATATCATGAAGATAAGAATCGGAAACTTTAAAGTAATCCACAAGCAATTGCACAAGAATTTAGAAGAAGCCCAGCAGAACATGATAGAGAAGCATCAAGAAGGATTAAGGCCTGTAGACTACAAGAAAGGAGATGAAGTCTATATTAAGAAGGAAGTAAGAAGTGGTATTAATTATAAGTTAACCACAAAATTCACAGGACCATACAAGGTCGTAGACGTACAAGAAACTAAGATAAAGGTTAAGAAAATGAATAACCAAATGCCTTCCACATATGCTGAATCATTAGAAGAAGAAGAATTTTGGATAAACAAGGACAAGGTCAAGAGAACCAAAGAAGTTGAAGAATCCGAAATGACAGAGACGTCAGAAGAAATTCCAGAAGAAGGAACTAGATATAACCTAAGAAATAGAAGAGTCACTTTTCAGTGAAACAGAAGAACAAACCCATTAATTCATACCATTATTCCCATGTATTTATTTGATTTCTTTATTGCTAAGTTTACCTTCATCGGTCGACTTAGGAATAATCTTTTATTGTTACAATTCTTACTTTAATTAGTCGGTTTGTAGCAAATTTTGAGTTATGTGCACTAACTTCAAATTTATTTTGACTTGAAGGGAATTATTTGGGTATGTAAGAAACGATTCAATGCGCAGTATAAGAATTTCAAGACGTATATTAAGTTTAATCGTTCCATAAGAACATTCTTAGAAGTAAAAGAATAAATAAGAAGGGTTAAGATAGACATTAAGAGATTTTTAAGATAAGAGAATTCGTTTTAGAAATGATCAAGATTTTGAAGGGGTAATTAATACACTTATTTTGTTCAAATCTATTAAATGTTGATTGATGAAAACTTACTAATAAGATATTAATCAACAAAGACTCACTAACAAGATGTTAATTGATGAAGACTCATTAACAAGATAGTAGTTGTTGAAAACTTACTAACAAGATATTGATTGGTGAAAACTTACTAATTGTTGTCACAGTAGAAGAAACCTACAAGTATTAACCACTAACCGGTTCCTTTAACCGAGTTGCCAATTTTGTTTTAGTATCAAGCAGTGAAGTTATATTGTTTAATGTACGAGGTTACTCAGAAATTACAGTAAGAATGTCCAATGAAATTTTGCATAAACACAATACACAATCTCAGTAGGAAGTCAAGGACACACTTGTTATTGCATACAAATACACAAGGATATTTTCTCCAAGGACTTGTCTCCAAGTAGCAGGTCGCAGCAAACAAGAAGCCATCAAGTGTCGTCAACGAAGAACAAAATTTATTTTTCCATAAAGAAAGACGATATCCACCTAGATAGAATAGGACAGAGGACTGAACCAATCATATACTGTAAACTTGGATAGTTACCATTATTTTTTGCTTCTACCATGCATTTATGTAACTTATGTGACTTAAGGGCTTATGTATGTTAAACTTTCAGTTTTTCTTGTTTTTTGGTGATTTAGTTTTGTTTGCATTCAGTTTCACGTTTCTTAATGTGATTTACTCATATTTGAATTCACTTTGATGATTCTTTTAATATTACTTAATCAAGTATTTATTCATATTCAGTTTTTATGTTTCTCTGAATGTTACTTACTCAAGAAATTACTCATGTTTACATTCAATTTGATTGTTGCCCTTAACGTTACTTAATCAAGGATTTGCTCATGTTTACATTCACTTTTGATGATTTTGAGTTAAAGTTTCAAAATGATTTCCAAGAAGCATAAGTTAGGAGTCCTCTTGTAGGTATAATAATATTTGCTTCAGCTTAGATAACGCTGTCGGAGTCAGCGAGGTAGCGGGCCGAGACTGTAATAGTGTGGCACAGTGTTGTTATTCCAAAGGCAATAACTTAATAATACTTAAGAAAAAGGCACGAAACGGATAATAAGAAAAGAAAGAGGGATAAGAGAATGAAAATAATCAATTTTACGAAGGTATCGTTTTCTCGGACTCGACCCAAAACGATTAGGGCGTTAGCCCACAGGCATGGTCTGCATCTCCCAGGCATCTTTCGAGAAATTGGAATCCAACCCATTACGCCTCATCTCCAATGATTAAGTGATTCTCTGGCACGCCCGACATTTGTGACACTTCAAGCGTCGGAGAATTAATGTAAGGTGGACCTTTTCAAGAGCCTTCTGTTTAATATAACCAAGGGAAATTCAAGGCTTCCTTGTTTCAAAGGTGGATCATGTGAAAATCTAAGCTCCACCCTTTCCAAAGATAGGCCTCTAGTATCGACGAATCAAAAGCCATGAGTGTTGGTCATAAGACAGCCCTCCCAAAAGGAGTATCAACGAATGACCTATGAGGTTACCAAGGGATACGCCCCTTAGAAGCCAGGACATGAAGAAGGAGGCGTATACAAATTCAAAGCCTACGAATTACTGTAGAAGACCTGACAGGAAGGCGGTCTTGTATAATGTTTGCAGCCACTAAGGCACAAGAAGTCTTTCAGAAAATGCCACACCCAGTCAAAATCCAAAAATCCAAAGGCGGGGCTAAGGAGATTTCAACTGAACAAAAAGGCGAGACAGAGAGAGAGCAGGCAGAAAAAAAGGGGAACAGAGAAGCCAAGAGAGAGAACAGGGGATCCTAGGGGAGAGCTGCGTGGCATGGCCGTGAAACAGAGAAGACAGAAGAATCCCCAGAAGAAGATCAAGTGCAAAAGTGTGGTGTGCGAAGCAATCAAAGACAGTGAAAGTGACAATCAATACTCAGTAAATTTCCCTCGTGCCTATAGACTCGTAATTGCAACAAGTGCCAATTAAGTTTTATCAGTCCAAAAGCCCAGTAACTCAAAAGGTGGAAAAACTTTGTAAGAACCCCTAACGAAGAATAAACCTATGTTAAGAAAATATCAATCTTCATTTCTCATCCAAAACGATAACCCTTTTTGCTAATTCCCCAAAGTACAGCCTCCACGGACACGTTACCTTAGAGCTGTGTACGAGAAAGTAAGTACCGTCACATATATA
>NC_087202.1:49392078-49432133 GCF_015104395.2 Macrobrachium nipponense | reverse complement strand
TATATATGTGTGTGTATATATATATATGTATATATATATATATATATATATATATATATATTATATATATATATATATCCTATTGTAAATTAAAAAGTGACACTCAAAGTAGATTAAGTATTTCTTGCTGAAATAAACTACTAAAGTATTTGTTCCAAGATCTACATAGGATTATTTCTAAAAAGTTTTCTATTTCTATATATAAGGTTATATCCCGAAAATAATGTGTACTAGTACTCAGCCTCTTGTAGAATGCTAGAATAAAAAAAACAAAAAAAAAAGCAAGTAGCCAAATAAAATCTTACTTCTTAAGTCTCATACAAAAGTATAATATATATATATAAATATATATATATTATATTATATATATGTAAGAATTACATTATATATAAACCAGTGACCTGGGGTCATGGCATTAGGAGGGTTCTACGTGACCAAAGCACACCTTAGATTACGCTATGCGTTGTCTGCAGTAGCCTGATCTAGCTCAAAGCTTTGTCAACATTTTTATGTTATGATAACTTTGCACAACAACTTCCATGGGAAGAGGTTTGACCTGTTAACCTACGCCGGAAACTTGTAACTTCCGAGCCGGCAGACTACGTATGTGTTTTTTTATATGAATTGCTTAGATAGCTAATGTTTCCGCTATCGACGCGATGCTTTAGAATGGCAGTTTCACGCCAACAGTCAAACATATCGGTCGTCCGACCGAGCTGCATCTCCTAGTATGGAGTTACAGAATAAAGTTGTTAACTTGTTCAACTAGCCTGTTTGAATCATCTCCTCTAGACAAGAAAGAATCTCTCTACTAAGATATCCAAGGGAGATGAGAGGAACCAAACATTACTTACGGATAACAGCCGTAAGGAAAAAACAAAAAGTCTATCGCCAAGCGATAAGACATTAGAAAATGGTGGCAGCTAATAAACGAAGAACATAATTAACAAGACCCATATCAGCCGACCGAAGGTCTACATGAACTAACTTCCACCTTCAACATCAAACGAAACAGAGGAAACGGGATCTTCAATCAACGCAACAGTTTATGAAGACGCAACTATGTCCTTCATCGAGAGGAATACAAGCATTTAACACTGACGTTTGAGCAACTGTTGTCACTTATCTTCGAGAATCTACACCGGACGAGAGCAGCATTGAACATCAAACGGAAAGAAGAAAACAAACACGGGACATCACCCGTTCACGAGCAAGGACGCAGAGTGGACAGCTATACGCAGTAGTGCGAGGACGGAGGCTGTGACGTCATCAATCTTGGACTTCCCAGAGCATCGTGCACCGAGAGAGACCGTGACGTTCATCACGACTTCCGACGCGAGACGTCATCCCATGTCAACAATCCTTCGCAATATAATCTGGAGCTAAGTACCATTTTTATCTATTCAGGTCTTTTCCTCAGTGAAGTGTTGTTCATCAAGAGTCGATCGTCCAGTATTCTGGGGGTGAGTTGTTCGCCATATTAATCTTCCTTCATTACAGAACCTATCTTCAACCACGAGGTTCTCGCCCGTAGATTAATTTTTTTTTCTTTTCTCGTTGTCATTAACCGTTTCTTGCAGGAATTCTCCGTATAATATTTGATCATATTGTCTGTATTTTTGTATCTTTTGGGGATTTTCCTATTATTATAACACACTTATACAGTACATTGCTTATGCGTTTACGTAGTGGTCGAGTGTACTCTTATAGATATTTTGATAGGATTGCAAGGAATAGAAGTGATAAGAAAAAAGTGAAAGCCGAAATGGCAACCACTCCGGCTGGCAACCCCAACGTGGTGACTCTCGTTAGCGCGAGGTCAGCGATCGTCCCTTTTCAAGGTCGGGTCAATGGGTTCCTGCCTCAAAATGTTGAGGCATGGATCTCCATCTGTAGACGCTCATTTAAATTGCAAAAAGCATCACAGACCCGAGCAGTACAATTACAGGAGGCCAAGAGCTTCGTAGACTTCGCTAAAGGCGACGCAAGTGCGTATCTAAGGGGGGTTTCTTTCCAAGAAGCGCTTACATGGGACGAGTTCAAAATAAGATTACGTGCCGTGTATGGGGGGGAAGAGGCTTTAGATGTAGTATTGGCTTTGAGAAATATCCTTAACCAAGCCTCCATGACTCAGCTCAATGTTGTCGAGCGGGCGGCGCTAATTGCCGACCGGCTAAATGAATATCAGGATAGTTTATGTAACTCCGGGTGGTGTTGCGGTGCTAACATCAAAGTGAAAGATTTTATCCGTTTGATCTACCTTACGTCTATCACTGTAATGTTGCCTGAAGCGTTAGTACGGTGTTTTGATAAAAAATTGCAGCCCGACAGTACGGAATTAGATGTGTATAAAACAAATCAAAAAACACATGTCTAAATGTACCGACCTAGATCCTTCGCTCATTCAAGTTTTGCAAAAAAAATGAGAACAAGCCACAACAAGTAAATGTGGTACATAATAATAATCAAGTTGCAGGGATGGTTTGTTATAACTGTAAACGACCAGGTCACATGATTTCAGACTGTCGGACGCGCTTTTGTTCAATACACAATAGTTCAACTCATTCATATAACCGTTGCTACTCGAGGAATCAACAGACAAACGCTACAAACACGCAACCAGTTGCTAGTGCAAATAAAAAGAAGGGTCCTCAGTACTATAAGAAGAAACAACCAAACGGAAATTCTGCACAACAGCAGAAACAAACAAATCGTGCTTCAGGTACCTCTGTTCCTGGGCCGTCTAGCCAGAACTCGCAAGGGCAAGCGAATTTTCAGGGTGTGATAAACAAAACAAATACCACGTAGTTCACTCCAAGGGGGGAGAGGGCGATGTTGGGTCAATCAATATCAACATCTTTTGTATCAATAATCAGTTTAATCATTTATCAGATCATTGTGAGACAATTGATTTTCCTATGAAACACACGGCCGAATCAAAAAAATCTGTGCAGGTTCCCGTAGATTTGCAACAAATTCATTGCAATTATTAGTCAAAACGAGTTGCGACCAAACCTTACATGCAGTAAATTTGGACCATAAGTCATTCACTTTGTTCTTTGATTCTGGTAGTCCACGTAATATAATGGATTTTTAAGGACTCATCATTTACTCTTTTCAAATTTCCCTATAGAAAAGTCCGGAATAAGGCTCTCAGGCATTGGGAATAATGAATTAAATGTTGTGGGCGTAAACTCATGTACAGTACAAGGTCGGTAAGCGCACGTTTGCTGATACCTTTGTCGTTGTACAAAACATTAATATGTATCCCGCAGTAATTATCGGATACCCGTCTATGGCACTCAAAATATTATCTTAGCACCTGCAAAACACGGCGTGTATATCAAGGGAAATTCTATAGGTCTTCTAATACCCTAAAATCAGTTTTAGATAATAAAGAGACAGACAGAGTTGTCACTTACATTACGGAACCAATCACCGGTCTCATGAACCAAGAAATAATACAGGCAAACCCAACAGAACTCTCGCTCACCCGTAATATCAGCTTGCACGCAAACTCTCGAACCTAACGTAACTTCAAATATATTAGTGCGTGTAAAAAGAAGAACCTTGGTTGCCAGGATCTGAAACATTAATCCTTTCCGAAACTCTGAAAACACACGGATTATCCGTCACACAAGCCGTTTATACAGTCGGCTCACAACAGCAATGTAATATCGAGTCTGTAATCATTTGAATACCACTTTAGTAATCCACAAAAAATCAACATATCTTGGATGCCGAAGTTTATAAACATCGCATTCTTACCGTAGCTGAGATAAATCACGCTCAATCAGTCGCGGATGAAACCCTTTTGCAATCTATAAAGAACAAAATCAATAAAGATATTCAAGAAGAAGAAATTCAGCAGAAATTTTTGAATCTTTTAACTAAATATCATGATGTTTTTTCCACTACGGATGGAACCTTAGGAAAAACGGATGTCATAGAACATCAAATCAGGCTCAAGGACAAACAGAAAGTAATCTATGTACCTTCGTACAGACTTCCTATGAAATTTCAGAATGAGATAACAGAGGAAGTAGGTAAAATGTTAAAATGGAAGGAGTCATTAGGAAATCAAACAGCCCTTATAATTTTCCGTTAATAGTAGTACCGAAAAAAGATCGAACTTGGCGGATATGCGTAGATTTTCGTCGTTTAAACGAAGAAACAATCCCTGACAGATTCCCAGTACCATGTACCGATGATATCCTATCTTTACTAGGCCAGAATAAATATTTCACAAGCCTAGACTTACTAAAAGGATTTCATCAGATTCCGATGGAACAAGAAAGTATCCCATACACTGCCTTCAGCACAGCCAGGGGACATTATGAATTTTTGCGTATGCCTTTTGGTTTACGTTTGTGCGCCTATAAACTTTTACTCGTATAATGTAAGGAATTACATTATATATAAACCAGTGACCTGGGGTCATGGCATTAGGGAGGGTTTCTACTGACCAAAGCACACCTTAGATTACGCTATGCGTTGTCTGCAGTAGCTGATCTAGCTCAAAGCTTTGTCAACATTTTTATGTTATGATAACTTTGCACAACAACTTCCATGGGAAGAGGTTGACCTGTTAACCTACGCCGGAAACTTGTAACTTCCGAGCCGGCAGACTACGTATGTGTTTTTATATGAATTGCGTTAGATAGCTAATGTTCCGCTATCGACGCGATGCTTTAGAATGGCAGTTTCACGCCAACAGTCAAACATATCGGTCGTCCGACCGAGCTGCATCTCCTAGTATGGAGTTACAGAATAAAGTTGTTAACTTGTTCAACTAGCCTGTTTGAATCATCTCCTCTAGACAAGAAAGAATCTCTCTACTAAGATATCCAAGGGAGATGAGAGGAACCAAACATTACTTACGGATAACAGCCGTAAGGAAAAAAACAAAAAGTCTATCGCCAAGCGATAAGACATTAGATATATACATATAATATGTATATATATATATATATATATATATATATATATATATAATATATATGTATATATATATATATATATATATATATATATATATATATAATACTATTGTAAATTAAAAGTGACACTCAAAGTAGATTAAGTAATTTCTTGCTGAAACCAAAGCCAGTATATAAATTTTTTTTTTTATTGAACCATAAGCCTTATTAGGAGAAAGAGAGAGAGAACTTGACCAGAAATTAGTGGGATACTTTCTTGGTACTCTTCACTTTCATCATGGTGGAAATCACCTCATCCTACTAGCTGAAGCATTCTAAGAAGGGGAAGATGTTAATTAACGCTTGTAAAGAGAGGCCCATCGCCATATTCTAAGGTAAGGAGAACAAGTTTGCTTTTAAAGTCCTTGCCGATCCTGTCAATAAAAACATATTAATCCTAATGGATTTTCTTGGTACTACAGTAAAGGCTACTGCACTGCACACCGTAGGTATTTGTCTAGTTATTATGGTAAACTTATGCATGACACGTTGCACTTTTGAGATGTTTTGATTAGACAAACCAACGAATGTTGTTTGGTACTCGACAAGTGTTCTGGTAGGCTATTTCCACAATTAAAAAGCATCTGGAGAGTCGTCTAAATATTCAAAAGATATTTATAGTTCCAACGGAATACAGAAAAACAGAAAACTGACATTAAAATAAAATAAACTAGACAGATCGCAACTCTACTACGCTGTTTGCGCTAGATATAGCAGTCTATAGAAACAACAGTAATGTTACAAGAGTTTAACGACTTTCAAGAGCTACAGTCAGTCACTTTCTTTTCAATCCCATATGTTATTGAGAAGGTTAAAAGAAAAAAAAAAATGTTTTAAGCGAGTGACGTCATTGAACACCCACCTGAAGTATGAGCAGAATACAAATTTAGTAGTGTTTCTCTTCAAACCGCCCCCTTCTCCCGCCCGACGCTCTCTCTCTCTCTCTCTCTCTCTCTCTCTCTCTCTCTCTCTCTCTCTCTCTCTCGTTCCTCTCGTCTCTCTATTCTCTCTCTCTCTCTCTCTCTCTCTCCTCTCTCTCTCTTTACTGATGTTCTTAATATACTTAATAAATTCAAAGATAAATTTATTATCTTTTAACAAAAGCTTTAGACTGGAAAAGGCATCCACAGGTCAAAGAGTTAAACGATATAATACATGAATATACCAACTTATGTATTTAAACATGCTAGAGAATTTACAGGGAGATTTCAAACTAAAATCAGCAGTTGAAGCACAGTTTCCCAGTTCCTGGAAAATCACTGTTACGTCTTATATAAGAAAAATCCGACATTGTATCTGATAGAATAAATGAAGATAAGGAACCAAACGAAAAACTTAAAAATAGCAATAATCCACTGGGACTTATGTATCCCTAGACTTAGCAACTCAGGCACCTCGACAACTATAATTACATCTTAATTTGGCACTATTTCAGTTTTCACTAAGGAGTCAATAGTGTGCTAGCCTCTGTTTTTTTTTTTTTTTTTTTTTTTTTTTTTTAGAAATAATAATAATAAACAAGTACTGTAAGTTTACAATAGAAGTCTAAAATTAAGGAAATTTTCACATCCTTTTTCCCTTTAGACATACGTATAGTACAGCATCGACCCGTCGTCAAAATAAGATTTTAATTTTTAAATCTTTTAACCTTTTTTTATTCAAGATAACTTAATATCTATTCGGGAAAAGATCAAGGCGATTAAGTAGGATTAACAAAAGTATAATAATATATATATATATTAATATTATATATATATATTATATATATAACATAATAGTATATAGAGAGAGAGAGAGAAAAGATGAGAGACGAGAGAGAGAGAGAGAGAGACGAGAATAGAGAGACGAAACAGGGGTCGAGAGGATGAGAAGAGAGGAGCCCAGGTGTCTTGAGGCATATAGTCCTTGACTGCCACAGCAAAAGATCTTTCGCTTCTTGTCTTCCATCTTCTTAATCTGGATTTTATTAGACCTTTCCATTTCACAATAGCAGTCAACACTAACATATCCTTCTTCCCCCTCCTAACTATAACAAGCTCTTCACCTCCTAACTTCGTGTTGGGCCTTTCTTAAGACGGATATAAATAGTTTATGAATACAGATGATGAAGAAAATAACCCCTGATCTGATCATGACAGGCCCAGTCTTGGCTATACAAAGGATTCCCTTTGACCTGCATCGCGGCCAATGGACCATTTAGTGGGTGTAGGCATGTTTTTTTGTCTTGAATTTTTTTGGAAAAAAAAATTATTAACGTATTTTTTTTTGCACTTTGGTAATAGGTATACAGGGAGGCCATAAAACCTAAATGGAGATCGCAAGATATTAAAGAGATCTGTTCACTGCCTAACAATATTAAATAGCGATAATATAGTTGAAACCATTTACAGTATAAGTCTTTGCTAACTATCAGTAGTTTTTAGGGTACAATAATTATCACCGTGATTAGATTTTTAAAGAAGAAAACTAATAAATGAAAAAACTTAACATTGTAAACTGTCAAAAATAATAAGTGAAAAATTACTAAACCACAACTAATGAGAATTACCACGAAAAATTAATCCCTCCTTTGGTGGGCTGTCAGCAAAATTTACATTTGAGTCTAAGACGTCTCTTGTTATTGTACGTGTAAACACTTATATTTTTATGGTAAAAAGTAATTGTAATTGTGTGAAAATCATATATACATTTACTTCTCACCATACCAAGTAGTTTTGTGATTTAAATGTCTTATAAACTTTGTGAGAAGGACAGAATTGTCAATGTATTAGAATCCGATATTTCACGAATACCAGTGCTGCCTATAGCCTATTTAGCTATCGTACTACCTACTAGCCACCTACCTAGGTATACCTATTTCAGATATTGTTTTTAATGGCAAATTACTATAAACTTAAACGTATGCTAATTAGACTAGGGCCACATCAGTAAAGTGCGTCAATATCTCTTCTTCTACTAAATTTACACTTAAAGTAATGAGATTACACTAGGTTAGACTGCAGTCTGCATACACGTAGACTTTCAAGACCAGGGGTTAGCTAGTAGGCTAGTTAGCTAAACTAGCCTAGTTTCGGTAGAGGATGTTTGCTTTAGTTTTGGGATAATCTAGGTTGCAGAATTAAAGTTGAATGCAGAGTAGGGTGGGTCTGACTTACGTTTATTTGGGTGGTCCAGGATACCCTCCCCCCAGGGCCCGGTTAGGTAGGACAATGGACGTCTGAGGTTAGATTAGCTATACTAGTTGAAGGTAAATCTGGTTAGGTTATATTCCTTCTTAAATGCATGCCACAAAAATGCCTACAATGCTTGCAGTGGCTCTGACTCCTAGGTACTCCGCATTCGCTCCCAGAATTACCTAAGTTCCATTCGAGTCAGGGTGACCAGATTTTGAAAATTGAAATACGGACACTAAAATTGAAGAGGTAGTTGAACAATATAGACACAACTTATGCAAAGTTTTGCACACAGTGACGCAGGCAAAGTCCTTCTCAGCCTTCTTTATTGACTTTTCTTTTGTTTTAAAGTGCATTCGTTATAAGATTTTGTTACAAACAGCTGTTTATTACATGTGTCAAAGCATTAGAATATTGCAGTCAAGCATGTTTTGCAGCTTTGAAGGATATTAATAACAAAAGTGACTTGCCATAATATATTGAATAAATTGCAGACAATAAAATACATAAGGATGAAAACCTTTCAATAATCCTTTTAAAAATTATTTCCTCATTGTTGTTAAGTTATTTTTCATTTGTCATATTTTGCACTAGTCCAACTGCTCTCAAGAGATGGTGTTTGGTTTGAGCATATGTGATGAAGTTCGAGCAGGACAGTGTGAAATTGCACTTTATCTGTAGTTCTGACTTTATCATCTCTACACTGCACCGGTTCCTACACCACCCCATCGTTGGCCCATCAGAGAGAACACTCGCTCCACTTGAGCATTTGAAGGGGGAATGCTCAGTGCAAATTTCGCTAGTTTATTGTATTTTTTTTTTTTTTTTAGATATTGAAAATACGGACAAAAGGCGTCCCGGGGAGGGTCGATACAGGACACAGGACAAATGTCATAAATACGGGACAATCCCGTCAAATATGGGACATCTGGTCACCCTGATTCAAGAGTAGAAATTGGGTTAATGACCAAGCGGTGACATAGCGACCACCAATCCCAGAATGCGGTCACCATCCCGAAAAAGTATTTGTATTCGTTGCCATGGGTGTCAGTCAAGAGTTGTGGCCCATCCAGGCACCACAACGTGACCTCTAGCTATATTCCTCGCGAAGTAAGTGTTTTCTCTTAAATTATGAAATAATGAAATAATTCGAGTGCTTTTTTGGGAAGTGGCCACGTTCCAGGATTGGTGGCTGCTATGTTGCTGCTTGGTCATTTACCCTAAAGGTACTTCCTGATTGGAACATTAGACAAAGTGCTTGCCCACTTTCTTGCAGTCAGTAGAAGTGACAATCACTCTGCTTACATTAAACAGATCGCTTTTAGAGTTGCTTCCACAAGGTGATAGTTTGTTTGACCTAATTTATCAGTTAGCTAACTGACATTTAATATTCGAGTAAATCTAAAGGAGGCAGCCACTCGAAGATGTTGTTTATTAGTATCAGTGTTTGCCAGAACAATATAGAAAAGGGTGTACTATATACTAATACAGTACAGGTGAGATGATGAGAAATTTGCCGTCCTTATGTCAGGGTAAATAAAGGATAGCCCATGGCTTCATGAAGATATAGTTTATTTATAATTTGTTTTTACCAAACCATTTTGAAAACTATAATGCCTAATGCAGTTGTACAGGTGAGGTAATTTGAGCAATTTACCAAGATGATGAGAATTTGCTGTTTGGTTCATACACGAAACAAACCTTCGGTCTTAACATTAGGATTACTAGCGCCAAGCTGGAAAACCGGTAGAATTAAAATTACACTTGTGAGATCCAGGGGGACTAATGGCATCTATTACCAGGTCAACGGGGCATGTATACCCAGAATGCCCACGGCTACCTGTGACCCATCAGTTATTTTCCTACCGCCTTTAAGATAAGACGTGTTACTGTCTATCTCATTTAAAGCCGGTTTTTCAGTTTGCCCGTTCTTTATCCATTTTCATTTTTTATTTTTTCATTCCTTTCTTTCTCCAAGTGTGGATCAGTGTGTGGTAAGAGTGTATACGTGGTATGATGGAGAATTTTGCCTCAACATCGGGATCGTCTACCGCTTCGAAGAGGAGACAAAGGAAATGCCCAGGAGTCAGTGGCTTCCCTTGTTCTAGGTTCCTAACCTCGGTGTCGACGGATCCTCATCCAACGTGTAGTAGGTGCAGGGAAAACGTATGTACGGTTTTCTAATCCGTGTTCTGTTTGTCGCGGTTGGTCGGTGGAACAGTGGAAGAAGTTCTATGGACAAAAGCCAATACAAAAGAAAGGGGGTGACGCCATCTTTGGATGACCAAACCTTACCGGCTTCTTTTGTATCGGTAATAAACCAGCTGCTCCATATGTTTCTCCACCTGCTTTTGAATTGTCTCATACCCCATTCGGTTTCTCCTAGCGGTTCTGTATCGGAAAACGTCAGGAGGGGCCTTGGGTAATTTTATGATAATAATTTGCACTCTCCTTTGTTCCCAGCAAGTAGAGGGGGAGATCCGCCATCTTTGTTCCAGGCTCCTGCTACGCAAGCGCATAGGTTAGATGGTACGTGGTCAGCGCTAGGCCTACCAGGCGTACCAACCTTGGATGGTCTGCTTGCGCATTATATGACGTCACGGTTCCAGCAGGGTCCGGCAGCGCTGAATGTTCCTCATCCCCCGGGCTTGCAATTTTATGGGAATTAATGCCGCTGCTTCTCCATCCCACTCAGTTATTTACAGCGATGCAGAACGTGGGAGGTAATTTGGCAGCAACGTGCGGTTACCAGCAGAAAAACCTCTCAGTCTCCCTCATACGAGAGCGATGACGTCACAACATACGTCACACTCTGAGATGGCAGGCGTGATGACGTCACAGACCGATTCTCGGCCTTTTTCGCTGCACCAGACGCTAATACGCCTTCTGATCCGTCAATGCAAACTGTAATGCAGAAGTTACAGGATATAGAGGAGAGAATGAATAAGAGAGACAAAAAGAAAAAGTGTGATTCGCCTTCTTCGTCTTCTTCCTCTAGTTCGGCGTCATCGCTAAGTCCGATAACGT
Source organism: Macrobrachium nipponense (assembly GCF_015104395.2). Classification (NCBI taxonomy): domain Eukaryota; kingdom Metazoa; phylum Arthropoda; class Malacostraca; order Decapoda; family Palaemonidae; genus Macrobrachium; species Macrobrachium nipponense. The sequence continues at coordinate 49,420,954 of NC_087202.1, read as the reverse complement.
CACGGCGAGCGCCAGTCAAGCGTTGGAGGAGGATTCGGGAGTTCCTAGCGGATCCTCGGTGGGCCAAGAGAGAAGAATCAATTCTTCCTCTACTTCGGACGAAGACTGTCATTTCCAGTCAGCAAGAAGGTCGGAAAATCAGTGGCTATTAAGCACAAGGTTGCCAGACGAAGCCGTTCGCGAGTAGTCCGAACAAGCGAGAGAGGTGACGGCCGGCGAGCTAGCGGCCGAGGCGGAGTTGCCAGTTCGGATCGCAAAAACTGCGATCCCTCTGGTAAAATCGACGTTGGCGGCGAAAGGTGCAGCAGAGGATGGAATGCAGTCCCATTTTCGCCCGTAAGGCCGTTTCAAATACGTACGAAGGACGATAAGGCTCCTATTAAAAGTACAAAAAATAGAGAGTTGGCAACCTCGGCGGATACGTTCGTGGAAGGCAGTGTCCGTCTGGATAGAAGGCCGAGGCCGGGCTCGCCGACGCTCGAAAACGTTGCCAACGCTAATAAAGACGAACTTACCTCTGTCTTAAGGGAGCCTTCATCTTGGAGATCTAGACGAGATTCTCGCTCTAGATCCGTGAGCAGGGAAAGAGTGAGACGTTCTCGTTCCCCTGCCGACTATCTGGGATCGAGCCAACAGCGGCCAGCAAAGATCAGAGAGGCCGCGCCGTAGGGGCAGGCGGCCGTGGAATTCCGGGCCGTCTGTCAGAAGATAGAGGCGAGACAACATCTCTCGTGACGGAGAGTGGTACACTAGAGCCGGAGGAAGGAGAAAACTCTTGTTTCTGGCCTCGTATGCAGAGGTTATTGATTTGATTCGTCAATTCAATAGCCTTTCGGAGAAGACAGAAACACCGGCCAGTATGCTTCCTCCTGGAATTGACATGGCGTTTGGACCTAAAGAGGGATACCAAGGTGTCGTATGAATTGCCTTGTTCGAGTAATGCGGAATCGGTCTTGCAACACGTAAACGCAAAGATTGCAGGGAGGGATAATTCCTTAAGATCTAATAGATCATTAAATTTTATTACCCCCTCCAATGGATAAAGCAAAGGAAATATTTATACGACACCGAAGGTCCCTTTGCTGTCTAGACAAATGAACCCTAATGTTGTAAGGTTAAGGCCTGGATTAACCTTGGATCAGGTTAAAATGGAGTGCCCTTCGATGACGTACCAAGAGGCTGCCACGTTAGAAGCAACAGCTTCTTCTGTCTTTCAGGCTGCGTCCTGGTTAGACCTTTGGTCAACAGCAGTGGCGAAAATTGCATCCTCGGAAGCAACAAGGAAAGTAGTAGATGAACCATTGTTCATTAGATTACTACAGTCAGGGGTCCAAGGCGATTGCGTACCTGACAAACGTAAGTGCCAATGTTTGGGCAAATATCCTGCTAATGAGGAGAGATGCAGCATTGGCTAGACTAAGCCGCAATGTGGATTTGGATTCCCTGTTAGCAATGAGGAATGGGGATATCTTGGAATCGCAACTACTGTTGCCAGAGGTCATACTGGAAGAAGCGATAGATAGAAGAAGGATGGACACTAACGATAGGTTGGTGCAACAGGCAGTTAGGAAAACCTCTAACAGTCAAACTATTCCTTTGGAGGGAAGACAACAGCAGATGTCTCGAAAGAAACCAGTGAGACATAGCATCCCTAATAGAGTCACAAGACCCTCTTCCCCAAAGAGGATAACTCATCGGCCCTTTCACAATAGAAAACAACAGAGGAAGGGGGCAATAGGGGAAGGGGGAGAGGCTCAAGAAGATAGGATGGGCGCCTCCCATCACTCGGCCACACCAGTGGGGGGTTTGCTGGCAAATCACTGGAAGGTGTGGCAGGAACTAGGGCAGAGCATGGGTGGTGGATGTTCTCAGGATCGGGTATTTGATTCCGTTCGAGGTAACCCCGCCCCTGACAGATCAACCATTACCCCACGTCACTTATGCCCACAAATCTCAGAAGGCCACTATTCTGCAGGACGAGGTGAAGAAGATGATGGAAAAAGGAGCTGTGCAACAAGTATGCAGTCCGACAAAAGGCTTCTACAGCAGGATTTTCCTGGTACCCAAAGCCAACGGGGAGTGGAGGACAGTAATAGACCTGTCAACGCTGAATCTGTTTATAAGGAAAACCAGTTTCAAGATGGAAACTCCGAGAACGGTTCTACAAGCAGTCAGAATCGGAGACTTTATGCTGACAGTCGATCTAAAGGACGCATACTTTTCAGATACCAGTCCATCAGTCTTCAAGGAAATTTCTCCGCTTCAGTCTTGCAGGGAAAGCTTTCGAGTTCAAGGTCCTGTGCTTCGGATTGACAACGTCTCCTCAAGTTTTTACAAGAGTGTTTCACCCTCGTGTCGGCATGGGCGCACGCTCAGGGGATCAGGCTGATAAGATATCTGGACGATTGGCTGGTGATAGCAAAGTCCAGGGAGAAATTACTCAGGGACAGGGCGGCCCTCCTGCAGCTTTGTCACAGCCTAGGTATTGTGGTGAATCAGCAGAAGTCGCAGCTGGATCCAAGTCAACGTTTGGAATATCTGGGAATGGTGATAGACACAAACACAAGCCAAAGTATTCCCGACAGACCAAAGAGTACAGAAATGCAAACAAGTGGTGAATGCCTTTCTGGGAAAGCAGACACAGCCAGCAAGACAGTGGCAGGTGGTGCTGGGAATCCTAACCTCCCTGGAGAAGCTAGTACCACAAGGAAGGCTACACCTTCGGTCCCTACAATGGAGGATGAAGGAGTTTTGGTCACCAACAGTAGATCACCCGTACGAGCAAATTCCCTTGTCGGCAGAAGTGAGGAAAGACTTGCTGTGGTGGGTGGACGACGACAATCTGACAGTGGGTGTCCCCCTTCAAACAATCCTCCCCAGACCTCTTGCTGTTCTCGGATGCATCACTAGAAGGCTGGGGAGCCCATATGGAGGAGTTGATGGTGTCAGCAAAATGAGTTGCAAGGACAGAGAACTCCATATAAACGTGCTGGAGTTGAAAGCAGCTTTCCTGGCTCTACAAGAATTCAGGGAGAGAGTAAAGGGACACTCGGTGGTATTGATGTCAGACAACACCACAGTAGTAGCTTATATAAACAAGCAAGGAGGCCTAGTTTCTCGGCAGTTACATGTGGATGACAGTTCAAACTTCACCAGTGGGCTATAGAGAACCTGGTAGCCATCAAGGCCAGGTATATTCCGGGAAAAAGAAACATAGTGGCCGACAAGTTGAGCCGCAGGATCAGATTCCTGGGAACGGAGTGGTCCTACACAAGGTAGTGGACAGGATGCTCATGTGTTGTGGGAAGGACCGATCATAGACCTATTCGCAACCAGGTACAACAAAAAGTTGGAAGTGTATTGTTCAGTAGTCCCGGACGCAGAGGCAGCAGCAGAAGATGCGCTACAACACCCCTGGGACAATCTGGACGTGTACGCATTTTCCTCCATTTTGTCTAATCCGTCAGGTTCTGAACAGGGTAATGCGGTCTCAGAACCTCAAGATGACCCTGGTAGCCCCGTTTATGGCCGAAAGCAGAGTGGTTTCCAGACCTACTGGAACTCCTAGTAGATGTGCCAAGAGAGTTACCTCCATGGAGCAACCTTCTTTGTCAGCCTCAGTGGAGAGGTACCACCAGTCGGTGAACCTAGTCCCTATCGCCTTCCCCACAATATGGTGGAGACTGTCAAGTATCTCCTCCAGGAGAGCGAGGGTTTTCGCAGAAAGCAGCAACTCAGATTGGCAGGTAATATCAGAAAATCATCCGCGACAGTATACAAGGAAGTGGGTCAGCATACTGTGATTGGTTGTCGTAAAAGGGGGAACGTGTCTCCACTCGGTACCACTATTCAGCAGTTAGCAGACTTTCTCGATACATCTCAGAACAGAAAAACATATGTCTGTATCTGCAGTGAAGGGGTACAGGGCTGCTCTAGCCTCAGTCTTACGAATGAAAGGAGTGGACATATCGTCTTCATGGGAGTGGCCATGCTGATGAGGAGCTTTGAACAGTCATGCCCACCAAAGGAGCTAAAAACCCCAGATTGGGGATCTGACCAAGGTACTGAGTAGTCTGACACCCCCTTACGAACCACTAAGGCAGTCCACGGATAGGAGCCTGACCCTGAAGACAGTCTTCTTATTGGCCCTGGCTTCAACCAAAAGGGTGGGGGAGCTACATGGCCTCTCATATCTCATAAAGCACTCGAGAGGTTGGAGATCAATGGTGTGTGAGTTTGTCCCAGAATTCGTGGCAAAGACCCAAAATCCAACAATAGTAGACGGCAGATTCGACTCCTTTACCATACCTTCCTTGGCAGACTTTGTAGACAACGACAAAGCTGAAATTGCTCCTGTGCCCGTCAGGGCACTAAGGGAGTACTTAAAGAGAACAAGGCACCTCAGGCCGGGGTGCCAGAGGTTGTTCGTAAGTACAGGACGGAACAAGAAGGAAGTGTCCAAGAATACAATATCATTTTGGCTAAGGGAGACAATCAGAAATGCTTATACTGCAGAAGACAGAGGGTCAGATAGCCAGGTGGGAGCTTAGAGCTCATGACATCAGAGGTGTGAGTGCTTCCCTAGCATTTAAGAAGACATGTCTGTGGATAAAATTCTGAAAGCTGGCGTGTGGAAGCGCCAAACAACTTTCACCTCATTTTATTTGAAAGATGTTGCCCATAGATCCTTGGACACTTTTTCCTTGGGTCCAGTGGTGGCGGCCCAACAAGTGATATAGTTCATCCAGTGCCCCCTGGCGGGTCAGTTTTTTGCGTCTAGTCTAAGATGAAGGTATGAAAGTAGAATGAATGGGATGACTGGTCTTTTTTCTTTACTACTTTCTTCCTACTCCTTTAACTACGGGCAATATGAAGGAGAGTTACCGTCATGTGCTGGAACGGACTAGATGCAGGTGAGATGGTCAGCCATACTGTGAAGCTATCTTAGCTGATGATATACTTTTCAGTAGCAACACACCCCTCTGGATAATAAGGAAAGAGGGGTGAAGGTGGATCCAGTCGCAAGGGACAAGAGTAAACAGTAGAATGGTATCTACACCCAGTGGGAGGAAACCAATAGATCCGCTTATATCTTTGGTCCTAGGTTCATTGTCCATTCTCTAGAATTTACCTATATATTCGGAAATGGAGAAGGTGGCAAACTTCCAGTCAGTTGTAGAGACTTACCTCCCTCCAATAGTAAGTCTATCCTAATGTTAAGACCGAAGGTTTGTTTCGTGTATGAACAAATACCAAATTTGTAACTAATTTGTATTTTCATAACTAACAAACCTGAGGTCTTAACAGGTTAAAGGTCCCACCTCGAACCACCCCTCTAGCAGTCTAAACTGGGTTAGAAATATAACTGATGGGTCACAGGTAGCCGTGGGCATTCTGGGTATACATGCCCCGTGACCTGGTATAGATGCCATTAGTCCCTGGATCTCACAAGTGTAATTTTAATTCTACCGGTTTCCAGCTTGGCGCTAGTAAATCCTAATGTTAAGACCTCAGGTTTGTTAGTTATGAAAAATACAAATTAGTTACAAATTTGGTATTTTTTTGTGTGTTTTTACATTCATCCCCAAAAGGGCATCATGTTTAGTACCAGCCATTCAGGGATGCAAGGAAAAATATGACAAAATACAGTTAATTATCATTATATCTGAAATAAATTTCTTTTATTACCTCCTGTACTGTATTATATACATCCTTTTATGTATTGTTTAGCCTAAGGATACTACTAATAAACAATATCTTGCAGCCATCTTTATATTTACCAGTGGTAGGTTATCTTAAGCGTAAACTAACTACACTAGGCCATGAGCAGTAGCCTAGGCTAATAAAGGAAATTGTCACATGGTAAATTTATTTTGAGTTTGATGGACAGTATTAAATATAAAAAATTTTGAACAGATCAGACTAAAAGCTGGATGTAAGTGACTAACATGAAAACTTTCACGTTTGAACTTTTTAAGATTTATTTTTCTTTCTTTTTCATTCCCCAGCAGTACATTGTAGATAGGTGTGATTTGAGTAGGTCATAAATCTGGGCGTCTGGTACATTATTTTTTGGGATCTTAGACACAACATAAAGCTCAAGTATTGGTGACACTTACTCCTTCTCTGTTGTTTGTACGCATTCATATTAGTAAAACCTTTTTTATGTGTTCTGTTTGCATATGAAGAGATAAATCTTTTATAACCCAAGTTTTTGAAGCATTCAGAACATTCCCTACTCCCTGCATTGTATCAAACAATTAAAACTCTGGTATGGTAAATATTGAAACAGGTGACCATGGCAACAGCCTCATTTCCAGCTGGCAAAGACAGGAAAGGGGCTTCAATAGCACTAATCTTTTAATCTTGTTACTGTAATGTTTTGCTAGAAAATGTCAAAATTTAGTTTCTGGAAGAAATTATTTGTGTTTGATTAGATTTATTTTCTTCTTTCTTGCAAGCCAAGTGATGCTATGATAAAATTCTCAATGGCATCTGTATAAAGGTTGCTGTATATAATACTTCTGAACTTCTTGAAAATGAGACGAAGAGATGGCTGTGTGGCGACGAATAAGAAATGGTTTGTCGATAGCTTTGATGGTGGCCTTCATAGTGTACATAGCATACTGCACCGAAGAACTTTATACTCGCATTCAGAACAATAGAAAATTGCAAAGACTAATTAATTATGAAAAAGAGGTAAGTTATACACATTTGTCTTCTAATTTTGTACTGTGTATGATTTTGTACCTCATAAGTTACTAGTACTACTTTAGTTATATATATATTAAGTCTAGAACATTTTAGAGATAACACTATATACAGGCAGTCCCTGGGTTATGATGGGTTCGGGTTACGATGTTCCGAAGTTAAGGCGCTTTTCAAGCTTTTCAATTATATTTATCAGAAATTATTTCCAGGGTTACGACGCCTACAACGCTCATGCAGCACAAGAAATATGACACCAAAAATGCAAATTAATCGATATTTGAAGGGTTTTTTTTATGAAAAATGCAATAAGAATGCAGTTTACATAATTTGTTTCAATGCACCCAAAGCATTAAAAGTAATGCTTTGTTCCGGCTTAAGACTATTTTCGGGTTGCAACGCGCAGCAAGAACAGAACCCCCTTCGTAACCTGGGACTGCCTGTACAGTACTTTAGTCTCTGGGTAATCCAAGCCTACCAAATGTTTGGATTAAAAAATGCCGTTTTTAATTTATATGCAACTTGCCAGTAATTACATAGCTAAAAGTTTCTAGCATTGGCAGCTAAAAAATTTTTAAATTCACAAAGCGGCTCTTTTGTTTTTAGTGTAGGTGAATAGCCCCGCCCACTTTCAGGAAAGAGAGGAACAACTGAGCAGAGAAAACCAGTTTGTTTGCAGGCTTTTGGTGACACTCTTGAGTAGCAGTGATTTTTAAAATTCTATCTTCATTGATTTTGATGGATTATATCTCGGATTGTGAAGTGTTTTGTTTTGGCTGCCATTCAGTGATTTAGATACAGTGGTACCTTGACATACGAAAAGCTCAACTTACGAAAAACTCGAGATATGAAAGCAAATACGAAAAATTTTACAGCTCTACATACGAAAAGTTTTCAAGATACGAAAGGTTGTTGCTGTAAAGTCCTGAGATTCGCCCGGACCACCGAGAACAATTTTAAAACTCCCGCGCCGCCAGCTGAGTAAACTCGCCACCATCCTCCCGCTCTCTCATTGGTTCCGATGCTAGTCACCCCATAAGATCCTGCTCTCCTATTGGTCAGCATCTACCCCTTGTGCTTTAAGTATTCTTTTGTTCATGACACTTACCTGTCAGATATATATTGCTGTATTCTCCGAAGTCCGACAGAATTTCAAAACTCCCGGCACACGCAGTGGTCGGCCAGGTGGTTAGTACCCATTCCCGCCGCTGGGAGGCGGGTGTCAGGAACCATTCCCATCTTCTATTCAGATTTTCTTCTGTCGCCAGTAATGTAAACACCTGTTTTCATTACCTCCGCCTAGGATTTTAGAACTTCATTGCGCTTAAGTATCTTGGGTGTTTTCTTTTTGGTTTATTAACTTGGATTTGTGGCTAGGCATACGCTATCTTAAATTGATTTAATTTTGAATTTCTTGACATAAGACGTCTGAATCTAGTTAGGCTAGTTTCAGACTTTGTTGTCTGCAAGGGGTTAGGTGAGAATAACGAAACTTTCGATAGATTCTCACTTAATATGCACGACGTGTACATAATTCTTGTTGAAACATCAATGTAATTAGTGAGATATTTGACTGATTCCGAAGGAAGATGTATGATTCGTATGTACGCAAATTAGAGCGTAATAGAATCAGGAGGTCTTCCTCCAAGATCAGTAAACAGAAGTCAGGGTAATGAAACTAACCTCCTGTAAACTTGATGTTGCCTAACCTTGTGGTATGGCCTACGGGCCTAGAGGAAGTGTTTGTCAGAGGTAATGCCCTTTCTGTTATGGCGGATTACATAAGTACTCGATCTCCAATCAGTGTTGCGAGTGTAGTGATGTTGAATTAGTGCCCCTAGTGTTGTGGAGGGGGCGTCAGATCGGCCTTATAACGCCTCTAGGTCTAGACTTCTGTCGGACTCCCAGGACCACAGGGAGAGGGCATGTCGTAAGCCGAAGAAGGGTTACGAGGAACCCCCCACCGATCTGGCGTCCCTTCGGCAGGACCTGAAGACGCTTCCCAGGCTGCCAAAGATCGTGCACGTGCACGAATCATGAAAGATTGCTTCTCGTCCTCCGAGGCGTCCTCCCCGCAGGGTTGGAGCTCTCGGAAGGACTCGCGCCCTCTAAAAAAGAAGCTTTAGAGAAGAGGATGCTTCACGTCCTCTCTCTCATCAGGAGGGAGCGTCAGAGTACTGATCTGGCGTCCCTTCGGCATGACTTAATATAGATAAGCGTGACAAAGACGCAAGATGTCGCACAGGCGGCCGTCGTCTTTGTCAAGAGATAAAAAATATCCATAAGGCAGAACCCTCACGAGGACGCCTTTCGAGACACTCGACGCTCTATCGAGAGGAAGGAACGTCGTTACTCTTGTAGCAAGGATTGTTTTCTTGCTCTCCAAGATGCTCCCCTCCCTCCTCTCCTCATGGCGCTCCGTATACGTTATGTGACGTTCGCTTTACTATGAAACGGGATTTTGTTCAAGCTGATAAGCTTGACGTCCGGCAAGCTGATTTGCATAGTCAAACAGCTCGCCAAGACGCCTCTTACTCGTCCCTAAGGGACGCTCGGTCAGCGGATAGAGATGATTCTGGTTCGGCAGCTACGCTGGACAGACTATCCTAGTTTTCGACAGAAGGGCAAAGCATTCCTCATACCCAAGAACACACAGGCGTCCTTTTAAATGCCCTTTCTGCAGTGTCGATGAGTGTGACAAAGACGCAAGATGTCGCACAGGCGGCCGTCGTTTTTGTCAAGAGTGGCGAACGTCCTTAAGACTCGTCCTGATGACAATCACCGTACTTCTGCTTAGAACGCTCGCATTTCATGAGCGGCTCTCCCCTCGCCAGGAAGCCTCTCAGGTTACTCGTGTTGACGCACGTCATTCACTATGACGCTTCCCTTGATGTTCGTCGCTCTCCTTTTCCGGATGCTCTTCAAGACGCTCAAAGAATGCAATCAGGACGATCGGCAAGCACCTCGCGAGGATGCCTTTCGGAACGCTCGGCGTTCCTTTTTTGAGCGCGTTTCTGGATATGTTCATTTGCATTACAAAGACGCAAGATGTCGCACAGGCGGCCACCGTCTTTCTTAGAAGGTAATGAAGGTCTTTAAGGTCGTCTTGAAGACGATATCCCTACGTCTTCTTATACTGCTCTCACACTTCAGGAGCAGCGTGCGGCTCTCCAGGACGCCTCTCGGGTGGCCTTTCATGCATCAGGGCGCTCGACAAGATCCTCTCTGAGATGCTGTTCAGAACCCTTGGTGTTCTATGCACCAATACGCTCAGTAAGACTCTCGCGATGACGTCTCTTGCTCAACGTCCTACGCATTGAGACGTGAGGAAGCTTTTGCAGATGCTCGACGTCCTACACGAAGAGACGCTCATCAGGACGCTCTGGAAGACGCTCGACGTCATAAACATTGATAAGCTTTTTGGAAGACGCTCGATGTCTTACACATCTGGACGCTCGCCAGGACGCTAGCGAGGACGCTTTTGAAGACGCTCGGCATACCTACACGTCATGTCGCTCGGCCGAGCACTTACCAGGACGTTCTCAGACCGTTAGGCGTCCTACGCATCAAGACGTTCGCCAGGATTCCTGCAAGAACGGTCTTCAAGAGGGCGTCTTTCGAAGAGAGGAAGGAGTTTGGTCTCGTCAAGATGTCTACTTCGCTTTCTCACGAAGGGGAGCGTTCAATAGAATCCATGACTTAATGGATTCCAGAAAAACTGTAAGCAGATTTCGGTGTCATAAAACGCCTCATCTGCTTTCGGGACTGCGCTGCCGAAGAACGGGGAACATTAAGTCCTACCTGTCGTAAGCCCAGTCTCTGATCAGGAATCCTGCCCCTTCCTCGATTTCTGCGGGAATTGGGAAGACTATATGCTCAAATTCCTAGATTACTTTCTGTCATGTAAATGGGTTAGTTCTCATTGACAAAGATCTTAATAACATTTTATCGCATAAGCGGATAAGCTCTCATTAACAAAATTCGAAAGAGCTCTCATTCATTAGTCAGAGGCTCATCCAGGAAAAAGACTTGTAGACTACGTCCATGAAGTCTTATGTCGAATATCATAAGAAGCTTGAACTGTCCTTTTCGATCCTTGGTTCTCACTTGAGGATCTCCATTCGAATAATATTAATTCGTTCTCTTGGCAAAGAGAACGAAGACAGTCGATTTCCATTCTCTCTCTCTTCCTTGTCGAGGAAAGAATGTAGTAGAGAATTAGATGTTCAAGTGACTGCAATACTACTTACGTATTTTATCTTTGCGTCATATTACTAATGTAGGGTTCAAGTCATATACGCATATCGTGGTTACCTCTACAGATGGCAACCGAAAAGACGGTTATTGTAAGTGTATTTAATCGGTCCTTCCTGCAAACTTCCAGGAGTTTCCGCTGTAAGGACAACGCTAAAAGGTATTGTTACAACAACACCAACTCAGCGCCTGCATCTAGCGAATTATGTTTCGCTTAAATATGCCTGCTTGAGAATTTCCTTCTGATCGATAATAGTAACAAACCTATTCCTTCGTAGAATAGAGTAGCTGGTAACTCAGGCAGAATAGTGCGAGCCGAGACTACGATAGAAGGCTGCTATCATTGTGGATGACGCAGTATATTTAATCGGTACTCCTGGCAACTTTCCAGGAGTTTCCGATTTAACATTTGGTTAATTAAGCGTAGTGTTACGACAACACAAAATCAGCTTCTGTATTTAGCGAATTCTGTTTCGCTTAAATATGCCAACTTGAGAGTTTCTGTTCAAAAAGTGGAAAATCTATTCCTTAGTAGAATAGAGTAGCTGGCAACTCGGCATAATTGCTGCGAGAAGGTGAACGTAAGCTGCTGTAACTGACTCACCAGTCACCATTCACCAAACCCTCAGTATCAGGTAGCTCGCTGTTATGTGCGGTCTTTACGTCTCTCTCTCCCGCGGGATTGATTGACGAACCGTATCTCTGCCCTACAATCATGGACTTTAGCCTCGGTTTGAGGGGATTTCTAGTAATCATGAATAAATACGACTTCCTTTTGCTAAGAAATTTTCAACAGAGATATCTCTTAGACCTGTTCGGCGCTGATTACCGCACTGTAACAGAATTCTGTAAGTCTACAACGGCATAGCACTATAATAATGCTCTCCTGCTTATGCAAAGCGCAGCCTTATTAGGGAAGGAAGCATGCTTAGTGAGGAATGGATGAGTATGCTGGGGACCCATTTTCCTCGCTGGAGAAGCTTGTTTCCTGAATAGACTGCAATTCAGACCTCTACAGTTTTTCCTACAGGAGAACTGAAATAACATCAAAGATTTAGAAATAATTCTAAACATCTCTCAATGGGTGGACGATCACCTCAGGTGATACCGAGAGGGTGCCAGGCATCCGTACAGAGGTCCTGGCACATAATCTAAGAGAATTGGAAGCAATTTGGTTGGCTCTCCAGTTCCTCGAAGAGTGAGTTTTTGGTCGATTGGTCCAAATCATCTCAGATAATTTTGCAGCTCTCTCATATCCCAAGAAGAGAGAAATGGTTATCGACATAAGCACGGAACGTAACGATCCTCAAGAGGTTCGTTACACTATTGCTTGTCCGTGCGGATCTTCTCGATCGACGGCAGCAACTACTGACGTCTGAGTAATCCTCGCTTAGAAGTATGTCGAGACTTTAGGAGACTTTGGAGACGTCCTTTCGTAGATTTCTTCGCAATATTGAAGACGAAGAAGCTTCCTCTACGTTGCCCCCTTATTCTCGATCCGAGAGCGGTAGCAATAGACACCATCATATAGTAAGGAATGGGGATAGTTGGTTAGTCTCTTTTCCCCTATTCAAAAGCTTAGGAAATATAAATAAGATAATCGCCTGGTGTCAGAGGGAGCGAGAAGACGCTGATCGACCCCATGTTGGTTCCTTCGAGAGGCTGGATTCACAGAGGTCACGTCCTTCAAGAGAGCACTTTCAAAGGACCCTTCCGAGAGAATCGATCTACTCTAACAGCCTCACTTCGAGAGGTACCTAAAAAACCTCTCCGCTCTGATCTGAATGCGTTTCAGACTGTCGAGAAGCGAGAGGATCTTCAAGATTAATTACAGGTCTCATTGCCAAAGCAAAGCAGTGCTGCATATTTTGCAGTGTACCAATCGGAGTGGGCCGATTCTGGCAGATAGTGCAGGAAGAATGACTGTTCCTCCACCTCGACCTCTGTGAATACTTTTACCGTCTTCCCTTTCCGTCTGAAGTATGGGATAAGCTAACAGTCCCAACGATTGTAGAATACGGGAAATATGTTGTTGACGGCCTCTAGGCTCAGAGATTCGGATCTGTCAAACAACAAAGCCCTTCACGATATTTGAGGTCTGTGGAAATTCTTGAATGGTCTAGATCGAGCTTCCGGCATGGAACTTAGACGTAGTCTGAAGTTCCTGATGTCAAAGCATTTCGAACCTCTCCTTTCTGTAAACTTAATACACGTGACCAGAAAGGCTAATTTTCTAAACCACTCTAGCTACGGCAAAGAGGTTAGTGAGGTTTTAGCTATCATCAGAGGTTTTGGCTTTAGAGGACATAATTCGGTGTCCTCTAAGCCTTCCGTTCTTGCTAAGAACGAAAACCCGTCTAACCCTTGGCCCAGAGGCCTGGAGATCAAGGGGATGGCACAAATTATTGGGCAAGAGCCACAGAGAGTCCTGTGCCCTGTCGGGGCTCTCAAGTTTTATCTTGATAAAAACTAAAGAAAGTCGAGGTCATTCGGACAATCTGCGTTGTTCCGTAAAAAGACCAGACTTGACCATGTCGAAGAACGCCCTGGCGTTGTTTTTTAAGGAGTCTTTCTAAGAGCTCATTCGTCATGTTTGAACAAAGATTTGAAACCTTTAAACTTTTAAAGTAAATGCTCACGCGGCCTCGGAAGCATTTCAACAGAGCAATGGCACTCAGTACATCCTGAGTACCGCGTTTTAGCGAAGCAACTCTGTTCGCTTCACCCACTCCCTGAGAGATGTGAAGACGTCATATGAGATCTGCTGCTCGCTAGGGCCATACGTGTCCGCAGACACAATCTTGGGGGCAAGAAGTACCACTCATCCTATTCCTGTAGAAAATGGTTAGAGAAGACGCTACTGTAATTAATGTTGAGTCGTCCGCCAATGGCGGACTTCTTAACTCTTAAGCTTTAGTTAAAACACCTTAACTTTGGCTAGGTTGGTCAGGTGGTGATATTTATTTTACTTCTTAGCCCTCATGGTATGGTCAATATGGTCTAGACACATTGTGGTCACGCCCCCGTTGTCAGATCATCTAGAACTCACCAGCTGTACAGGTCACATCCTTGCTGGAGACTCTAGTAAAGCAAAAGCAGACTTGGGTGACAGTAATCACGAAGTCAGCTTATGCTAACAGGTAAGGAACCAAGATGTCTATCATCTGCATGTGAAATGTTTTTTTCTCAAAATCCTTTTATTCTGTCCCTCCCCACCTCCAATGGTGGGAATCAGCTATATATACTATATCTGACAGGGTAAGTGTCATGAAAACAAAATGATATTGTTATGATACAATAAAGTTTGTTCATACTTACCTGGCAGATATATATAATCAAGTACCCGCCCAACCTCCCCTCGTGGACAGTGGCATTAGAAAAATCTGAATAGAAGATGGAATGGTTTCCTGACACCCGCCTCCCAGCGGCGGGAATGGGTAACTAACCACCTGGTCCGACCACTGCGTGTGCCGGGAGTTTTGAAATTCTGTCGGACTTCGGAGAATACAGCTTATATATATATTCTGCCAGTAAGTATGAACAAACTTTATTGTATCATAACAATATCATATTGGTAAAAGGATGCTGTAAATTTAAAAACTTATTCATGCAATACATTTAATAAAAAAAAAATTTGGAAAAGATAGAATAAAGAATAGAAATGAATGGTTATTATACTGTTTGGTAGTTTCAGTAGTTGAAGAGAGATAATGAAAATTTATGGCTTACTGTGTAAAGTGATTGCTTGGCGATCATTCGATATACATCGTAAGTGCTGGATGTAAACAGAAAGTTTGGAAGCTTTTTTTTTTGTTTGTTTATTATAGTTAATGGTTACTTAATAATTATTTGAAATGAGTACCACATGCAATACATTTAATAAAAAAATTGTGAATTAGATATCATAAAATATAAAATAAATCAGACTGCCAACAAATACGTATTTTTTAGAATTCTTCTTCTGTTTTAATATTATGTTACGTATATGTTTCATTATAGCTGTCAGTAACTCGGTATCTCCAGTAGGTAAAGATAAAATAAAGAATAGAAATGAATGGTTATTATACTGTTTGGTAGTTTCATTAGTTGATAGAAATGAATGGTTATTATACTGTTTGGTAGTTTCATTAGTTGAAGAGAAATACTTACTTGAAAATTATGGAAATTACAGTGTCCTAGGAAAAGTGATTGCTTGGCGTTCGTTTGGTACTCGTAAGACGGTAAGAGCTGAATGTAAACAATCGATTGGAAGGTTTTTTTTGTTTGTTTGTGTATTATAGTTAATGATTAATTAATTAATTATTTGAAATGAGTACATACTTATTATTTATACATTTTATTGGCATATTCTAAGCTTTTAGCTTCTTAGGTTTAGATGTCAGAATCATAGACTAGGCTACATTAGCAACCGCTAACATAGGGTAGGCTTATTGCTAAGGGACATATGCTAAAGTCCTAATATATGCAGTAAAAATGGGGTTGAACATTACATGCAGTTGAATATTACTCAAGTAGGTACAGTATTTTGCCTTTTTGGAGTCATATTTCTTCCGTCGGATCGGTGTCGTAACCCTAGAACATGTGTTTTAGGCCTGGAAATATAATTTACTGGGGTGTTTTTGGAGGGCTTGGAATGGATTAGCCATTTTACATGTAAAATGTGGTCCAAGATATGAAAACCTCATGATACGAAGGGCGCCTCGGAACAGATTAATTTCGTATCTCGAGGTACTACTGTATATAGTAATACCTCAATCGTATGCGATTTGAGTTGCGCAAATTCACAATAGTGCGAACTTTTCATCGGATCCTAACTATCGTACGCAAGTGATTCAAACAAGACACGTGAACGCAACATTTCCGAATCATGAAGAAACTGAAAAGGTGTTTGTTCAATTTTTTTTATGTAATTTATAGGTTTTCAAGCTTTGTTCATTTTTTTAATGTAATTTATAAGTTTTCAAGAGTCTGTGCGTAAAAATTTTCTCTCTCTCTCTCTCTCTCTCTCTCATCTCTCTGCTCTCTCTCTCTCTCTCTCTCTCTCTCTCTCTCTCTCTTTTTCTTTTTTACTGAGATGAGAGAATTTTTATGATCCATGTTATGTAGTATTACTAGTTTCAAATAATAATAATAATAATAATAATAATAATAATACAGTAATACCTTGAGGTATGAGTTTAATTCGTTCTGTAACCAAGCTCGTAAGTCAATCTACTCGTATGTCAAACAAATTTTTCCCATTTAAAGTAACTGAAATAGATTTAATCCATTCCAGCCCTGTGAAACATCCCCAAACAATCCTAAATTATGAAAAAAAGTCATGTTTTTAATTAAGAAACACACATGTACAGGTATTCACCTACTTAGGATGGGGTTAGGTACTAAAAAACCCATTGTTTGTTGAAAAATCGTATCTTGAATATGCCTAGATTACACTATGGTAATCCGTACCAGCTTTACATATCAGTTAGCCTAGCTACACTGCATAGTACAGTACTTTATACATGTACTGTCGGCCAAAAAACTCGTGGCAGAGTTTCATAATTTTTTGCTCACCTGCCTGACGCAAGATTCATGCCTTATTTATCCATTTTTCTTTTCAAAGATAGAAGAAATCATATGTAATGACGTTAAAAACAGTCACTGATATCTTTAGAACGTTATGTTATGTTATTGTGTAAAACTATTTTCCATATAGCAAAATCGACGTGAACGAAACGAAGTGATAAAAAACGTCATATCAGAACCATAGATATACATTACCAAATAGATAGGAGACACCTATCACTAGTAGTATCGCATAAACATAGTCCTTCAATTATCATTTCAATATTAAGGTAGTTGAACTATTCCATTTGTTAAATTTTACAGAAAACATTGGAATCTCCCAAATTGCTATCAAATTTAAAAACAAAAATAAAAATAAAACGATATCTTAACAGTGTGAACCAGGCGACCTCACTCTATTGCTTTTGATGTTATATGCACGGGAATCTAATGTCAATGTGTAATTTATCGGTCTAAGAAACATCCCTCGATGAGCGAGAGAATTATTGCACTGCATTCGGTGCATGTTCCTGTTGGAGAGGTATCAAGAAAGCTTAATAAACCGGAGAGAATCATACATAGATGAATAAAATTGTTTAAAGAACGGCAAAATTTAGAACATGGGCCTAGAGGTGGAACACCTCGAAGCACCACATGAGAGCAAGCCAATACAGTAGTGTAAATGTTGCTGAGCAACATTCATTTGTGAACTTTGAATTCTAGTGTCTCGTCACGACATTGCTGAACCAGGATAAATACTTTAGATGGAGAGGAAGAGATTTTTAAATCTGCACTTGAAGTCTTTGATAGTTGCCTAATGAATAAGTCTAATGAATAAGCAAACTTATCTTTGATGGATGAGAGATTCAGTTAGGCTTACTCTTTTTGTTTTGTTTTTTATCGAAGGCCAGTGAATACCACGGATAGGGAGGGAAACGGTTTCTAAAGAATACATTTTATTGGGAGATACTTTATTAACATCAGCCTAATCCTTCCATCACTCCTATACGCCACCACCGCTCTCTTCTACATCTTAGGCGACTAGATCTGACTTCTCACTACGAACTCCATCTCGTGAAAGCATCACTAATGATAACGGTTATTTTAAAATTCCCCGCACCGACAACGGACGCCTTAAAAATGTATGTTTATTAAAATATTTTTCTGTTCAAAGAAGAAACCTTATCTTTCATTCCACAAAATATGTGCATACACTCGTGTTACACCCTGTAGCCGTCAAAGAGCAACCCTTGATTAAAGCAGTAGGTTTTTCTTGAAAAAAAAAAAATTGGAATCGACTTAAACAAGATCGTCACCTTTCATATTTCTTATCCTTTCAGCTACTTATAATATGCTTGTGGTAGTAGGTCTAGTAGTTATACATGTGAAACTAATTTGAATTAATTTCTATTTAAAAGAAATGAATAGCTACAGAAAGATCAACCGAAGAAAGCTTTAAGGAAAGTAAGCCTTTCTAAATGAATTCGTCAGTTTTGACTCCCACAGCTTTCCAAGGTGTCCAAATGAAACAGGATGATATGCAAGGAATTCGATAAAAAATAAGACTGAATTATATTCGTTTGATTTTTTTATGATTGCTTTTTGACTTTGAATAGCTAGGTCTGAGTTAATTATGTTAAGCAATTATGAAAAGGATAAGAAGAAAGCCGAACATACATGGCTAATAAAACAAGAATAATGGGAATAGTCAAATAATGCAGATATATATATATATATATATATTATATCTATATATATATATATATATATATATATATATATGATATTTATAGTCGATTTAAATATTCATTAATATTACGTATCCGAGAGAGTATGCTGCTGAAAATAGACCCTAGGCTAATCATGTGGGAAAATCAGAAGTCCAATTTAGGCCCACTAAAAATGTGTCTTGCAAATTATTTTTCTGGGCTCAGCGTGTCGCTCCCGTGAAAATGTCTGCTTTAGCACTATTTCTAGTAAAATATTGCTATAATACCAGAGAACTGCTAAATTGGACATGTCAGAAGCCTCTGACTCGCTCACCTATATAAAGGTGTCGGTATAAAACTGGGGCGAGTGTTAAACACTACCACACAGCAACCCCTCCAATTAGCCTTTTCCTCATCAAAAGACCCTAAATACGGGAGCCGACCCATAGGTCACACCTAGCTACCCCGTTGAAGGCGGTGTGACGTCATACTTTTCGATAGCCATTCCGTGTTCACACGTTCGAATATTACTATTTGTTCTTTTATTTTTTTATTCTGGTTACGGATCGTCATCTACCTACTTGCACCCAAGTTAAGTACTGGTTCCGCCCTTTTTCAATATTTAGGGAGTGAATTTGCCTATCCGTTTTGCCTTTATTTAGGATTTTATTAGGCGTCACTTTTAAATAGGGGGCGCGGGCGGCAAGTCGCCTTTACGGCTTACCCTGAATTATACCGATTTACGCTTGAATTGTACCGACTTCGAGTAGTCTTCCTCTCTGCTTGTAACATGTGATATTTCAGTACATGTATGTATGTATATATGTATATATATATATATGTATGTATATTTTATTTATTTATTTTTCTTGGGTAGGCAGTTTTTAGTCGATCCGATTTCCATTTTATGTTTTGTTATTTTCATTATTTTCACGTTTTTCACGGGGGTCTTCCTTTTCGAGCACGTTTCTTTGTTTCGTGCTTCGCCGTTTATCCACCGTCCTATTTCATTCAAGAATTTTCCCTTTTTTCTTTTTCGCCAGCTTGCCGTTTCTTATCGTTTTGTCAGTAAGCAAGTAGTTTTTCCCCTTTTGCGCCCACCATGTTATCGAGTGGCCTTCATTGCGGTTTTGGGGATATTTTACGACAGTTTATTTTCATTTCCCCCGTGTTAAAGCTGATTTTCTTTTAGCTTTAAGTAATTGATTTTATTTTGTCTATGTATATTTTGGATGTTAGGTCGGTTAGCCTACATAGGCTATGCCTGCGTTTTCCTCGTAATCTTTTATTTGCGAGGATACGCTGATCACGTGATCGTCACCCCATCAGCCCTCCTTCCCTCCCCCTCACGTGGGGCCCCCAGTAGTTGGGTGCTCCTCTCGCCTCGGTTGTCGCTGACAGCCGTTCCCATCAGCAGAGGGGGGGGTGTAGAGGGTCCTCCAGGACCTTAGGTTGGTGGGTGTCGCTTCTCAGCCGACCGCCTCCGGAGTTTGTGATTGCTTTGCGTATTCAGCCTCGGCTTCCGTGGAGTTGTTGCGCTTGGCTGGTTCTTTCAGCTTCCGGAGCTTACATCCATCCGCCTAAAACCATTCCCTCTCCCGCATAAGGCGGATTTAGATTCAGGCCTCTCCGGTAGTCGTTGAGGGCTATGTTTACGGAAGTTTCTCTTCCGTAGGCGGAGATATTATATTTGTTATTTTATTTCTCCCTTTTATTTTCTTTTCTTTTTTGCCACGGAACTTGCGAGTTCATGTGGCCGTCCCGGGTTACTTCGTGTACCCCCCACTCCGGGTCATACAGCTCCGGGTGGTTTTAATTATTATAGTCCCCGGGACGTAAATATATGAATATATATATACATATATATATTTTTATATATATATTTATTTTCCTTTCTTTTGCCACGGAACTTGCGAGTTCATGTGGCCGTCCCGGGTTACTTCGTGTACCCCCCACTCCGGGTCATACAGCTCCGGGTGGTTTTAATTATTATAGTCCCCGGGACGTAAATATATGAATATATATATACATATATATTTTTTATATATATATTATTTCAGTTCGGCATGCTCCGGATATGACTTATTATCATAATAAGCCTATAAGTTTGGGCAATTGTTCTCATATATTATTGCACTTACAGGCCACTCAGTGTCTGGTTGCGATCTACAGGATCTGTGCAACTATTGATGTTTTGCCGGAACCATCGCCCCGTGCGCAGTATTGCTTACCGGTTCCGTAGTCTGCATCACGTAAACGGCTTTGCCTGCTACGAACTTGTACAACAGGTTACCTGTTTGATAAGTTACCGCACTGCTTGTTCTATACATATTGTGATGGAATTATATTACACTACTTGGATTAGTGTTAAAAAAAAATGAAATAAAATAAAAATAATAAATAAATAAATAAAACAATAATAATAATAATAATAATAAATAAATAAATAGATAACTAAATAAACAATTAAAATAAAATAAATAACTAAATAATAATCAAATAAATTACTATATAAATAAATAAATAATTAAAATTTCTGTAAATTAAATTACATTAATTAATAACATATGTAAGCATAATGTTCAAAGATTTTACTCGAATTGACACATTCCTTGCATTACAGACAGAGCAGTCTGTTAAGCATGCTGCACTCTCCACCCTCAAGGTCTGGGTTGGAGGTTTTGGACAGAAAGTAGGGGTAGCTAATCCTTTTTATGCTACCTCAAGATATGGCAGCCTCCCCAGCCGGGAAAGCGCCGGATACGTTGACCAAAAGTCGCAGCACCAATTATCAAATAAATTCAAGATTCAGTTATGGAACAGCAAGAGGCAGAATTGCCAGACCTTGGTTTGGAAGAAGTCTCACTTGAACTAGTGAGGATTTGCCCATTACACTAGATATGGTTACAGGTAACAGTGTTAATGAGGCTAGCCTAGTTGGTCACCGGGGTCTTTCCTCGAGTGACTGATCTTCCTCTCCCTTTACTCCAAATTCCTTCATGGGTTTCACAGGAGGTTTGCCCCCTCCCAGGTCGCATTCCTTCTCTGTGATTCCTAGATTCAAGAGAAAACCTTCGGGTAAAACCTTGCTTAAAAGCCAATCAGACGCAAAGCCAAGGCCTGGGCAGGTTCCAGAGGTTCATACACATATTACCTAGGATGAGATCCAAGGCCTCAAGGAGAGAACTCTTCCCATTGCCCCTCAAGTCCCATCCCTGCAACGTCTGAGGTCGGATACCTCATAAGGTACCGTAGGGAGCGCTGGAAGGTTCCCCTTTAGTCCGGCAAAGACCTGTTCAACACGAATATTTTAAATCAGGCCAGTAGTCTTGCTAGCTTAGTCAGTTCAGTCGCAGCAAGGTTTGAAAGGGTGTTTTTAAACGTTTACGTGCACAGGACTCCCTGATTGCAGGTCTCAGACAGGAGTCGGCAGTTCCGGCACCTCCTAGTAATTTGGTTGCAAGGTCAGAGCATGCCTGACGGGTCCACGTTCCCTCCGTTTCTCCACCCTGGTGATTTTTGGAGGGTAGTGAACTTCGCTCGTTTGTCAGCGGGATGTTGACTGTAGAAGGTTTGTGGTACACATAGACTCGAGGATTTCTAGTTATTTCCCGAAAGGTTATGGCCACCATTTGTAGCTTATGTTAGGCTTATGGAGGCAGCTTCGATTAGAAAGGACAAGGTCTCCAACGGGACTGTTATCCTTTCTAGCATCAGGCTCATCAAGTATAGATATGGAGCCTAGAAGTGGATCTGCTCAAATACTAAGGTAACAACATGACGGGAACTCCTTACCTTTTACATCAAAGGTAGCAGGATTTACCCTTCAGGCAGTGACTCGGGAAGAGCCCCAGCTTAGCGAGACAGATTCCACATCATTGCTACCCCCAAGGTAGAGAGAGTTTGTGGGAAGTTTGCTGGCTACATTCTCGGCAGGCAAGCTTAAGCCAAACTGTGCAATCAAACTTGTTTAGTGAGCGCCTCTGTCAGACGCACTGATCCAAGCCGGATTTGATGCTAGGACACGTCTTGCAAGGTCTCTTAACTCTCTAGTGATGACGGAGACGGCGGTTCTGGAGTATGCTCATGAACCGCTGTATAAGGTCATTGCGGAGTAGTTACTTTTAAGCATGCAATGTGCCTCGTACGGCTTTGCGGTTACTAAGAGAAATGGCAAGAAGCATGTTCTATCCGAGGCTACGATCAGGCAGGAACCCAACAGCTTCTGGCTTCCTCAATCTAGGGTGCAGATCTCTTCCAGCTTCGGCAGTAAACGAGGTTCAGAATGAGGCATCACATTTTAATCAAGCATCAGATTGCGTTGGGGCATCCCTTTCAAAAGGATATTAAGAGTCTTCTTCCTCCAGTTTTAGGACTAGGAAAAGTCAAAGAAGGTACCAACCTTTCCAAGTTCCGCAACAGCACCCTGTGCTATAAGCTGTACTAATTCAGCAAGTTCCCAACCTTCATCATTCTAAGACAGCCTCGGCAACAGCCTCAATTTGTCTCCCTTTCGCCGTCGGCTAGCCAACAGGTTCCCCCTTTCGTCAGAGTGGAGGAACCGGAGCCCAAGGGCGAGCTAGAGGTGTATGGTCAGGAAAGGAACCAGACCCTCATCATCTCAATGGAGTTCCCTCAAATAGGAGGCAGGCTGTATCTCTTTTAACATCGTTGGGAGTTCAGCAGCTGGGCGGAAAACATAGTATCTATCTATCAGCATCCAACCCAAGGGTTGATGGATTACCCCAGGGACCTTCTCCAGAAGGGAGCAGTCTCCAGGACAAAGAACTTAAAATTTCAAAGTCGTCTATTCAGTGTCCCAAGAAAGGGACCGACCAAAGGAGGGTGATCTTAGACTTGTCCCGTTTAAACTTGTACATTCCTTGCGACAAGTTCTAAAGGCTGACCATCTCTCAGGTAAGGCCTTACTTCCCCGTGGGGGCGTCACCACCTCTATAGGTCTTACAGACGCTATTATCATGTCCCGACGGCTCAGCACTCCCATCCATTCCTGGGCTTCAAACTAGTATAAAAGAAGCTTATTCCTTCAAGGTGATGCCCTTTGGGCTGAATATAGCCCCAAGGGTTTTCACGGAACTGGCGGAGGTAGTGGTGCAGGAGCTAAGGTCTCAGGTTTTATTGGTTAGTTGGCGTACCTAAACGACTGGCTAATCTGGGAGATGGTCAAAGACAAGTTTAGGGAAAGCCATGGACGGGGTCATATCTTCCTAAGGAATATAGGGTTCAAGATCAACAGGACCAAGTCCCGATTGGCCCCAGAATCCAAGTTCCAGTGGCTAGGTTTCCATTGGGGCTTGGATTCACACAACCTTTCCATTCCATCAGGGAAGGGATGCCAAGGTAACAAGCCAATTCTTAAATGCAAAAAGGCTTCGAGAAGGAATGCAGGAGACGATCCTAGGCTCGCTCCAATTTGCGTCAGTCACAGACGTTCTGTTGAAAGCCAAGCTCAAGACATCAATCGAGTTTGACGTTCAAGGCCATTGCCAAGTGTCGTGACAAGTTCGGCCGGGGTACCTCTGATTCCCAAGGAACGTCTACGTCATGGGCAAATAGCCAAAGAGTTACAGTTGCAGTTCCCTCCCCCGTCCCTACTGATGCATACAGTCGCATCACTATCAGGTTGGGGAGGTTATTCACAGCACGACAAGGTTCAGGAACTTGGTCACCTCAGTTCCAAAAGCTTCACATCAACATCCTGGAAGCTAGGCAGTGTTTCTGACCTTAAAGAAGCTCCGTCCTCCGGAGGAGACTCATATCAGATTGGCTCTCGACAGTGCAGTAGTGATACATGGTATAAACAGAGGTGGTCCAAGTCAAGTCATGTGAACCACAGGGTGATAGCAATTTTTTCTCTAACTGACAAGAACACCCTTGGCATCTATCGGCTCCCATCATGGCAGGAGTCCACAATATAGTAGCAGACGCATTGTCCCGTCAGTCCCTCGGAGCCAGAATGGTCACTGGACAGGAACCCTTCGAGAGGGTGTAGGAGAGTACAGGGTCTGAAAAGTAGATATGTTCGCTACACGGGCAAACCACAAGCTGCCTTGTTACGTAGCCCAAAGTATGGACCCTCTAGCATACGCTACGGACGCCATGAGTATAGATTGGAACCAGTGGAGGAGGTTTTATTTATTCCCTCCAGTGAACCCTCTCCTGAAGGTGTTGCACAAGTTGAAATCCTTCAAAGGTCAGGTGGCTCTCATAGCTCCTTACTGGCCCAAGAACAATTGGTTTCTCCTTCTCCTAGAACTAGGTCTTCATCCTCACCTCACCCCCGGGCTTGAGGCTGACGCAACAAGTTCAAACGGTGACTGTGTTTCGATTCCTCAGGTCTTCACAAAACCCTATCTTTATGGATTTCATGAAGTTTGCAGGTAGGAGGGTAGGGGACATTGATCCACAGAACATTCTGTTCTTGGAGTCAGACAAAAGAGAATCTACACTTCGCCAGTATGATTCAGCAGTTAAACAATTGCTACATTTCTCAGGAAATCAATGTCAAAAGTAATGACAATGA
Organism: Macrobrachium nipponense; assembly: GCF_015104395.2. Lineage (NCBI taxonomy): Eukaryota > Metazoa > Arthropoda > Malacostraca > Decapoda > Palaemonidae > Macrobrachium > Macrobrachium nipponense. Next base: position 49,396,192 of record NC_087202.1, on the reverse strand, counting down.
ACGTGACTATAAACATCTTCAGGCCTTTATTCGAAGAACAAGGCTTGGCAGTTGCCACAATAACAACCACTAAGTCAGCTCCGAAAAAGATTTTCTTCTCGGGTTTGGTATAAATCTAACTGAGTCTTTATTTCACCTCAATCCAAGGGCTTGTGCACGCCTGCGCACAGTTCAAAGGCCGTCGTCAGTGTCATGGTTTCTTAACGATGGTCTCAGGTTAGACTCTAAAACAGACAACTTCAAATGTGATTGCCAAACCCTTTTGCGTAAGGCACTGTTTTATTAAGTCTGGCTTCAGGTGCCAGAACATCGGAGATGTCATCTTATCTAGTGGCCAAGGGCATATAGAATTCCTTCCCTCGGGTTACGTGTTGCTTTCACCAAATAATTATTTTATGGCTAAGAATGAGAACCTTTGGTAAGGCGATCCCCTTGGAAGGTTGTTCCGCTTCGCAACATCCTCTTATGTACTGTTTACCCCCTAAGGACTATTTATCTAGCACATCTACCTTTTCCGAAGGCCCCCCCCCCCCCCCTCCTTTTCATGTGGGGCAGTGGTGGTACCATATCCCTAAAGGGCATTACGCAGCAGTTTTTGTATTTTAACCAACCGGAAGTCAGCCCAGGGTCCTTTCCCAAAGCGCGTGCTATTCGGGCTATAACAACTTCTGTAAATTTCTTCAAATATGAACTTTGATGATCTGAAGAAATTATACTGGTCGGCAGTCGCACTGGGTTTTCCAAAGCTTTACCTTAAGTCCTTGGAGGATCTTAAATATCAGGCAATAGCTGTAGGAGGTCAGTGTCTCCTTGCAACATCAATATAGTATTGTCCTTGTGTCATATGAATATTTTCCATTATGCCAGTTTTATTAACATCCTACCTATCGCAGCAAATCTCTTTGCTATTTCACTGGTCTATGGTGTTAGTTTCATACAATTTAATATTCTGTTTCATTTCAGAGTGATGTAGCTTGGTGTTTTCTCTGGTACAATTTCACGGGAGCGACACGGCTGAGCCCAGAAAAGGGATTTGACGTAGGAAAAATCTATTTTCTGGGCGAGGAAGCCGCCGTGTCGCCCAGTGAAATCCCCCCCTGGTTTTTCCCCTCCCCTTGCAGTGCACCAAGCTTCATTGCTATCGATAAGTATGACGTCACAGCCGCCTTCAACGGGGTAGCTAGGTGTGACCTATGGGTCGGCTCCCCGTATTTAGGGTCTTTTGATGAGGAAAAAGGCTAATTGGAGGGGTTGCTGTGGTAGTGTTTAAACACTCGCCCCAGTTTATACCGACACCTTTTATATAGGTGAGCGAGTCAGAGGCTTCTGACATGTCCAATTTAGCAGTTCTCTGGTAGTTTATAGCAATATTTTACTAGAAATAGTGCTAAAGCAGACATATTTCACTGGGCGACACGGCTCTCGCCCAGAAATAGATTTTTTCCTACGTCAAAATCCCTTTATTGATCAAAGGACAAAATTAGATTAACTAAACATCGTTTTCAAAGAATGTTAACGCCTTGATGTATTATTTATCGGCTGTAGGAGACGAAATGATAACACCCCAGTGCAGTACGATACGTTGAGTCAAGACTCGAGCGGCAGCAAAGCCAACTTCAAAATCTTCGGTATGCTGTCACGAAGCTAGAATTGAGAATAAAATTAGAAATCGTGGACCCATCGGTATATATTTTCCTTACTTTGCAAAATAATTATCTTTAATACGTTGAATAAGTCTACTCAGTTCTAATGTAATTTATTTCAAGTATAGCACCTTTGAAAGGAAATGTTATTTATTGTTAAGTAAATAATCTGGGACCTGCATATGGCAATATTTCCATAACGAACAATGAATTAAGAAACTACGCCAATTCTTCGTTGGCCATCTGTACAATATAATAATATTAATTTCAGCTAATTCTCTAGGTTCAGTGCATATTGGCTTATGATAATTTAGTACAGAGAAAATTTGAAAATCATTAACAAGAGTTAGCCTAATATGTAGCATGTACTTGGTATATCATACATACATACGAATACAGTAGCCTAGCCTACAGTATTCTCTATACATGTATGGTATAGTAATTTGTTAATACGTATAAGCCAATTCTGGAGGTTTAATGCATTCTGAATATGATAGTAGAAAAAAAAAATGTACATGAAACGAGAATCGGACTGGGTCCGACAACGGTATAATTGAGCGATGTCAGGGTGCTGATGGGTACGTACAATTATGAAATTAAAATGTGACGAATATGTACCTTTTCCACACTATATCCAATAATATTGTATGTACAGTGGTCCCCCCGTATTCACGGGGGATGCGCACCAGACACACACACACACACACACACACACCGTGAATAGTTAGAACCCGTGAATAGTTGGAACCCCGATAAAAATGCTTAAAACCTCCTATTTTGTAGCTATATATCAAGAAAAACCCACTAAAAGTTTTTATACCTAGTATTTTAATAGTTTTATCACAAAAAGTGCATTTTATGATGAAATTGATAAAAAAACCCAGGAATTTATGGATATTTTTCATAGAAAAATACCGCGAACAGGCAAATTATCCGCAAATGTTTTGGGTTTTGAAATCGGCTGATCAAATACGAGTTTATTTCAGCGAACCATTTATCTCAATTCTGAGCAAATTTTCTTGCTTCTAGTTATCATAAACAAATATATCTAAATACTTTACTTATATGAGACAAGGTAATTTTTTGTTATACGACATGTTTTCAAGTCGAAATATTACTTGAATAAGTCTCATTGTGAACTAAATTATTTTTTCATTAACATATTTGGGGGTGCGGGTGGGGGGCATATTAACAGTGTAAAAAAATTATGTGATTCCATTTGCTATTTTCACTTTATTTCTTTGTAATACAAGGTTTACATTATCAGTTATCAGCTTGAAAACAACAGTAAAATATGTTCTTTCAAGCCCAGTAGTTTTGATTAGAATTATTTTCTCTCAATTTATGGGAGTTTTATCCTTGTTGCCGATGCATGATAATAGTCATTAGCAAATGGAACAGTTTTCTCAGCTTCAGCTGCAACTTGGTTTAAATTTAACAGTATATTTCCTTGCTGATCTTTGATCTATAGCGAATTAATTTATTACAGTGGGGCCTCGTTATCCACGGGGGATAGGGCCCAGAACCCCCCGTGTTAAGTAAATACCCGTGTTATCCTGATACCCCCCTCAAAAATTGCTTAAAACTGCCTACTTTAATAGTTAACCCACCCAAGACCACTATTCCAATGTTTATAACTGCCTACTTTAGTTCAAACACCAAATATGTTTTCAACTATCACCTAAAACTAAATTCAAGACAGTTTTAAAGTTATTGTACAAAATTAGCCTTAAAAAATAAATGTAGTATATGTACTACTGTACATATGTAGCCTACTAGCCTATGGATTACAGCTAGAAGCCTACATACGCATGGTGGGCCTCTTTTTTTTTTTTTACAAGGAAAGAGAGGATGAGTGGTAAGAGAACTATCAAAATTATGTAAATCATATGGGTACTCACCGACAATCTATGTTGATAGATGGCGGACGATTTTGCAGTGCAATCCAGCTAATATAATAACGATAATGCTACCAGCAGTATGCAGCGAAACATCTCTTCCCTTCGTCACAACACGTAAATATATTCCACGTAAAAACCTTCATCTGACCTTTAGGCGTCTTTCCATAAGAGTAAAAAGAATCAGGGCTTTTGGATGCCACATAATTAAACAATCGTTTATATGGGTACAATTTAAAGAACGCGCCGCACACCACATTTCATAACAACAACAAACAAAACTTGGACAAACGTGAATAGGCCAGTGTTGCCAACTGGGAATGGCAATTTCTTGCTAGATTTTGTTCCATAAAAGGCTAAAAAAAAATCACATACCGTATATACTCGAATAACGTGCAATCTCCCATATCGTGCGACCCCCAAATTTTCACCAATAAACAGTGGTTTTGTCATGTATCTCGTGTATCATGCAAGTTCCTTTTCCGAGAGCGTCACGATTCATAAGGTTGGTGGTTTAGAACCTGCTAATGGCCGAGTCATTCAGATGTGTGCTGATGCTAGTCAAGTTACGGT
>NC_087202.1:49183709-49391578 GCF_015104395.2 Macrobrachium nipponense | reverse complement strand
ATACGCATGGTGGGCCTCTTTTTTTTTTACAAGGAAAGAGAGGATGAGTGGTAAGAGAACTATCAAAATTATGTAAATCATATGGGTACTCACCGACAATCTATGTTGATAAAAGATGGCGACGATTTTGCAGTGCAATCCAGTAATATAATAACGATAATGCTACCAGCAGTATGCAGCGAAACATCTCTTCCCTTCGTCACAACACGTAAATATATTCCACGTAAAAACCTTCATCTGACCTTTAGGCGTCTTTCCCATAAGAGTAAAAGAATCAGGGCTTTTGGATGCCACATAATTAACTCGTTATATGGGTACAATTTTAAAGAACGCGCCGCACACCACATTTCATAACAACAACAAACAAAACTTGGACAAACGTGAATAGGCCAGTGTTGCCAACTGGGAATGGCAATTTCTTGCTAGATTTTGTTCCATAAAAGGCTAAAAAAAAATCACATACCGTATATACTCGAATAACGTGCAATCTCCCATATCGTGCGACCCCCAAATTTTCACCAATAAACAGTGGTTTTGTCATGTATCTCGTGTATCATGCAAGTTCCTTTTCCGAGAGCGTCAGTTCATAAGGTTGGTGGTTTAGCCTGCTAATGGCCGAGTCATTCAGATGTGTGCTGATGCTAGTCAAGTTACGGTAATTTTCTTATTAATCTCGAGAATTGAATAGAAAATCTCAAGATTAAAAAAAATCCCAAGATAATAAAATAATTGCAAAAAATAACACGCCTTGGAGTCCTTAATCATTCTCTCTCTCTCTCTCTCTCTCTCTCTCTCTCTCTCTCTCTCTCTCTCTCTCTCTCTCTCTCTCTCTCTCTCTCTCTCTCTCTCTCTCTCAGGAATAAATACGTACGTACTGTAATTTGAGTCTTTCACCAACGGGTATCAGTAATGTGTGACATTGTGTGCGTGTTTAAAAAAATGTGCAGTACACACACATTCCGATGTTTCGGTTTTTTGGAATTTTTCAGATTTCGGAAATGTGAGGTCAGATGCATAATCAAACAAACACCACTACTACAGCAAAAACATTTTTTCCCTTTAGTTTTTCATTATTGTTATTTATTAATTACAGTTTATTTAAATAAATATTGATATAATACTGTTAAATGAATGTGAGATAATTAAGATCACCTATAATAAAATAGTGGGACAATTAATACATATGTTCACTAATAGGTATTATTTTCAAAACAAACATTCCGTAAAACACCAAAAATATACGTACATAACAATCAAAATATAATAATGTTTTGCAGTTCAACTTGTGAATTTTAACAATAAGTATGACTATATAATATATGTCACCATATCGATCTTGAAGTTGAAGAGTCGTAAAAATTCTGAGGATGGTCCCGGGAAAAGGATTTGTACTTTGTGATTACGTATCGCTACACACCATGTGGTATTTTCATACCACTATATTGATGACGCATCGCTACGACACACTGGTGTTTTTCATACCACTATACGTTAAAGTTAAAATGATCATATATATTATTGTTTTCACGAAGGAATAATTATATAAAGAGAATTATTGAGTAATTTTTGCCGTCAGCAGTCAGAAAATCACGAATGTGGTAAAGTTTCCAACTATTGGCCATCCATGGCATATGTCTATAATAGAACAGAAGCAGAGGGCAGTCATTGGATAACAGATCTCCATGGCTACCAACCAACCAATCAGGTGTTAGTTATACTACTCTGTAATTTCTTAGAATGAACGTTTACACACACGAAGCTAACGATGATGTGTTGTGTTTTGCATACAGTACGTAGTTTTAGTTTTTATTAGTGTAAGTATTTCTGGGCTCAGCTCGTGTCGCTGCGCGAAATATCCTTTAATCTATTATTTCTAGGGTAAATGTACTAACACATACCAGAGAATAAATAAAATAAAGAAAAAGGTCAGTATAACTGACTCGCTCACCCTCCAAAAGGGTGTCGGTATGAACACTAGGCGAGTGAGACCACTACCACGAGCCAAATGCCAATAGAAATCTCCCACTACAAAAACCCTCCAAGAGGAGAGCCGACCCACAGAGTGAGCAGCTCGTACTACTACTACTCCATCCCATGCTGCCGACTGCTGCGCCTCTGGTGGTCATCCTTTTCAGTTAGCGCACACGAGTCACACGTGCTATTTTTCTCTCTGTGTTTTTTGTGCCCTTTCGTTGGATTTATCTATAATGGAGCGTGCAGCTATCGCAGCAGCTAAGTTAAGTACTCAGTAATTATGGTTAGTTGGTTTTTTCCGGCCCTGAGACAGTATTTGCCGTTTTTTAGGTATAAATACGTACTCTGGGTCGGAAGCATGGCAGCATGGTTCTGCCTCATGGTGGGTTCGTTCCTGGTCTCCCATACCTAGAACATCCCCTTATCTATGTACGCTCTATATTATTTATCCGTTTTACTTAGGGTACTGTCTACTCAGGTTTGTCATGCATGCATGTCTTTTACCTTATGTAGGCTTCTTCCTTCCAGACCCTAGTCCCGGCTCTTAGTATCGGCCTCTGACTAGCTTTGAGTGGTAGACTTTCCTTCGGGTTAGTCGTACACTCCTGGATTTTTTCTCCTACTATATTGTTTTCTTTCTTTTGTAATTTTATTTATTTGTACCATGTATTTGTTTTGTATGGTTATGGTAGTTAGCGTTCTGGCTTAGCCTAGGTCCTGGCTCATTGAGCCTATACTACCGCTCATCAGTTCGGTTGCTTCCCTATAGCATCTCTCTGATCAGTGGGCCTTTATGCTACTGCTTTTCAGTTCAGTTGCTTCCCGATAGCATCTCTCTGATCAGTTGGTTTTGTCCTAGGCTTAGTTGTTTTGTTTTGTCTTACCGCCTCGTGGTCACTACGCGATCACGAGTCAGCCAGACGCCTGCCCAGTCACCTTCCCCCCACCCCCCCCTCCGCTCTTCCATAGAGTCGGGGGAGGGTGGGTCGGTCTGCCCATGCTCGCTCCACATACCCGAGCCTGCTTCCCTCTCTCCCCCCAGGCGGAGGGGCCAGGGAGACGGGACAGACCCAGACTGGACTCGACCTCTCCGGCTTCTCGGTCCGGCCGGGTGGTAATGTGGTGGGGGGTACTGGCCTTTCCCCCCATCCGTTGCTTCCTTGTCGCTCCGTGTTTCGCGTCGAGCCTGTATGTCTTCTCGCTCTTTCCCACCTTACTAGGGCTCCTTTCATGATCGGAGTCCTGGCATCCAGCGGAAAGATGTTAGTCCACCAGTAGAGTGGACCGGAACATACAGTGGGTCCCTGCTAACCTTACCGTATTGCCGAGTTACTACACTCCGCTACGCACTGGACTTGGTCCGGTTCGTTTGAGTTTTAGGTTTAAGTGTTATTAGATTAACTATAAGTTTATCTTAAGTACCTTAAACCTTCCCCCCCCTCCCTTACGTGTCTTACCGGATCTCTCCGGGATTATAGCCTATTCAGGCGAAGCAGGGGGGGTTTATGCCTCATTAACTGACCAGACCAGGATATCTCCACGGATGTCCGCGACTAGATATTAATGTGGAACCTATGGTAGGTGTAGACGACCTGTTGGTCGAGGTAGGTATGGTGGACACCCAAGGGTCATCCTTGGGCGTAACTGTTTCTTCTACTCCTGCAACCTCTCCATCCTTCCAAGGCTTTACAGGATGAATTGTATACTCCTCCTGACGCTTCGGTTAGACCTAAGGTCAAGGGTCAAGCAGTGAAATCCATGTCTAAGACGTCGTCGTCGTCTAAGAAGACGGCTTCGGCGTCATCCTCCTCGCGGTAAAGTCTCCGGCTGGTAATCCAGGAGCAGACAGGTCTAAAGCTTCTAGCTCCGGCTCTAAGTTCCTCGAGGAGTAAATCCTCCAGAGAGAGATCTCGCCCCCCGGCAAGAGTCACAGTTCCGCTACCCTTGGTTCCGATTCAGAGCCACCCCTCCACCTCCGCAGCAGCTCCGGCCTTGGACTCCAATGCTGGCCTGTTGCAACAGGTGGGCGACCTGGTTGGGTCCCTAAAGAGTAGCATGGAACAAATGATCTCCGTCGTGCGGATAGGATTACTTCCCAGGACTCCATTATAGCCGGACTGAGAGAAGCCCCTCTAGCCTCTCCTCCACTTTCCAATACGATGGGAACTCAGCTTTCCTCCGTATGACTCGCTACCTCCGTTCTCGATGAACAATCCATGGAGAGTAAGCGTTCATACGCCCCTTCCAGGACGGTCTCATTTCAATACCGGAATTTGGAACTCGAAGGATAGAGGACTTCGAGTTACTACCCGGAAGACCTCCAGCCTCCGTTCATAGGCTACGCAAGGCTTACAGCTTCAGCCATGGTTCGGGATGATAGGGTACAAAGGAAAGACAGTCCTCTATTCACGAGACCAGGCTCAGAGAAGAATGGCTCAGGTGTTTAGGAGGAACATGGATTGTTCTAATACCAAGATACAACCTTTTAAGAGTCCCTTTACCATTTTCACAATGGATGAGAGTACCCCGCTCCCGTTCCTGACAAAGATCGCGAGTCTACCATACCACGGCCCAGAAGGGGAACCCATGCCTCAATTGAAGGAAGCAGATCCCACATCTCCGTTGCTCCCTCAGCCGGAGATTGTGGGAAGACTTGCCGAACACCTTCTCAGCTGGCAAACTCAAACCTGACTGTGCGGTATGGAGCGTTTGTGAAAAGCTACCCAGGCTCCCAGATAGCCTTATTCAGGCTGAATTTGACGCGAAATCGCGATTAGCCAGGTCAATTAACTCTATGGCTATGTCCGAGGTAGCAACCATAGCCTATGGCTCAGAAACCGCTTTTAAACTCATGACCAAAGCCCTGACTCAAACGGTACAGTAGGATATGGTTTGAGTTTGCCACTGCTAGAACGAATTGTAGGAAGCATGTCCTACAAGAGGCAACCATTCGACATGAGCCGAATAGGTACTCTCGTCTAGCATCTGGGGAGCAGATCTCTTCCCAGAAGCTATGGTGAAGGAAGTCCAGTCAGAGGCTACGAGGCTGAACCAGAGCCTTAAGGACCGTTGGGGCCTTACGGCTAAGAGGAGACAAGACCTAACACCTAAAGGTAAGGGACAGAGGAAACCTAGGCGTTTCCATCCTTACCAGCAAAAAGCAGCCACGCTTTCCTCAGCAAGTTCCAGCGGTGCCCTTAGTGCAAACAGCCCAACCTTCCACTTCTAAGGCTCAATCACAACCAATTTATGTGATATCCCCTCAGCCCTCAAGCCCTCCACCTCTTACGCCATCTCTCCAGCTTACATCAAGCCTTCGAGAGTCAAGCTTCACAGAAGTATGACCACTCGGTAGGGAGGCGAGGTAAGCGTTCCTTTCGTGGGAGAGGGTCGGGAGGCCCCTTTAATAGGGGAAAGCACTTCAGAGGAGGTCGAGGCGGTTACCAGAACCAATGAAGAACTTCAGGTAGGAGGGAGGCTGTTTCACTTTCGCCACCGGTGGAACTTGCAGCGAATGGGCTCAGAGCATAGTGTCAAAAGGCCTGGGTTGGAGCTTGGTTGACGAACCCACCGCCATCCAGACCTTTCCGTCAACTTCCCTTCCAAGGAATTGACAGAGTACGCAGAGGACCTCCTTCAGAAAGGAGCTATAGCGAGAGTCAAGAGATTAAAATTTCAAGGTCGCTTGTTCAGCGTGCAAAGAAAGGCTCACAAAAAAGAAGGGTAATCTTAGACTTGTCCCGCTTAAACTTAGCCATCCGCTGCGACAAGTTCAAGATGCTCACGATCTCGCAGGTGCGGACCTTACTTCCCCGTGGGGCCGTCACCACCTCTATCGATCTTACAGACGCCTACTATCATATCCCTATTGCCAAGACACTTCCGTCCATATCTGGGTTTCAAGATAGGAGACCAGGCATTCTCCTTCAAGGTAGTTCCCTTCGGACTCAACGTGGCACCCAGGGTGTTCACGAAACTAGCGGAAGTGGTAGTGCAACAAACTCAGGTCACAAGGGATTATGGTAGTAGCGTATCTCGACGATTGGTTGATCTGGGCTTCAACAGTCGAGGAATGCAACGAGCTACACTGAAAGTGATTCAGTTCCTGGAATATCTAGGCTTCAGATAAACAGACCAAGTCAAGACTCACTCCAGAGTCAAACTTTCAGTGGCTGGGCATTCAATGGAATCTATCCTCCCATACTCTGTCGATTCCATCAACCAAAAGGAAAGAAATAGCGAAGTCAGTCAAGCAATTTCTAAGTCACAAACTGGCGTCAAGGAGAGCTCAGGAGAGGATCCTGGGTTCTCTCCAGTTTGCATCAGTGACGAACGTCTTAATGAAAAGCCAAACTGAAAGACCTAACCAGAATCTGGCGCTCACGAGCAAATGTTCAGGTCCAGGGACAAACTATCCTCAGTCCCTCTGATTCTAAAGAATCGACTTCGGCCGTGGGCACAAAGTCAAGAATTTGTCAGTGTCAGTACCCCTTCAGTTCCCTCCACCAGGGATCACCATCCACACAGACGCGTCCTTAAGCGGTTGGGGAGTGGTATTCCCAGGTCAAAAAGGTTCAAGGAACTTGGTCACCTCAGTTCAAGTCAGTTCCATATAAACGTACTGGAGGCAATGGCAGTGTTCTTGACTCTAAAAAGGTTACGCCCACCAAAGTACTCCCACATAAAGCTAGTTCTGGACAGCGCAGTGGTAGTACATTGTATAAACAGGGGAGGCCTCCAAGTCACGTCATCTAAATCATGTCATGGTAGCCATCTTCTCCCTGGCAGACAAGTTCAGTTGGCATCTCTCCTCACTCACATAGCTGGAGTGAGAAACGTCATAGCAGAACGCGTTATCCCGATCAGTGCCCCTAGAGTCGGAATGGTCACTGGACAACAGTTCGTTCCAATGGATCCTTCAAAGAGTTCCAGGGCTACAGTGGATCTCTTCGCATCTCAAGCGAATCACAAACTGCCGTGTTATGTAGCCCCCAACCTGGACCTCTGGCCTATGCCACGGACGCCCTGGCTCTAGACTGGAACAACTGGAAGAAGATTTATGTCTTTCCTCCAGTGAATCTTCTCATGAAAGTTTTAAACAAACTCAGACATTCAAGGGTCAAGTGGCTCTAGTAGCCCCAGACTGGCCGAAGAGCAATTGGTATCCCTAATTTCTGGAGCTGGGCCTTCGTCCTCTTCGGATCCCCAATCCCAGGCTCTCCCAGTCAGTACATACGAAGACTGTGTTCGCTTCCTCAGGGATTCTCAAACCCTAACTTTATGGACTTCATGAAGTTTGCGGCAAAAAGAGATGCGAATATTGACCCTCAGAATATTCTCTTCTTGGAATCCGATAAAAGGGGATTCAACTTTGAGACAGTATGATGCTGCTGTCAAAAAGTTAGCAATCTTCCTGAGAGAATCAGATATTAGAATCATGACAGTTAATTCAGCTATATCCTTTTTCAGATCCATGATTTGAAAAGGTTTAGCAGCTAGCACGATTACGACAAACAAGTCAGCCTTGAAAAAGATATTTCAATTTGGGTTCAACATAGACTTGACGGATTCCTACTTCTCGTCTATTCCTAAGGCATGTGCTAGACTTAGACCTTCTGTAAGGCCTACGTCAGTTTCATGGTTCTTAAACGATGTTCTAAAACTGGCTTCAGAAACCGATAATGACACATGCTCGTTTATAATGCTCTTAAGAAAAACCCTATTTTATTAAGCTTAGCTTCAGGAGCAAGAAATTTCAGAACTGTCGGCTTTATCAGAGATCGGATCATATTCAATTCCTTCCACAGGGAAGTCTACTTTCTCCGGAACGTAGCTTTTTAGCAAAGAATGAAGATCCTTTGATGAGGTGGGAACCTTGGAAGTACTACCCCTTCCACAAGATGTATCTCTTTGCCCAGTTACAACCTTACGAGCCTTTTCTGTCCAGGACCTCCTCATCTTCATCGGTCCCCTCTTTAAGAGGAAAAAGGTGGAACTTTATCCATTAAAGGCATCAGGCAACAAATCCTGTACTTTATTAAGCAAGCCAATCCTGACTCTTTCCCGAAAGCACATGATGTCAGGGCAGTAGCCACCTCAATTAATTATTTCCAACACATGAACTTCGATGAGTTGAAAAAGTATACCGGATGAAAATCGCCGACAGTGTTCAAACGTCATTACCTTAAGTCCTTGGAAGCTCTGAAATTTTCAGCAGTAGCAGCGGGTAACATAGTTTCCCCTGACTCTAGTTAATTTGTAGTAGAAGATTCAGTCCTCCTTTCTACTGCCTCACCCAACAGTTCGTCTATTCCTGCGTGTTCATTTACATTCACCTTGTGTCTTAGCTGCTTTTATGATGATGTAGTGGGTGCCCCTTATTTTTTTCAGCTAGGGACACTCACAGATGATTATAGATATTGATCTCATGGATGTTACCCCCTTATTTTTATGCTAGGGGATACATCTTATTTATAATGGTTACGGGTTTTGTATATTAAGTCATATACATTCCTTATATATTATCATTGTTGATTAATTTGTTCATTTGATTATCTTAATTGCTATTATATTTTGATACATGCCTTTACACAGTTACCATTTTGTTACATGTAAACCATTTTACCTCTGTACATATGTAAATTACCTTATGATAAGAAACATGATTAGAACTTAAGTGTAATTTAAGCATATTTCTAATTTTGTATCACTGTGTATTTGTATCTTTTTAGCAATTATATTCTTTTTATATTTATTTTCTCTTTTATTTGAGACCTATTCTGATTTATTTTATTACTTTTGTTTACAATCTTGTGCTATTTCTCTGGTATGATTTCGCGCAGCGACACGAGCTGAGCCCAGAAAAGGATTTTGGAGACGTAAGGAAAAAATCTATTTCTGGGCGATTGGCTCGTGTCGCCAGCGAAATCCCAAATCCCTACCCATCCCTTCGCCCAAGATTGTCTGCTAACTTCAGGATGGCCACCAGAGGCGCAGCAGTCGGCAGCATGGGATGGAGTAGTAGTAGTAGTACGAGCTGCTCACTCTGTGGGTCGGCTCTCCTCTTGGAGGGTTTTGTAGTGGGAGATTTCTATGGCATTTGGCTCGTGGTAGTGGTCTCACTCGCCTAGTGTTCATACCGACACCCTTTTGGAGGGTGAGCGAGTCAGTTATACTGACCTTTTTTTTTATTTTATTATTCTCTGGTATGTGTTAGTACATTTACCCTAGAATAATAGATTAAAGGATATTTCGCTGGCGACACGAGCCAATCGCCCAGAAATAGATTTTTCCTTACGTCAAAATCCCTTTTTGTACTGATTTCATGAAGAATAGAATGATTCCTTCTCATTACTTTGAATGCAAAATGGCTTGAAGATTCTTCCGCAAAAAGAAGAGAGAAAAAAATTTCTTTAGAAGATGATACCTATTTACTAATGCGGTTGACATACCTCAAAACAAAATTCAGCTCTTTAACCTCTGGAAAAATGTTAATCTATCCCCGGCGACTAACAACAACAAAATTTTTTTTGGTTTTATCTTCCAAGTAGTACGTACGTAGTCCAGTGCACAGCTGTCGTTTGATCACTATTCATATGATTAACTTTGTATATAAAAGTATGTGTATATAACTGTTAACTTTGTATATAAAAGTATGTGTATATAACTATGTAGTATTTGTATACGATGTAAATATGTATAGCCTAGTATTTATGCATTATATTATTAAAGTGTTTCAATGATGCTAAAGTATTTCAATATCCGAGGAGACAGTAGTAAAATTTCCCCACAATGAGTTTGGGTACATATGTATATCTAAGATGACTTAAATTTATAAAGCCTTTTATGTATAAGCTAGCTTTTGCAACAACACATATCTTACGAAAAATTACTTATGTGAAGATGGTTTTAGTAGTACAAATGATAGTTATTGTATCGTTAAAAATATCAAAGTGAACGAAGTCGCAAAGTCGATTATATGTCATGTTTTTCCTAAACGCGTTGACTTAAAGGAGAACGTTATTTTGGTTGTTTTGTCACTGCCACAAACCCATAACAATGCAGTGTATGTATGATAATTATAAACTATTATTCACTACCAAAATAATGATGATATTTTGTATTGAAAATTAATGTTCCGTATATTCCAACATTACTACGTAGCATGAATAGTACTATAAAAATTTCGAAAGATAATCTTGCTGTGAACGCTACCATAATTTGATTTTCATCATAACGTACGTACATTTTGTCAGCTGGCTGGCCTCGCATAGATAAAATTGATTTCACTGATATGGAATTACTCCACGAATAGCCTTTTTATTATGAAGATATGACGACTTAAAGGAGAACGTTATTTTGGTTGTTTTGTCACTGCCACAAACCCATAAACAATGCAGGGATGTATGAATTCTAAACTATTTTTCACACCAAAATAACGTGATATGTATTGATTAATTTCTAAACTATTATTCACTACCAAAATCAACGATGATATTTTGTATTGACAATTGTTTTTAGTATATTCCAAACATTATTACTACGTAGCATGAATAGTACTATAAAAATTTCGAAAGATAATCTTGCTGTGAACGCTACCATAATTTGATTTTCATATACGTACGTACATTTTGTCAGCTGGCTGGCCTCGCATAGATAAAATTGATTTCACTGATATGGAATTACTCCACGAATAGCCTTTTTATTATGAAGATATGACGATAATATATAAGGTAAAAAATGCTTTTATGTATTTCGTTTACGCTTCGTCGCCAATAACAAACGGCAATATTTACGATAATCTATGACAAATAGCGTTTGTATGACTTCATTGTTCAGAGAAGTTATATACGAATACTACCAAAATAATAATGAACTTCGAATTAATTTTAGCCTTAATGTTATTACTACTGTAATTACACTACCACTACTATTTAAAATTTCTAAAAGTTTATCAAACAAAAAATGTCGCTTTGAACGCAACCGTATACATAAACCATTTTCGTAAGGTATATGCTTACATTTTGTGGCTGGCCACTCCGACGATAAGTTGAGTGCAATGGATGTGGAATTATTCTTTGGGAATTAAAAGGATATTGTATTATGAAGATATGACTATAATATATAAGGTAAGAATGGTTTTATTACCTTTATTGTCAATTAATATCATAATGTGAATCTGTTTGTGAACGTTGGTGGTTATCGCACTGCAACTACGCTTAGCCTACCAATGAACGTCGTACATAAACATAAACCTTGAATAGGCTATTTATTTCGAAGATAGGACAATA
The DNA here is from genome assembly GCF_015104395.2 of Macrobrachium nipponense. Lineage (NCBI taxonomy): Eukaryota > Metazoa > Arthropoda > Malacostraca > Decapoda > Palaemonidae > Macrobrachium > Macrobrachium nipponense. The sequence goes on along the minus strand of NC_087202.1, from coordinate 49,380,314 downwards.
ATATATTAGGTGAGAATGGTTTTATTACCTTTATTGTCAGTTAATATCATTATACGAGTCTTTAAATGAATGTTGGTAGTTATCGGACCACGGCCGAGGGTTAGCCTACTGAAAAACATCACATACGCAACACGACAAACCCGTGATGCAGCGATTCATACCAGTGATGTAGCATGAGAAGCGGTCCAAGAAAAAACCTGTGATTAACTGGATCCGTGAATACTGATCCGTGAATAAGCGATGCCCCACTGTACATAAAATATATCAGTCCTATTCTACACTATGTCATTTATAACATAACTATGGCAATTGTTTACTATCGTACAGTGGTTGAAAGACAAGCCAAATGGATGTTGTTGTTATCCAATTCATTTGTACTTAGCAAAAATGTTGTTTCTCATTTGGTTGTTCAAGGCTTGACACATTTACGCAACAAATTTGTATAACATTAAGACAATACTTTCATCAATCTCTTTTGCTGCTTTTAATATATTTAACTCGAAGATGGGTTTGCTTTTGCCTGCCTTTTAAAATGTTAAGTAAATGTGACAAACAAGTGTCATTAAAAAGTGCTGGTTGTGCTGATGTTAGACCCGTGCGCCAAATAGCGCAGCCTCGTAAAGCACGACTCGGTCACTCATATCTCGGAATTCCACTTGTATCATGGACAAAAATATGGACCACGTCGCAGCTCGTATCTCAAAAAATTCTAATGTTGGGCTGTGTGTATCTCGAGTATTACTGTAGTAATGTAACTACGTAATAACAAAATGATGCATATAAAGAATTCTTTCCCTCGTCTTTCTTTTTAACTCTGCAGAAGCTCGAAGTCCAGAGCTGTCAAATATGTCAAGTAATGTGACAGGAGGGAGAGTGTTGCCAGATTACCATAAACGATTTTTACGTATTTCTCTCTCTCTCTCTCTTCTCTCTCTCTCTCTCTCTCTCTCTCTATATATCCTCACTCTCATCTATCTCTTTCCACCTCATCTCTCTCTCTCTCTCTCTCTCTCTCTCTCTCTCTCTCTCTCTGTGCTGTGCGTATGTAACTGCGCGTATGTAACTTCACACACTATTTTTACCAACCATTTATTTCTTTTTTTAAGGGTAATATTGAGCTAAATTTTAAAGGGAATTATAGTAACTTTTATTTCATTTAAAAGTTAGCTTAATACTTATGTAAAGACTACTCTCTCTCTCTCTCTCTCTCTCTCTCTCTCTCTCTCTCTCTCTCTCTCTCGTAGTTAGCAGTAGCTTAGATGATTTTTAATTGATCTATTTTTACCATTACCTTTAAGAACTCTTAACACCCGATCTAAAACAGACATAACAATGAGTTGTATTAGTCCAAATAAAAAGCACTGTTTGTTCATGAAAAGGAATTCCAGAAATAGAAAAAGAGACAGAATAAAGTTCTTAAAAGTGGTTGAGGCAACTTCTAAAAAATAAATTGGTTGGTCGGATGTGGGAAAGAAGAGAGAACTATGTTGTATATATGTTATCTTTCCCACGAGTGGGCGGGGCTATTTACCTACACTAAAAACAAAAGAATCGCTACCATGAGCGCCCGATACTAGAAACTTTTAGCTATGTAACTACTTGGTAAGCACAGACAAAATCTAATTTTATTATAATAAATTTTTTTTTAAATGTTTCATACAGTATTAAAGAATACAAATCATTATACTGTATACTATATGGTTTTGTGTATGTATACATACAGTGTGCAGTATAGTGTGCACCCAGATTCAGTCGTAGTCATATCTTTTGTAAGCATATTTTAACTTGTGAATATACAGTTCAATAAGCACATAACAGCTCGATTTTAAATTTACCAGAAACTTATTCCAGTGTACTGTAATCTTTATTTGCAGATTAAATGTAAAATTGCACTTCATTCCACTGGGTATAATTTTCACTTAAGTGACTTACCAAACAATTACACTAGCTATATGCTTTCTTACATGGCAGTCGAAAATTCAAATTCCTGGCGGCGGTAGCAGCGCTGCCATCGTCTGTGTAGGTGATAAAGATCCTGCCCACTTTCGGGAATACCTGCTACTGCTGAGCTTTAGACTTCAATTTGTTTTCTGCCGGCCATGGGGTAACACCGGTGGTTTGTTGTTGCAGTCGACTTTCGTCGCCATTGTGGAATTTTTTCTTTTCGGTGATGTACAATTTCTTGGTTGGCTTCTTTGCTTCATCAGTTAGCTGCCTAGTTATTAAAAGGTACGAAGATGTCTGATGCTAGTTCTTCTTCAGTTAGGTTTTGCAGCAGTGGCTGCAAATCTAGATTAGCTAAACTATGTTACGATTCACACTCCAAAATGTGTTAATGTACGGGTCAGTGCTGTAGCAAGGAATTAACTTGTGATGAGTGCCGTAGTTTAGATGAACAAGGTTGGAAGACTTTTCAAGCCCATTTAGATAAAATGGACAAAGATAGGAGAAGGAAACAGCGCTTAGAGCGTGTAGTAAAACGAGTAGAGACAACTTCCGTGCCTTTAGAGGCGAGCAAACTGTCACTATCTTCTCCACTTTTATCTAATATTTCACTTTTTGATAGTCCTCCAACTTCAGTACCAATTACTCCAGACCAGGTATCCCATGTTTCCGATCCCAACACCATTTCCATGTTAGAGGTGCGTTCGTAAAGAGTCAAGCGATAAGGCCAGTGTTAGGCCAAGTGTTAGTGTCGTGTCCAAGGAGGCGGCTGTCCGTTTCCCCTGTTCTATTAGACGAAGGTCACTGTCATACTCCCCAGCTCCCGGGAGAAGACATACCGGAGGTTGAAGGGAGACTGGGGGAGTTTGCCCACGGTCAGTCGCCGACGTAGTACACTCGCGAGTGCCCAGAAAACGCCGCTGGAAAGGCATAGATATCAGTGATGCGCAGTTGTCATCTGACTCGGAAGTGCAGTCGCCTGTGTCGAGGCAAAAAGTGTGAAGTGATTTAGTGTCGCGTCCTTTGAAGAGACATGCCCATCGTACGAGAGGGACGTCGCCGTCTGTTAAGAGCGCTCGCGCGCTTGCGAGTCTGACTCGCCTCATTGTGTATTGGTAGGATTTTTGACTCGGTCACCTTATTCGTCTGGAGCTGTTTCGACTCGTTCGCCTCTTTCACCTCGAGCTGCTTCGACTCATACGCTCACGTGTGTTACAGCGCTTGCGAGTCTGACTCGCCTCGTTGTGTATCGGTAGGAGTTTCGACTTGTTCGCCTCATTTGTCTCGAGCTGTTTTGACTTGTTTGCCTCTTTCGCCTCGAGCTGCTTCGACTCATACGCTCACGTGCATTACAGCGCTTGCGAGGCTGACTCGCCTCGTTGTTTATCGGTAGGAGTTTCGACTCGTTCGCCTCATTCGGCTCGAGCTGTTTCGACTCGTTCGCCTCATTCGCCTCGAACTGCTTCGACTCGTTTGCTTCATACGTCTCGTGTGGTTTCGACTTCCAGTCGTTCGTTTTCAAAGAAGAACCGTACGACAGCCACGACTCCGGTCCAGATTTTCGGGGAGGATCGTTAGTCCTCTTCGGATAGCGTATCTTTAGACGGAGTCAGACATTCAGGTGGGTTACATTCGCACACTTGTGAGACTGACTCACATCGTTGGATTCGTTGTGTGCAGTGGTACCGTTTTTTCTACATAAAGGCAAATGAAGAATTTCATTATTCAGTGCCGTAGCCTTTGGTCGGAAAAGCCACAAGGAGTTGCCAGATGTCACCAGAAAGCCACACTTATAGACGAAATTCCTCAAAACGGCAACCCTGGTTGTGTGTCGATAGGAATTTTGACTCGTTCGCCTCATTCACGAAGGGAGGAAAAGCGCCTTGAGCTGCTTCGACTCATTCGTCTCATACGTCTCGAGCTGCTTTGACTTGTTCACCTCATACGTCTCGTGTTGTTTCGACTCCCAGTCTTTCGTTTTCAAAGAAGAGCCGTACGACAGCCACGACTTCGTCTTCGCCTAAGGATGATGCGAAGGCCAAACCCTTGCTAGAGGATTCCGCTTTGGGTTCCTTTAAACATCAACTTCAAGAATTGATAGTCTTTTTGAAGAAGACGAGCCAGACGAAAGAGGAAGACGGGGTATCGGCTGTCCCGTCGGAAGAGGAACTCAAGACCAAGATTCGAAGCCCTCTTCTGCTTATTCTAGTCTGTTAAGGTTCCTGTTGCAGACGTATACGGATTTTGTTTTTTGAATCAGCTTCGCCTTATTCCCCTCCGTCGATGTTTGTGAAGGATAGGAGATCAACGCCTTCAGGATTACCGAACCAGTCCTCGAAGAAAGCACTGAAAGAAAAGAAAAGTGGCTTGCTAAGAAGAGGGAGTCAGGCAAGGCTTCGTTCGCCTTCCCTCTGTCGAAGTTGCAAATAAAAACTACAGGCTTTATGCGACAGGAGAAGGTCCTTCTTTGGGAGTTTTCTGCCTCCTCCTAAGGAGACTTCTCCGGCCTTGTGGACTCTCACTTACTCTGCCCGCTGTGGCTAAGGCGACTAGGAATAGTGTCTTCCTAGTTAAGTCTCTCATGGTTGACAAACTCAATGGTTCGAATTGGGAACCGTTGAGCCACCCTAAACTACATCTAATTCCATTCCACTTCTTCATGCTTGGAATCTTGGAGGAGCTAAAGACAAATGTCAAGGCCTCTATGCTTGGAAACTGATGTAACTTCTTGTTGTCCCTCAGAAATAACAAAAATTCCTCAATTTATGTTATAGATGTTTCAGAAGAAGAGATGCTAGGTCATCTCCACCATGACCTAAAACTTTCCACTGGGACTGGTAGAGCTCGGCAGAAGAGCTTCTTCTGCTGCTAGCAATAGCTTCTGACGTCCTTCGCGGAAACCCTTTTGCTCGGACCAGGTTCCTGACAGTCTGAATCCTGTCAGGACCAGAGCCGACAACCTTTGTGGTATCGGTTGTAATGGGGTTATCTGAGAAGCGATGGATTTTGTGGAAGTAGTCTGGTAAATCCACCAGCAGATTGAGAAGGTTCGGGAACTGCTCTTTCCTGGGCCAGAATGGCGCTACTAGGGTCATTGTCACATTCTGGTGCGATTGAAGCTTGTTTAAGATCTCTCTTATCATTCCGAAGGGAGGAAAAGCGTAATCGTCCAGTCCTGCCCAGTCTAGCAGCATCGCATCTGTTCTCCACGCTAGTGGTTTTGGAATAGGAGAACAGGAAGGGGAAGGCAATTGTCCCTCGATGTGGCGAACAGGTCTACTGATGGTCTTCCCCAAAGCTTCCAGAGGTCCTGACACACACTCTTGTTCAGAGTCTTTTCTGTTGGTAACACCTGATTTACTCGACTCAGTTCGTCTGCAATCACGTTCATTCTCCCTTATGCAATCTTGGAAGAAGGGTGATCCTCTTCTCATTTGTCCAGGTGAGGAGATCTTCGGCTATCTTGCAGAGAGAGAACGAGTGGGTCCCTCCCTGCTTCCGCACATACGACTATGCTGTGGTGTTGGCCGAGTAGTCTGCTATGTTTCCTCCGGTGACTAAAGGTCGAATGCTTGTGCTCCTAAAAGGATGGCCTTCAATTCCTTCCCATTGATATGCAAGGTCTTTCTCATTCTGTCCACAGACCTGATACTCTCTTGGCTCCTGGGAGGGCTCCCCATCCGCTGGCTGAGGCATCTGAGAAGAACTGCAGGTCGGGGTTCGACACGACTAGGGAAATTCCTTCCTTCTTGTAATCTTTCCCTCAAAAGCCACTAACGAAGATCCACCGTTATCTCTTCCATCAGGGGGAAAACTAGTGAGTCCGACTGTGTCTTCCGGGACTAATTTGTTTTCAAGAAGAACTGAAGCGGCCTCATGTGTAGGCGTTCTGACTTAACAAACTCTCCAGTGAAGCCAGGGTCCTGACTAGGCTCATCCATTCGAGAGCTGAGCAGGATGGGCGAACCAGAAACTGTTGGACTGGTGACAGGCAGGATTCTTTCTTCTTCAGGGAGAGAGAAACCCGAAAAGCTAGAGAGAATCATCCTTAATAGAGAATCCTCTGAGTAGGAATCAATTGGGACTTCTCAGTGGTTATTAAGATACCCAATTGTTGTGTCAAAGTAAGCGTCTTCTCCAAGTCCTTCACACGCGGACGACTGGATCCGGCTCTCAGGAGCCAGGCATCTAAGTAAAAGGCTGTGTTGATCCTCATCAAGTGCAGCCATTTTCCCAAAGGAGCGAGAATCCGAGTAAATACTTGAGGTGTGTGGCAGACCGAAGCAGAGGGCTCTGGACTGGAAGACTCCTCTTGAAGACGAATCTCAGGAACTTTCTGGAGTTCTGATGAATGGGGGCATGGAAGTATGCATCCTTCAGGTCGAGAGATACCATCCAGTCGCCTGGTTGGATGGCTGACATTACTGATCGACTGGTTTCCACTCGGAATTTCTTCTTCCGGACAAGGATGTTCAAGCGCTTGCGTCCAAAACAGGTCTCCATCCCCCTGATACCTTGGGGACTACAAAGAGCCGGTTGCAAAACCCTGGGGAGTTCGTGTCTGTTACCTCCTCTATGACCTCTTGGCTGATGAGCTCTTCTACGTCTTTGGCTAAAGCCAAAGCTCTTACTGATTCCGTAGAGTATATGTACTGTCAAACAGACAGGTGTATTGGACAGTGGTGGATCCGGTGAAAGGGATCACATATCCCTCTCCAAGCACCTGTAACCCACTGTTCTGCTCCTCTTCGACCCCAATACCCCCCAGTAGCTGTGGAGTTTTGCCCCCATGGGTGGGCGAAGGACCTTTCGATCATTTATCTGTCTTAAAGAGAGGTCTCTTGGTAGACTTGGAGGTGGTTCGTAGGTTAGTCTTTGGTCTCTGCTGCCACCTCGACTTACTCCTCGAAAGGTGTGCTTTTGGAAAGGTGAACCTTTGGCTTCTGTCGCCCGAGGTTCCTTAGGTCTTCTCACTGATTGAGACAGAAGATCATTGGTGGACTTGTTCTCGAGGTCCGACAGTACATGCTTGACGGTTTCTTTTGGAAACAGGTGAAGTTTACTCAGGGGGGAGAACAACAAAGCCGATGTTTGTTTCGTGGTTACTCCTAGAGATGTGAAGGAGCACCACCGTTCTCTCTTCTTGAGTACAGTGGTCCCCCCGTATTCGCGGGGGATGCGTACCAGACCCCCCAGCGAATAGTTAGAATCCGCGAATGTTTGGAACCCCTATAAAAAGGCTAAAAACAGCCTATTTTGTTAGTTAGAACTTAAGAAAAACCACTAAAAATTTTCATACTTGGTTTTTTTAATAGTTTTATCACAAAAAGTGCATTTTATGATGAAATTGATAACGAAAACCAGGAATTTGTGGATATTTCTCATAGAAAAATACCGCGAATGCGCGAATTTTCCGCGAATAATACAGGGAAACGTTCCTGAGAGAAATCCGCGAATGTGTGAGTCCGCGAATCCGGAGAACGCGAATACGGGGGGTCCACTGTACTCCCAAAATGAATAAGGCAGCCAATTCCACTGAACTGTGTCTCGCTGCCCTGTCCGCACACGACAACAGATTGAGCCATTCCGCAGAAAATCCTCATCCAGAGACTGGCAATCTTCAATTTTCTGGCTAACGCTGTAATTGTCCAATCCAGAAAACTAAAGACTTTTATCACCTTGTATAAGTTCTTCACCAGGTGTCAGTAGCGGAAATGGTGTTGGGAGAGGAAGCATAGGGGAACCTGGTGTTTACCCTCCGCTATCTCCTCGCCTTTGAGTTTGAGGTTTTTGTGTTTATGGGAAGTACCCACCAGTTCTTATATCTGGTTAAGGGTATCATATGGTTTTTAGTGTAGGTGATGGTGTTGTGTAGTGTTATCTGGTCTTTTCGCCCAGGGCAAGGGCAAACTATTATTGTTTTTGTCAATCATCGGTGAACTTCCATGATTGCAAAAATCCCACCATTAGTAGGGACGACCCTGGCCTTTACTGCCACGTCTCCTACATGTGATGAGAGCGCTGACCAGAGGCAGCATCTACCTGTAGTTGCTCTCTCACAAGATAAGGTACTGCAGACATTATATATAATGTGAGCACATGACTTGTTTTTTGTTCATAAAGCTGTCCATATACCCACCTTCCAGGTAATGTGGAGTCAGCTAGTGTACTTGTTTGGTAAGTCACTTATGTGAAAATGATATTTTAATGATAAAATAAGGTTTCACATATACTTACCAAACAATTACACTAGCTGTATGCTTTCTTACCTGGCAGTCGAAAATTCAAATTCCTGGCGGCGGTAGCAGCGCTGCCATCGTCTGTGTAGGTGATACAGATCCCGCCCACTTTCGGGAATACCTGGTACTGTTGAGCTTTAGACTTCAATTCGTTGAGCCGCAACGTCCATATGTGGGGAGGAGGGAGGGCTCTGCTTATGTAATTGTTTGGTAAGTATATGTGAAACCTTATTTTATCATTAAAATATCATTTTTATAATGCAGCCACTTCACATCATACTGGTGATAATTTTTGTGTTTTTGTACTAACTGAAACTCAACTTCACCAGTCCTCAGCCTTTAACAGCTCCATCCCACATTCCCTGTAGGGGAGTATTGCCATCACTGCACCTCATGTGGTGCACTGTAGGCATTACTTGAGGGTCTTTGCAACATCCCCTTGGCCCCTAGGCCCTAGCTGCAACTTCTTTCATTCCTTTTACTATACCTCCATTCATATTCTTTCTTCCATGTGACATTCCACCCTCTTTAACTATTGTTAAATACTGCAACTGTAAGGTTTTCCTCTTTTTACACCTTTCAGACTTTCTTACAGTAAATATCAGTTTCAACACTCTTAGGTCCCAGCACTTGGCCTTTTCATCTAAATTCTCTCTCTCTCTCTCTCTCTCTCTCTCTCTCCACATTCCATTCTTTCCTCATTCTATTTTGTCCTTGCATTCCCCAGTTTCCTTCACCCTTACCATGAGTTTCCCTCATCATCATCGTCCCTTTCTCTTGTTCTATGAACCTTTTTGCAGCCTGGTCAGAGTGCTCTCTCACTCTCTCATAATAAAGTATTTCTATATGAGGGTAACAGCTTTGTGTCACTTTTACTGTTTTACTTTTTTCAGTGCTAAAAACTTGAAAAACATTGGCTGTAACTGTAATTATTATAACATCTTTTACAGTAGTAGTCAAAATGTTTTAATTGCTGGTTTTGCTAGTATGACAGGTTTGGAGGTTTTTCCTTTAATGATAATTATATTTTATTTTTTTAAGTCCTTTTGCATTATGTAATTAATTTTGTTGCTAAGTATGAAAATTGAGTTGGAAAAAGTTTTGTAAGCCTTGGAATTTGTGGAAAGATGTAAATTGAATATTTGTTTCAGGATGACATGATTCAGCATTTAATTTTCTTGCAAACAAAAGGTTTTGTTCATTATAACTTGTAAGAGAATGTTTATGTTGGTTGAAGGTTTTGTAAAGCATTTCCCAGAGAGTGTAAAGAGGAACATTCTTGAAGGAATCATGGGGAAGTTGGTGCATTTACTCTTTATTATTCTAAAGTATCACCACCAGAGACACGGTCCTATAGGATTTTCCTCAGTTAATATTGAGGGTTTTTTTTCATCTTTTTGTCTTATCATTACTAGGTCTTATGCAATTTGCTTATTAAATGTTTAGGTATTTCTGGTGACTAAAATTGCAGTCAACTTCATACAGGACTTGCTACAGTTTGTGATGGAAATTATGGTTTCATAAGCCATCTGTGTGAAGCTTTTGAAGTTGGAGAATAGTTTTTCAGCTGTGGAGAGAAATATGTGTACAGCACAAGTTGACAAGGGTCAGTGTTTAACGGTATGACTGAATTGAGTGGGTGGAGAATTTTTGGCTGCCGGCACTATAAAGACTAGTACAGTGGTGGTTATTGATGTTGAAAATTTAATCTGTTAATGTATCCTATGACACCACTCATTGTAGTGTGCTGTGAATGTCGTGAAATGAATTGACACCAAAGTTATCTTGATCACTCAGCTTTGTTTTAGGACTATGTACTACCTGTGACAAAAATGGAGTTGTAAATAATTAGTTCTGTATCAATTCAGAAGTATAGCAGGACAGTAGCATTTTATTGAAGGCTGGATCTTGACTGTAAATTGAGAGATATAACTTTTCTGGCCACATATCTGAAATTTAATAAGATTGCAAAAAGTACAATTAGTAGAACATGTAGTACATATGTAGGTAGCTAGCATACCATGGCATGGTGGAGAGGGCATGGTGGAAAGAAGACAGAAAGACTTCTTCATGGAGACGTATTTCCAGTAGACAATGAAGATCCACGTGATTGGACTCTAATGGTACAAAGCAGAGCCATCTGTTGCAAGAGAATATCAATTCAAATGATGACAGAGAGCCAGTTGAGTCATTGATTAAACATTAAGAAGTATGTTCAAGACCATATACGTATTATGTTTATTTCATCAAAGGTCAAGTGACCTATGGTACTGTTCAGCGGATAACTACATTATGGCCAACTAGTGTCTAGTGATGATATCTTTTTGAATTGAATGACTAGACTTATAAATGATGTTGAAGGTCACTTGCATGGAAATTGTTGGTGTTTTTCATTGTTATCCAAATAAGGTTTGAGGGAGTCTGAGAATAGTAAATTCCATTATCTCTTGACAAGCTACCATTGGGAGTAGTGTTCAAGGATCACATTTAACAGATACCAGTATCTTAGAAGTGTGGAATAGGTTTATTTTTGTAACTTTTTATTGTTTCATTTTCATGTAGAATAGTATTGCAGGATTTCTTCAAGTGTGGAGAGAATATTCTATCATGATTGCTGCATATTTTATATCAGACTTTAAAGTGTATACTTTTATGAGGTATTACTGTTATGCAGAGAAATTAACTTATACAAGTGCTTATTAGTAAGCTATCTCTCTGTTATATTGGATTTGTTATGAACTAATACTGTTTCCTTCCAGATAAATGAACTCACTAGTATGTTAGGAGACTATAAGAAAGAAGCTGCTAGCGTTCACAAGAGCCTCAGACTTCTCCGTGAGGCCTTTGACCAAGTTCTAATGCATCAGAAAGATGTTTTGAATGACAGATGATGCCAGCTTAGTGCATGTGGAGTGATATAACTTGGTCCCTCTTCAGAAATAGTTTGTATATAGTATATTTTTAATACACTTCAAGAAGTATAGAAATAAAGAGGTTTATATAAATAAAATTTTCTACACTGAAGTTACATTGTGTGCTGTTAGAGTAGTTAGGTGAATGTTAGCAGTAGTAGTTGAATATTCTTTAGTAGGTTATGTCACAGCAGAGCATCTAGAACATGAAGAAATGCATACTGGGAACAATTCAATTATATGTTATTTTAAAGAGAATTATTCAACATTGCTGAACATTCTATTGCGTATATGTAATATGTATATGTACATTGGTCCAAGTCTGAATGTCAGTTACTGTGAAGTACTTTTGCCAAAGCCAGTATCCTTTCATAAATTTAGGTGTGGGCGCTGAATAATCCTGATGGGTTCCGGCACTTGGTCCTTAAGACCTAAATTTTGTTATCAATCGGTCAATAAATGTAGGCGCACAATGAAGGTTTACTCATAACACAATGAAAGAAGAAGAGGAATATTCAAGTTAAAGATTGTTAATAATTTTCAAATCTTTCCTGCCAAAGCATGTGTATGACTGCAATGTGTTATGGATTTGCCATAACATATTTCCATAATGATAAAGCGAAATAGCTTTTCATGGATATTCTTTGGATTTTTTCAAATACTCTATATATATAATACATTTTAGATGCTTTGCTTTTTTGGACCATCAAAATAAAATAAAATCAAAATACTATAATTGTAAGGTTACATGGCTGTGCGACGGTCTTTTTACTAAATGGATTTATCTATCTTTCAGTCTTTAAAATCGTCACTCATCTTTAAAGTAGGTCCAATCTGAATCTTTATTCTTTCAAAATCTTGAAGGGAAACTTTTTGAGTCCTGCCATGAATGGCTTTATTAGTAGTAGTACTCTTAGAAATTAGCACATCAGTGTAGTAGCAGTGTGCATTATTATTATTGTAGTTAATGAAACCTGTTGTTATTTTTTGTTTAAATTGTAATAGTATATACTATACTCATACTGTACTACAAGTTATTATAATGACTGGTAGCTAACTTGTTAGTCTCAAGTCATCATAATGTTCACTCTTCATTGAATGCTGTTTGTTTTCCAGAGTTTATTAAAAGGTTCCACTTTAGAAACCATTATCAGGCCTGGCATCATGTCAGGGTTATTTTTTTCTTCTATTCAGCACTTGAGATTGAAGAAGCACTTGTTACAGGAGCAAGTTATGGTGGTGTTATTAGCACTTGGTAGTTTTTTCCTCACTTTCAGTATGTATTGTCAGTTTACTAATAGGTTTATTATTGAAGCATTGATATGTATTGAAGAAGTTTACTAATATGTTAGAAATGAAAACTTTCAGGAAAATATTTGTGTTCAGAATTTCATTCTGTATGGGACAAATTTTTATAGGGCATAGAATTTTACCATACTTACAAAAGAACACAGTCTGGTTTAAAGGTGGGTACACACGTGCGAACCGAACCTTGTATTGTAACCGATTCTTGTAACAAAAACGCAAGTGTGGACGGTTCCTCGAACCCGAACCCCGAACCCGCGAGGTTCGAAGCTCCGTTCGCCCTCCGTCCCGGCAATTGTCGGTTTTTGGGCCCCGAATCAAAGGGAGGTCTCTTTGAACGTTACGCCATGTGTGGACGGGACCTGTATTACACGTGTAACAACAGAGGTTGCTGAACTTGTTAACACCGACTATGAACAAGGCCGTCCATAGTAGAGTCCCTTGGTTTGGTCAGTCAGTACATACGTATATGTCTACCATGGCTGATTGAAGTGACGAAGAGGTCCTTCAATTTATTAGTTATTACGAAGAACAGACTTTATTGTGGCCAGAAACTTCTTGGAATCTCATGTCAGCGAGTAATTCCCGACCACTGTATTCTACCCTTCTAGTATATAACCCTGATTGCCACCATCTTCTTTTATTTCGCTTCATCTTCGTTAAATAATGTATATAAATATACACGGCAGCTGCTACTTGCATGGTGGCCATCGTCGGTAAACAACCCGGACAGAGACAGACTGATGATCGCAGTGGATTGAAATGAAGTTACGTGCTTAACGTGGTTACGGTTCGTCCTCAACATTTTGACACCTTGTAACCGTATATGCGTAACTCAGTTACACATACAAGGTTCGGCTCTCACGTGTGTACCCACCTTTATAGCACTGTAGGCCATGTTCACTTATGAAATGTACAGTGTAAAGATTTGCCACAAATTGATAATTTGCATCGAGCTTGGCTTACTAGTTGTTCATACGCAAACAAACCTTCGGTCTTAACAATAGGATTAATTTCTAGCGCCTAGCTGGATCCAGTTAAAAAACAGATGAAAGCAAGGAATCTTGTGGTATCTGGCAACGCATGCGTAGATCGGGTGAGAATGGTCAAAGACCTTTCACCTACGCCAACACGTCAGTCTTTTCTTAACCCTTTAACGCCAATTGGACGTATTAAACGTTGACGAAAATTGTCTGTCGGGTGCCGATTGGACGTATGGTACGACAACGAAAAAATGTTTTTTTAAAAATTTGCGGAAAAATAGTTATAGGCCTACTAGGCAAAAACTTTTGAATCACATGCCTTGGGGGATGCTGGGAGCTCATGGATCAAGGGGTTGTTTTGTTTACAATCGTTACCCAGGCACGCAAGCACGAATTTCTTTCTTCTCGCACTAAAAAGCATCAGCGACACATCTCAAAAATTATTTTGTCACTGACATAAGTTTTGCACCATTTTATATTAGCCGTTACATAGAGTATTATATATGAAAATGTGCGCAATTTCATGTACAATACAACCTAAAACAACTCATGGTTGTAGCTTTTATCAGTTTTGAAATATTTTCATATAAATAACAATAAGTGCCAAAATTTCAACCTTCGGTCAACTTTGACTACTGAAATGGTCGAAAAACGCAATTGTAAGCTAAAACGCTACGCTTATATTCTAGTAATATTCAATCAATTCCCTTCATTTTGCAACAGACAAGTAGTCTCTAGCACAATATTTCGATTTATGGTGAATTTATGAAAACAGCTTTTTTTTTACGTCCGCATGTTACGAATCCATGCATCATTTTGTGATCATATTTTCTCTGTTTTGCCTTGATCATTTTACAATGTGTTATATACCAAAATGATCGCAATTTAGTGTACAATACAACGAAAAAAAGGTAACTCAATAGCTTTAACCGTTTTGCTCACAGTGCGATTTGTATACAATTATATATGAAATTTTTTTTCGCGCTGTCATATATTGCAATATTTATATATGATAATGGTATTTTTTTAATTTCTGATGGTTGCATACTAAACTTCAGGCAATAACAAAAAAGGGAGCAAAAAATTAACTCTAAATCTTATAAACTAAGCGTGCTGTGATTTTTTGAAAAAAACATTTTTTCTGCTTTGGTGCTCACTCGCGAACGCCGCCGGCATACGGGAGACGATTTTTAAAATACCCCTTCGGCGTTTAAGGGTTAACCTCCTGGGCAAGTTTAGTGGTTAACCTCTCTTGCCCTTTACCCAGTTCATTGCCCGTTTCACTTGTGTTTAGTGTGTGTGTGTGTTTGCTGATATTATGGCTTCTTCTGCTCCTTCTCGGCCTCGTCAACGTGTGTGCCCTGGAATTCCAGGTTTTCCGTGTTCTCGTTTTTTGGTTTTGGCGGCGACAGAACCCCACATCACATGTAGCAGGTGCTGTTCTAATTTTTGTACTATAACGAATCCTTGCATAGAATGCCAGGCATGGCCTAAAGAGCAGTGGAAGTCGTTTTATAGCAAGAGAGAGCATCGGAGGGTTTCAACTCTTCCTTCTTGGGAAGGTTTTTCGCCTATTCCCAATGCTTTGTTTCCTGCAGTATTCACCCCCTATAATAGTGTTGTTCCTGTGTCTCCTTCCTTTTCTTCCATTGATTTGTCGCTAGAAATATTGGGAGGCCACCAGGCTGATTTTTGTAATGTCACCCCTTCATTGTCGTGAGGCTTTTTCATCATTCTCATTTATTCCAGAGTCAGAGGCATCTAAGATGGCGGCAATTTGGAAGACGCTCAGGCTACGGGGTACCCCGTCCTTGGAGGAGTTGCTAGCGCACTTTATGGAGGCTCGCTACCCCCCTCCCCAGGCTGGATAGACCATCCCCCCTCCCTACGGTCTCGTCTTTGTGAGTAGCCGAGGTCAGCGATCTTGTATTGCTCCGCCAGTGACTGTTGCTGCTTCTTCGAGTCAGAGGGAAGCTGTGGCATCAGCCCCGTTGATGACGTCACAGGATCCGTCATTGTGTATTCCTCCGCCAGTGGTGTCTGATTCTCCTTAACAATGAGAAGAAGCCATGACGTCATCACCACTTGTGACGTCACTCGCAGTCATCTCCTCTGTGCTTCCTCTCTCAGTCATCTGTGCCGCCAGTTCGCTACATCTCCCTTCCATGTCATCGGAGCCTTCTCTTGCAGATCAGTCTGAGGTTATATGCCAGGCAGTGCTCAGTAGGTTGGACTCTGTTTTGGATGATAAGTTGGCTGCCTTGTCGGTTGGGAGGATTGGAAGGAAACGCGTTGCTTCGTCCCCGCCTCCTGTGAAGAGATCGCATAAGAAACCAGTGCTGTTTTCCTCTCCCTCTTCCCCCTCTACGCCACGTCTGCGTATCAAGCGTTGGAATGCTAAGGACTTGTCTCTTTCTTTCGGAGAGTGTTAGTGTATCTTCCCTTGTGCAATCTGCAGCAGCTGCTTCGTCTTCTGCATCGAATTGTGGGCGTGTTGCAACCTCCCCCGTTTGTGCACATTGCGAGCGTGTTGCAACCTCCCCGTCCATCCACATTATGAGCGTGTTGCAACCTCCCCTGCAAGTGCTCCTTCTTCTCCAAGGCCTATTCGTCTCTGTAAGGATCTCAAGGCACCTGTCAAGAGGTCGAAGGTAGTGAGCGCAGAGTTGGTGCAGCAGGAGTGTTTGCCTGGCCCTCTCACTGGTGCTTCCAAGAGTTCGATTCTGGAGAATTCTCCTTTGATCCCGAGTGTTCGGGATTCCTCTCCAACTCATGTTCGTAAGTCTGCCATGCCCTTGACCATTCACAGACATGTTAATGAGTCATCTGTTGGAGGAGTACATAGTGATGTTCCTAGTGTTAAAGTGGGTTCATCTCAGGAGCCGATGCGTGGACCCAGCCCAGACAGGTTAGTTGGTGTTTCGGGCTGTTTGGCTGCTGATCCTTCCGTTAATGGAAGGTGCCTTAGAGGAGCATACACATCCTTCTCGTCATCGGTCTCTGTTGCCAGAGCAGGAGGAGGGAGACACGCAAGAGTTTTTGTCTTCCTTTTCGGAAGTTGGTGATCTCATTCGTGGGTTAAACAATTCGGAAAGTAGGACTCAGGCTTGGTCGTCTTACACGCCTTCTTGCTGGGAAGCCTTGGTGGGATGTTACGAACCGAGAGAGGTCCGCTTCAGGTTCGATATTATTATAAACAAAAAGAATTCAACTCCAACAATTGGAACTGGGAATACGAATATAGAAAGAAACACTAACACAACAAAGACTTATTTACAAGCTTACTAACAAAGATAAATGCAGAATGGTGTCTCATATTTACATAAAAAGGCAAAATCTTACACTGCATGAACTGGGGGAACAGTGAGGTAATGAAAGTACTTGCCGACCAGTTTTGCAACTCGAAGCGATGGCTTCACAAAAGGAGAACTCTAATTGTAGATGCCTTCTTGCCTCCGTATTGCAGAAAATAATGTCTACTCTTGATACTCGAAGGGTAGGAACTTCTCTAAACCTCTTGCAGAACGTTTCTTCTCTGAAGTCTTGCTCTACGTCGAAATAACTCTGTCGTCCACTCCTGACGACGACTTGACCAGAATTCGACCAAACTCTCTCGAGTGCCTTGTTCTCTCTGATCCTTCGTCCTTCTTCTCTTATCTCACTCTGATGATCTCTGCTGCTGATCTCTCACTGATAATCTGATCTGTGGCTCTTACTGATGATCTCTTACTCTGTGACTAATTGATGATCTGCCTTCTCCTACTTCATCCGTCGTATTTATACGGCATTCTGGGGGCGGGGCCTATGGCGAACATCACAGACTCCCGAGATTACGGGAATGATTTAGAAGAATCTCGACGGAATATTGCATCAGAAATCGCGGCGTTCCTCATGTCACGTCGGCGCCTGTCAAGTTCCACAACACTCCTGCTGATTCTAGAACAATCATGAGAACAGGTACCTCCAACACCTGCGCGAAAGCATGTGTGCTGCAGAACTTTTCGAAGATGCGTTTTCCTTTCCTTTAATTCGCAATTCCTTGCTATGAAGCAATTACCATGACACGTCCCCCCAAAAAGAGAAAAAAATTAAATCAACTGATTTTATTTTTTTCTAAATAGAAACAAAAATTAAACAGCAGGAGAACAATTCTGCATAAAGCTTTGATACTTCTCCATTCACTCAACCACTCGTGCTAAAATAGAAAGCGCTCATTAGGCTGCTCATTCTGAAAACTCTAAGAGACTATTAGCTATCACATTATCCTTTCCTCTTACTTTTTCCGTTTTCTCAAAAACTAATTTCTCTCAGTAACACTGTCACATAGAACACTTGCCAAGGCCAAGGTGCGGGGCCTTCTTTATAATTCTGAAGCAAGTTTATATTCATTGACTTTTCTCTACTCTTACCCATATCAATTCCATAATGTATATGTCCCCTCTCCTCTAACACTGAAAAAGGACCTTCGAACTTGTAAGATAAAGAGGGACCTTCTTTCTGGACTAGTACTAAAACTTTATCTCTTACACACAAACTTCTCTCTTTTGCTCTAAGATCATGTTTCCCTTTAGTTTCCCTTTGACTTCCTCTCGCGCTTCCGTTCTCCCCCGCTAGTTGCCAAATATCTCTTAAATTGTTTTTATAATACTCTAGATTAGTTGTGCAATCTTCTCTACCCTTACTTCTAGGCAAAGGTCCGACCATATCGATACCTACATTTTCAAAAGGTTCGCCTACTGAAGGAATATTACACAACGGAACTTTGGGAATTACTTGAATCGGTTTCCCGGCAATTTGATATTCATGACAGCTTAAAACATACCTTTTCACGTCATTTCTCATTTTAGGCCAAAAGTACGCCCTACTAATAGACCTGAAAGTTTTATTTACTCCTAAATGTCCTTGCTCATCATGTGCTAACTTCAAAACTAATTCACGAAGCTTCCTAGGAACCACTAATTGTTCGGTGATTTCCCCTTTACTACCTGACTTAGGACGAACATAATGACACAAAACTTCGTCCTTTTAACAAAAAGTTTCCTTACACACATCGAGAACATCATCCAGCTCACATTCAAAAATTCGGGTTAGTGTCTCATCCTCTCTCTGACACTTGACTAGCGCATCCATGCCTAATTCATCACCGTAACTAGTACTAGATACCGGTACATTTACTACGTTACTCTCGACAGTTACACCTTCCGTTTGTCTATCACTGTCAACGATAGAGTTAGGCTTCTCAGCCACACTCATGCCAAGATCAACCTCGCCACCTCTATCACACTCGTTCGAATCCACGAACTTACGTTCGAATCCACGAACTTACTCTCGTTCGAATCCACGAACTTACTCACGTTCGAATCCTCGAACTTACTCACGTTCGAATCCACGAACTCACACTCGTTCAAATCCACGAACTCACTCTCGTTCGAATCCACGAACAAATTATGACCGTAGTCTATGTCTGTATCTAAACCCGACCTAGTTACTACCATTTCAGGCACTGGAATATCCCTCAACAGGATTCACATTCTTAGATAAAGCTAAGTCATTACTGACAAAAATGTCAACGCCATCAACAGGCAAACTGTCAACAACTGCCAGTTTCACTTCTCCTGACACTACTTGACTTTCTAAATTCAACTTCAACAAAGGACAAAGAACACAAGTGTTAGGAAATCCACCTAACATGACTTTCTCTTCCATATTGATTTCTGCCCTATTCGGCACACTCTCTCTCCTAATCAGTGAGACAGCAGCTCCTGTGTCTCGAAGCAAGACCACTTCCCTTGAAAATACTCCTCCAAGAGAGGAAACTACGCCTTCTGACAGAAATTCACCAAAAAATTTCCTAGTTTCTTTTATCACATCATTCCTACTTGATGAAAGGTTAACTAGAGACACTGGTTTTTTACCGTCCTTCCTTTCTACTGCACAATTTCTCGCTAAATGCCCTTTCCTATTACATCGGAAACAAGTTAATTCTGAAGGTTTTCCGCATGTATAACAGGAATAGTCACTTTTACTCGCATTGCTATTACTAGAACTGAAACCTTTACTGCTTTGTACTCTACCAGACGAAGGATCATTTCGTTTCTTACTACACTCAAATTATGAGTTAAGACTATATTCGTCAGCTAACCTAGTTGCTCCTGCAAAAGATACTTCTTGCCTATCTTCTATATAAAGCTTAATCTCAGGGGATACGTTATCGTTGAAGTTTTCTAACAACAGTAAGTTCTTCAAACTATCAAAATCCTCAACTTTAGCAGAAGTTAACCAATCAAAAAACAGCCTTTCTAACTTCTTACCGTATTCTACATACGTAATATTTTCATCCTTTCTCAAATTTCTAAAACACATGAAATATTTCGTTACATCTTCCTCATCAAACTTTGGTACTAATTTCAGCACTGCACTCATACCTAACCTATCAGCTCCGTTTTCGCCTGTCCAACTGTTACGAGTACTTTCTCTTAACCGAGCAATTTCCAACTCGTGCATACATTCTTTCTCTCTTTCTTCCTGTTGCATTACCAACATTTCTCTCTCTAGCTGCATTTTCATTACTTCTCTCTCAGCCGCTCTTTCATCTCTCTCATACTTTTCTCTTTCTTTCCTTTCAACATACTCACGGAGATCATTCCCTCTAGACCCAGAAGCTTACCTGACTCAATAAACTCTTTCACCATCTCACTTATTCTGGTTTTTTCTATATTCTCCCTGTTTCAAACTGTTAAAGTGCTAGATATATTCTAAGCAAGGTCGCCACAATGTTACGAACCGAGAGAGAGGTCCGCTTCAGGTTCGATATTATTATAAACAAAAGGAATTCAACACCAACAGTTGAAACTGGGGATACGTATATAGAAAGAAACACTAACACAACAAAGGTTTATTTACAAGCTTACTAACAAAGATAAATGCAGAATGGTGTCTCCTATTTACATAAAAAAGGTAAAATCTTACACTGCATGAACTGGGGGAACAGTGAGGTAATGAAAGTACTTGCCGACCAGTTTTGCAACTCGAAGCGATGGCTTCACAAAAGGAGAACTCTAATTGCAGACTCCTTCTTGCCTCCGTATTGCAGAAAATAATGTCTACTCTTGATGCTCGAAGGGCAGGAACTTCTCTAAATCTCTTGCAGAACGTTTCTTCTCTGAAGTCTTGCTCTACGTCGAAATAACTCTGTCGTCCACTCCTGACGACGACTTGACCAGAATTCGACCAAACTCTCTCGAGTGCCTTGTTCTCTCTGATCCTTCGTCCTTCTTCTCTTATCTCACTCTGATGATCTCTGCTGCTGATCTCTCACTGATAATCTGATCTGTGGCTCTTATTGATGATCTCTTACTCTGTGACTAACTGATGATCTGCCTTCTCCTACTTCATCCGTCGTATTTATACGGCATTCTGGGGGCGGGGCCTATGGCGAACATCACAGACTCCCGAGATTACTGGAATGATTTAGAAGAATCTCGACGGAATATTGTATCAGCGTCGCCGCCTGTCAAGTTCCACAACACTCTTGCCGATTCTAGAACAATCATGAGAACAGGCACCTCCAACACCTGCGCGAAAGCATGCGTGCTGCAGAACTTCTCGAAGATGCGTTTTCCTTTCCTTTAACTCGTAATTCCTTGCTATGAAGCAATTACCATGACATGGGAGCTACGCAGGATCCCAAATCATCTCTTCAGCGCCTCTGTTTCGGACCGGGACGGTTCACTTCGCTCTAGGGGCTCTTCCAAGCTACTAACCCCACCTCTCACGAGGCATAGGAAGTACTATGCTACGAACTCTGCATTTTTGATGTCGCGCCATCATAATCCAGAAGTCATTCGCCTGAAGCCAGGATTGGCTTTGGAGCAGGTGAGGTTGGTGGCTCCGTCCTTGTCTCTGCAAGATGCCTCAGCATTGGAATCTCCATGTTGCAGACGGTTTTTGGCTGGACTTCTGGTCTGTAGTCATTGCCAAGATAGCTTCTGACAGGTCCCCAGAAGGTATGGTGAGTGCATCCTTGCTTGCCAGTCTGTTGCAGTCTGAAGGCAAGGCGTTTTCGTATATGGTTCACCTCAGTGTTGATTTATGGTTGAACCCTCTTCTGATTAGAAGAGACGCAGCTTTGTCTAGGATGGAGAGATCAGTTGACACTGAGTTCTTGCTGGCATTGAGGAACGGAGATCTGTTGAAATCCCAATATTTGTTTTCTCGAACTGAGTTCAAAAATGCGATAGACCGGCATCGGGCTGACACCAAAGACAGACTGGTGCACCAGGCTGTGTCTAAGTTGGAGTTTCATCCTCGGAGACATCTGGCTCCTCCTCCTCCCCCTTTCCAGCAGCAGTCAAGAAGCTCGTCGCCAGGTAGGCCGTCAAGGAATTCGAGTTCGGCAGGGCCTTCTTGTTTGACTCAGAGGATCAACATCCCTTTCGCTCTTGTTTCTTTAAGCCAAGAAGAGGCCCAAGGGGCAGAGGTAAAGGGGGCCGTCGGTAGGTTAGGTGCCTCTCCCTCTCCTGTGCCACGGGTGGGGGGCTGCCTGGCAGCCCATTGGGCCAAGTGGCAGAGTTATGGGGTGGAGAATGGGTGGTAGATGTCCTTTGGGTGGAGTTCCTGCTGCCATTCGACTTCTCTCCTCCTCTGTCGGACAAACTGCAGCTCAGGAAGGCATATCCTCCAGATTCTCTGAAGTTCTTGGCTCTTCGGGAGGAAGTGCAGAAGATGCTGGACAAGGATGCGATAGAGGAAGTGATGCATCCATCTCCAGGGTTTAACAGTCACATCTTCTTGGGGCCCAAGATGTCGGGAGAATGGAGACCTGTGATCGATTTATCCACCTTGAATCACTTCATCAGGAAGACACGGTTCAAGATGGAGACCCTGCGTTCGGTGTTGGCAGCCGTGAGGGAAGGCGATTTCATGCTGCCAATAGACTTAAGGGACGCATACCTCCAAATCCCTGTTCATCCGACGTCCAGGGAGTTCCTTCGCTTCTCTCTTGGGGACAAGGTTTTCTAGTTCAAAGTCCTATGCTTCGGGCTGACAATAGCCCCTCAAGTGTTCACAAGAGTCTTCTCTCTCGTGTCAAGTTGGGCCCATGCTCAGGGGATCTGTTTGCTGAGGTACCTCGACGATTGGTTGGTCTTGGCAGTTTCCAGGGAAAAGCTGGTGCAGGACAGGGATCATCTACTTCTGTTTTGTCTGGAACTGGGCATCGTAGTCAACCAGGAAAAGTCGAACCTCGTGCCCAGTCAAAGGATTCTCTACCTGGGTATGGTCATCGATATGACTGGCAAAAGTTTTCCCATCGGATCAGAGATTGGAGAAGTTGCAGGTGGTGGCGCGTGACTTCCTGTAGGAACCACATCAGTCAGCTCATCAGTGGCAGGTTCTTCTGGGAGTGTTATCTTCCCTGGAGAAGCTGGTCCCTCATAGGCATCTTCATCCTCAGTCTCTGCAATGGAGACTGGGAGAATTCTAGTCTCTGGCAGGAGATTCACCCCTGTTAAAGGTTCCTCTGTCTCTGGAAGTGAGAGAAGACCTTCGTTGGTGGTTGGACAACCAAAATCTTTCGAAGGATGTCCCTCTGCGTTCTCTTTCACTGAACTTCCTCCTGTTCTCAGATGCCTCAATCGCAGGTTGGTGCCTCATTTAGGTGGCCTCATCGCTTCAGGCATTTGGAGTTTGGAGGACAAGCAACAACATATCAACGTCTTGGAGTTGAAGGCAGCCTTCCTGGGTCTGAAGGAGTTTCGGGAGAAGGTAGAAGGTCATTCTGTCATTCTCATGTCGGACAACACCACGTTGGTAGCCTATGTGAACAAGCAGGGAGGCCTGGTTTCTCGTCAACTTCACCAGGCTCACCAGTAGGCAGTCAGCAATTTGGTAGAGCTCTTAGCCTGGTATATCCCAGGCAAATGGAATGTGGTCACAGACAAACTCAGTCGTCAGGATCAGATCCTAGGCACAGAGTGGTCCCTTCATCAAGTGGTAGCAGACAAAGCTTTTCCAGGATTGGGGGAGACCCATGCTGGACCTTTTTGCAACTCGCTTCAACAGGAAGCTGGAGATATTCTGTTCAGTGGTCCCAGATCCTTTAGCATTAGCAGAGGATGCATTCCAACATCCCTAGGACAACATGGAGGTGTATGCCTTCCTTCTGTTTTGTGTGATCTGTCAGGTTCTGAAGAGGCTAATGAGTTCACATGGTCTCAGGATGACTCTGGTAGCCCCTCTGTGGCCTCAGGCGGAATGGTTCCCAGATCTGCTGTCGTTGTTGTCAGAGGTTCCGAGGGAGATTTCCCCTTGGTGACATCTCCTGTGTCAGCCCCATGCAGAAAGGTTCCACCAGTCAGTAGAATCCCTGTCTCTTCACGGTTGGAGGCTATCAAGTATCTCCTCTGAGCGAGAGGCTTTTCTCACAGAACAGCAGGGCATGTGTCCAGCAGTCTCAGAAAGTCAACCTCCGCGGTTTACCGAGGGAAATGGCGATCTACTGTGATTGGTTTTGTAAACGGGGTTTTTCTCCACTCGTAACCTCTATTCAGCGAATAGCAGACTTTTTAACCTTCCCCATAGCGGATAAACGTTTGTCTGTTTGTGCCATTAGAGGCTACAGGGCGGCCCTGAGTTTGGTGTTTTGCCTTAGAGATATAGACATCTCCTCTTCCTGGGAACTTTCCTTGCTAGTTAAGGGGTTTGAGCAGTCAAGTTCTCCTAGAGAGCTCAATCCTCCGACGTGGGATGTTTCCTTGGTTCTCAAGAGCCTCAATAAGAGTCCATATGAGCCCTTGCGTCGCTCATCTGACTGGAACTTGACGCTTAAGACAGTTTTCCTTCTGGCCTTGGGATCTTCCAAGAGGGTAGGAGAGCTCCATGGTCTGAGCTATGATGTGAAGCACACCAGGGGTTGGGGGTTGGTGCCCTTCGAATTTGTCCCAGAATTTGTGGCCAAGACCCAAAATCCCTCTGTGCATGATGACAGGTTCACTTCATTTTCCATTCCTTCACTGAATGACTTTGTGGGTGGTGATGCTCAAGAGCTTTTGTTGTGCCCTGTCCGGGCCCTGCTTTGCTATGAAGAAAGAGGTGTCTAAGAATACTATTTCTTTTTGGATACAGGAAGCCATCAGACAGGCATACTTGGCTCTTGATGATTCCACCACCACGTCTGTGCAGGCTAGAGTGCATGACGTTAGGGGTATTGGTCCCTCTCTGGCTTTCAAAAAGAAACTTGGCTGTACATAGAGTGCTGAGCGCTGGTACTTGTTTACGCCAGTCCATGTTCACCTCTTTCCATCTTAAGGATGTTGCCCACAGATCTGCGGACACGTTTTCCCTGGGTCCTGTGGTGGCTGCCCAACAGGTTGTGTAACTCTTAGTTGCCCTTAACAGGGCACTTTTGTATCTTACCTAAGATGATTGTGTGGATGAGAGAATGAGTGAGTTGGCTGGTCTCTTTCTTTCTCTTGTACCTTTCCTTCTTCCTTCAGGTGGGTTAAGGAATAGACACGTCATTCGCTGGACTGGTCTGACACAGGTGAGTAAGGTAGTCATACTGATAGTGTGGTCGCTTAATATTCAAATATCAAACCCTCTATTCAGTAGCATATGCTCCACTCCTTGGCAAGGAGGAGTTGAGAGTTGTACACACCCTGGTGTCTTGGTTTGCTATTGGACTGTCAAAGTTTCTCTTTGGTTCCCTATACAATGGTTCTCCCATATATCATTGTATGTCACTCAGGGTCTGAGTGGTTAGATATCAATTTACCTAGCTTCTCAACGGGCTTCAGTCCCTCTCCAGAAGTCATTTCTTCTCGAAGCTGGACTGGTGGGTAGGCCCCCAGCCAGATTAGAATGTCTTGTACCTCCCTCCAAGTATGAGTCTATCCTATTGTTAAGACCAAAGGTTTGTTCGCGTATGAACAAATGACAAATTTTCTAAGACAATTTGTATTTTTCATAGCTACAAACCTGAGGTCTTAACATTATACTGGCTGCCTCTAGCCGCCCCTCTGTGTGTTAAGACATCCTGAGTTGGGAAAGACTGATGCGTTGGTGTAGGTGAATGGTCTTTGACCATTCTTCACCCAATCTACGCATGTGTTGCCAGATATCACAAGATTCCTTGCTTTCATCTGTTTATTAACCGGATCCAGCTAGGCGCTAAAAATTATCCTATTGTTAAAACCTCAGGTTTGTAGCTATGAAAAATACAAATTGTCTTAGAAAATGTCATTTTATGCTGTACATTCAATCTTTGAATTGGCTTGAATCTTTTCTTTGCACATTGCATACTTATCACTTAGCCTTCCTTCTTGCATACTTATCACTTAGCCTTCCTTCATCATTTGAGTTGGAAATCATGAGTTAAGATACCAGTCTTAAGATTAGTTGTAATACAGGGAGGGCGTTCTCTACGAGGGAGTGCATCTTTTGTTGACTACTGAAGTTGACTATTTTACTGTATCTCCTCTACGAACCTTCACTGAATTTTACAATTTTATTTTTGATTCTCTTGAATTGTGCTCAGAAATTGCTTATTCAGTTTGTTTATTGAGTGTATATTTTTGTTTTTGTGCATACTACATCCATATAGTAGCTAAGATACTGTAAGTGGCTTAATTTTAAGTATTCGAATTTGCAGCATCCTTAAACCTCTAACTGCATTTCTTTTACTTTTCATATGCTGTATTCCATATGTTTTACGAATAAATCCTTGAAGTGCCCCCAATGAGAGTCTAGGAATTTGACTTGGTTGTTTTGTTAGGTGAATGTATAGAGCTAAATTTTTGTTGAACAGTAAAGTCTCTTGTCATTCAGCAACAGATTCTCTGTTATACTCAAAGAGTGAGCATAATTTTTATGCATCATGAATTTAAAGTTTACACACAGTGGGCATGATTCTGAAGCTGCCAATGAAGTATTACAGTGACACACACATGCTCTATTAACTTTAGATAAGAAAACTTTTAACCTAATGCAGATGGGTTACAGAATAAAACTATATAAGTCGTAGTAAACTGATAAAGATAAACTTCAATTGGAATACTTCATGTTAAATATTAGATTTAACAATTTTTATATATTACTTCATTTTCATAAAGTTAGATGACTTTCCACAGCTGCTTGTGTGCAGTCCCAAGAGAGATAGGAATAGTAACTCACTGATTTGGTTTATTCAGCAATAACCAGAGAAACTTACTTTGTATTCTAATTGCTGTAGCAGTTGTGTCAACTCCAGACACAGGAGTTTTTGGTATGGTTGATATTCTTACTGATGTTATGTATATTGAATTAATTGACTGGTTTACAGTATTTTTTGTTTTTGGGCAATGGGTTGAATGCATTGGAAATTTTGAAGCTGTATCCATGAAACTGTTGAAGTTATGAATAGGAGTAAAAATTGATACTTGAACTTAAGTTTTATAATGATTAAACTATTGGACAGGTGAAAATCTCTGAGGAAGCCATTTCTAAGTAGTATATCAACCAGGAATTTTTTTGTCAGTCCTTTCAGTGATTTATTTGAAATCGATCAAAGTTGTTTAGTGTTTAGATGTGGTAAGGAGGAAAAATAATATGAACAAAAATGTACCAGAATTCTACATCAAGTATGTAGTCATAATCATCCTCAGTACTCTGTGCCTTCATAGAATTCTGGACTATGAAATAGAAAATGAGGTATTAAATTTATTATCCTCAAAAGTATTTTTTATGTCAGCCTTTCCATTTGTGGGAGTTAGACTTCAAATGTGTTCTCTCCACTCTTCTGTTTGATGGACTTTCTGCCTGAATTCCCATCTGGTCTAGGTCTTCATTTATGTCCTTTTTTGATTTCCTGGGCATTCCTACAGGTCTTCATCCTGCTACTTCTTAATCTTTTGTGGCTAACTGTATGCTATCTCTTCCCATCATATGTCCAGAGTATTTCAGTGTTTGAAGTCATGGTCTGTTTAACAGCTGCTGGACACCACATCTCTCCTGTTTTCTCATTTGTAACAGTCTTCCTGTTGCACTCTGCTTTTGCAGCTAGTATTCTACAGTTATACCTTTTCAAAGTGTTGACTCCATTTTCTTTTTCAGTGCCCATGTTTTTGTAGCGCAATTCATAAGTAAGGTGGTGAATACACACTTGCATTATCTATCTAAAAGGTTTTCATGTATGCCTTTACATCATGAAGAACATGCAGTAGAACATAAAACATAAAGGCATATATTACACAATCTATAAAGACATAACAATTCTTACTTTTTTGTAGGGTTTGCTGCAATATCTTATAATAGAACAAACTAGTTTTCACCAATTAATGCATATTTTTTAACAGCAAAATTGACTGATTATGATCCACAGTTATAGTTATGTAAAACATGCCACCACAAAAATTATTCACCAGAGGTTTTTTAGTAGCCATTCAGAATTGTTTTCAAACCCAGTTGTTCAGCAAGTTCAGTGTTTATTGCACTAATTGTATGAAGTTAGCATAAATGTTGGAAATTGTTGGGTCCTTGCTCATGTAGGCATAAAAAGAAAATGAGGATGCTGACAAGGGATGCAAAGCTATAACTGCTTTGATTAAATCAAATTTACCTGTTCCTGCCAGCAGTTTGTTATTACAATATGTCTGAAACTCATCATGTTTAGCAAGTGACAGGAATTGTGGAGTAATGAATCAAACAATTATAAATTAAAACAGATTACATCAGCTGTTAGATGTGGAATTTTTCATTTAAAAAAAGTACATCATGTTGGAATAGTGTTAACCTGTCTTTGAATTGGTTACACTCAACTGACTCATGGGTATTTGATTAATAATCCATATTAGGAATCCCTGTCCCAGGATGTAAAGAATGCAGAACATCATTTTAAACATCTTTTAGTGACTGTCCAACTGTCAACAACATATGTCAAGTACTATTAGAAACAAATCTTTTAGAGAAATTGTGTGTGAATGTTAAGCATTTTCAGTTTATCTAGTCATTAAATTTTTAAAAGAATTAAATCCTACAGGTCAGCCCTGTGAGAGTCAGGAATGTTAATGGTTTGGTTATATACAACTAATAATAATAATAAAACGTAA
The DNA here is from genome assembly GCF_015104395.2 of Macrobrachium nipponense. Classification (NCBI taxonomy): domain Eukaryota; kingdom Metazoa; phylum Arthropoda; class Malacostraca; order Decapoda; family Palaemonidae; genus Macrobrachium; species Macrobrachium nipponense. Next base: position 49,351,848 of record NC_087202.1, on the reverse strand, counting down.
TAGTACATGTATTAATGTTATACACAATAAAGCATCATTGTATACAACCATTTAGAAAAGAGGTGACTTGTGTTTATCAGTAACAATTTTCACTGTAACTGTAGATAAAGATGTTTTAGCAAATGAGACATTGCTATCATAGCAGGAATTATTATTTGCTTTTGCCTGTCTTTTAGTAACGGAATATTTAAAATGTTTGGGCTAATGAGAACTGTGTAAGTGTAATGTACACTAGAATATCTACCAAAATATTTTTCTTAATTCATTTTATAAAGATTCCTCAAGTGAAAGGTTCAGTTCTCATTCCTGTAATATCAAGGGCAGTATTTTATCTTTAGGGTAGCATGCATGCTTAAGAGCAACAAGAGCAAGTCTTCATCACTGAATTCCAGTAGTAATAGTGACTTAAACAATGATTGCAAGAGTGGTTACTCTCACCAGAAAATATTAAGGTGGTTCGTAAGCTGTTTAATGTTAAATCTATTGAATGCTGAAATGTTTACTTCTTTCATCAAGTGTAGTGGCAGTGGAAATTATTCTTTGTCAACTCTAAAGTTTAGTGCAAAGGCTTGAAGAAACTCAAACACAAGTTGTAACATACTCCTACAGTTTCCACCCAATAGCTGGTCAGAACTTGAAATTACACATTTTCAGATGAAATCAATAATACAAAGTTTTCTTTTACCATTTTTTTATTGAAATTTTGTTTGTACTTTTATTTATTCACTGTAATAATACAAAAGTGTATTTAGAAACATTCACAAGTTAGATATTTTGAGTTTGCAATTGTAAAAACTTGTGTATTCTCATCTGATTATTATATGGTTTGTCCTTAACTTCTTTATAAACCAGAGAACCACATTCAAGCTGTTTTTCGGTTTATGTTGCATGTCTGTCAGTAGGCTACCATCTAGCCTAGACTAGAATGTTTGAATCGTAACCAAGTATGGTAAAAATTTTAATTATTAGTTCAGCATCTAACCCCAAAGGTAAAAGCTGATGTTATGATGAAGGTCTGAAGATTAATTTTGCAAGATTTTATAATTTATGCAAAATTAGCAGTTTCTGATATATTTATTCATTTCATACTGTAATTAATATTTAATACTGTTATTATCATGGAGTATTGTGAATTTTTGAAAATCATATTTTAAAGAATAGCAGTAAGAGAGTATCTCGGTACATATTTATAAATTTTAGTTGATGTATAAGTTCATAAGGAGGTTTGTATACATGTACTACATGTACGAAAACCTCCCCATGAAATTCCATTTAAAATATAGAATATGAGTTGTATCACCTACTGTTTAAGACAACTCCAAGTCTGGTATTTTCCTCTGAGAGCATACTGTCCCAATAGTGGAGTGATAATGGCAGAATACTTTTGATTATGATAGTAATGTGCTTTAAACTTGCCAAACTGTTGTATCATAAACACTAACAATGTTACTTAGGCACAGATAGAATTGTATTTGGGCTGATTACATCATCTTTTGGTCTTGCCTAGTCTGTTGTAATTCATTTGATTACAATGGTAGGTATGTTTATAGTAGTCCTCGGGTTATGCCAGGTGTCCATTCCAACGTCACACTGTAACCCAGAATTTTGCAAGAAAAATCAGTAAAAATGAGAAGTGATGAAAGCCTGACCTTTAATCCTATGGGTGTACTGTACAGTATTTTACTTGTATTCTGATGTGTGCATCCAAAAACCGCCAAATTTTTATTTTATATTGTAGCTAACCGTATATGTACTTATACTGTTCCACCACAGCATAAGACTGACATTACCCCATAACATCTTCTGTAACCTGGAACAGATTTTTTTTTATTAACATAGTACATTAGAGCCCTGGACCTCAACGATAATCCGTTCAAAAAGAGGCGTCGAAATTTGATTTCATGAGATCTGAATCAATATTTTCCATAAGAAATAACTGAAAATGGATTAATCCGTTCCTGACCACCCATTATTACCCTAATCTTGCCTTATTATGCAAAACAGTACACGTAAATTACAATTAAACAAGTTCAGAGTTAAATAAATATCATAGACGTATATTTTTATTTTTAAATTAGCATACTGTATAAAAAAAACTAGCCTATGTCCATTGCGGCCGTATTACCAATGGTTGAACAGGTGCTATAGGCTAGCTACTACTAAACAGAATGCAGAGTAATGGGTTGGCAGAAAATTTTCTAACATTAAAACATTGAAAAACAAGCCTAACTATTACAGTATACCCAGTAAATTAATAAAATATGAACATTAAGCTGAATTATGTTGATCATAACTTACAAAAATTTGCCTACATAACGTCGGCAGCGTGTGGCATGAGCAGATGTAAACAAACCTGTGTACATAAAGAGACTTTATATACAAAATCACTTTAAAATATCTTTCAATAAATGTGAAGATACTAAAACTTTCTTCATATAATATCCTTGTAAAACAGGGATGCGTCTTCTCTACCAGGAAGCTCAACAAAGCATAAAGATTGCTTTGCTTTCGTTACCAAACCACACACGTACTAAACATTGCTTTCACTTGTGAAGAAATTCACAATCTCATGAAGAACAATCTGTCATAAAAATCCATAATTATATAATAAAGTAGAATATTACTATGTAAAATATACAAAGATTTTCGAACACCGTTCAGTGTTTACGTTAACCTCGTTGATGCTGAAAGCCTTTGTAAATTTTTCATCCTTCACTATTAATTGTGGATTTTTATGAGCTCACTACCAAACCTCAGAACTGTGTTCAAAAGTCTTTGTATATTTTTCACACTTTACTATTAATTGTCGATTTGTATGACATACATTTTTCTCTGCCAAACCTCACACAAACATTGCATTTACTATGAAATGCATACGTGTGTGGGTGCATAGTTTTTAGACTAGGACTGTCTAAAAAATATCGAGGGTGGATGCTTGCTTACGCCAAGGAAATCCCACAAAAACAAAAAATGTGCGCATACCAAAACAGTAGCAGCGGAGTGATAAAGTTTTAAACAAAGTGTAGCACGCCACCACCAATGTTACCAGACACATAAGCATCATTTGATGCTTCTAGCATATTTGAGGTAAATTTCGTTTCGTAGCGTAATATATTTGGCTTAACGACCCATTTAGGATAATTTTGTGAATTTTGGCATAAATATACGTAGAATCATTAAAAATAACAAACATACCTGACTTATTTTGATAAAATAAAGTACGTAATATTTAATAAATTAGGTTTATCAATCTGTCTCATTAGAAAATCTAAATAGAGGTTTGATGTGTCCCTCATACATACTGCCCAAGAATTACAAATGTCTGTGTTTCATGATGCAAGTGCAAAACAAAATTGCAAAAATAACCTTGGAGAATGAACAACAGGACTTGGATAGTGAATTGCGTACACTAATTAATTACAAGTGATGACATTGAAAGTTTTCTTTATGAAAACATCGACACAGAGTCATTTTGGGCTAAAGTTTATCTTAGTAATAAATATCCTATTCTTTCAAAGTTAGCTCGAGCCTTGCTAACCATTACCATATGCAGATTGTGAACACATTTCTCCATGTAAGAAAAAAAAAAGTAAAATGTTTCTTTAACAAATGAACTAATATGCAGTGAAGTTATCAAGAAAACAGGTGATTGCACCAAATTTAATCCTTCTATTATTATTATTAATAGGGGTTAGTTTTTCCAGACCTCTGAGTCTCAAGTAGACTCTTCTCGGGCTGGTTTAATCCTTCTAAGGACATGCTAAGGTCCATAATGATATTTCCTGTAAATAGGATTATCATCGTTTATATTTTATGGCCAATTGTATTTATATCTTATATATTTATGTTCACTGAAAATAAAATATTAATTTAGCATAACAGCACAATTTTGTCATCCCGCTAGCATAATTTTGATAAATTTAGCATAATTTTTTTTATAGAGTTTAGCATCAAATGAGAAATGAGATCTATTAGCATAAAATTATCATAACTTTGTCATCCCACTAGCATAAATTTGATAGATTTAGCATAATTTCATATAGAGTTTTGCATCAAATGGAAGTGAGATCTCAGCATAATATCAGCATAATTTTGATAGATTTAGTATAATTTCATATAGAGTTTAGCATCAAATGGGAAGAGAGAACTAAGTATGATATTAGTATAATTTTATCATCCCACTAGCATAATTTTGATAGATTTAGCATACAGTATTTTCATATATGTATATTGGGAAGTGAGATCTAAGTTAGCATAAGATTAGCATAATTTTAATAGATTTAGCACTTTTTTATGTATAGTTTAGCACCAAATGAGAAGTGAAATCTAAGTCAGCATAAAATTAGCAAAATTTTATCATCCCACAAGCATAATTTTGATAGATGTAGCATATTAACATAATTTCATATGCTGCATAGCATCAAAGAGATCTGGTAACAAAGCACCACCAACAACACCAACTAGTGAAGTTGACTGAAACAGTTTCGTTTACAAGCATCAATGGCCACGCTGGTCGAATTCTGGAATTTTATTCAGTCTAATGCAAAGTTTACTCAAAATTTGGTGTTGAAACCCAATTATGTAGACTTCTAATACGGTTGAGGTCTGTGGTTCTACTGTATTGGAAAAGCGATGTAAACTTTGAACAACATGACCCGAGGACTTCTTGTGGTATATATTTACTGTATACTAATTCAGAATACAGTAAGTATTTTAAAAGTATATTGCCTATTATTTAAATGTAGCACTGATTTTTATTACTCATTCAAGGATAGATTCAGTTTGATGGATAGTGATTACAAATTAAAAATGAGATAATTAAAAAATCTTTATTTCAGCCTGTATGAAAGGCTTTTATGGAGTTTTCCATTTTTGTCAGTGACACTGAAAATTGCAAATGTATAAGATCATTCCTAGGTTTAGGATGCTTATTTTCAAGACTCATATTCAGTTATATGTATATGCCAAAATAAACTTAAGATTTACCATCTTCATTACAATGAATGTCATTTCCATTAGTGCCAAAAGAGATTTAACTTAGGTCGTGCGTTCTTATAGTGAGTTTAGTTGGAAAAAGTAGTTTAAAGGGAGATCCCAAGAATGGTTGTATGTAACTAGGACTTTAAATTATACATTCATATCTATATACAGGTCATATTTGTCTTTCTTTGTTATTTCTGTTTTATAGCTTATATATTCTTCTTTTGCTATTAGGGTGTTTGGGTTTGTAGTCTTTAGCCTTTTTAACTAGCACATTTTCTTATCCTTTTGGGATTTTGGGGGATCAAGAACTTTGCTGTGGTATATCACTCATACATTCTGCATTATTGTGTTTGGGAATATAATTTCCTTTTAGCCTTACATTAAAGTTAGGGGAGATGCCAGATGCCACCAATTCCTTGCATAAACAATTTTTGTTTTTATCGTAATGTTAAGACCACAAGTTTGTAAGGTATAAAAAAAAATACAAATTCATTTAACATGTCATTTTTCAAAATTTTTGAAAACTGAAATAGGTATGAATTCTTACCATGGAAAATTATGATAAAATTTACTTACCAATCATGTATACCATTGCTTATTCATATCAGTTATTGCATATAAAATGCACAAAGATAATGAGGAAAATTAGTTTTTTCTGTTGTCTTGTTCAATAATAAATCTTTAAACAATCACTTCTTGAATAGGGAATAGAGTTAAACCATCCCTCTATACATTCCATTTATCAAAACGTGGTCAATTTTTTTTTCCCACAGACATCATTTTAATCTCAAGGGGTGAAATTTGCATGACATTACATGATATCATAATCTAGAAGGGTTAAGGAAATGTTCTTCAATGCTGATGATAATTTTGTCACTTGTTTCATCTTAACTTCCACTGTAATTCAGAACTCACATTGAAACCTTTTGTATATTATTTCATCTTAACTTCCACAGTAATTCAGAACTCACATTGAAACCTTTTGTATATTATTTTGATGCTTTACTGTTACTGTTTATTGAGGGGGTTCAGTTTTACAGTGGTGACCTGTAGAAAATAAGGATTCAGGGTTGGGATTTTGATGCAAGAATTCCTGTAACACTTTTGCTTTTATCCCCATTAACTATAAGTGGTGTTTTTTGCGTGTGTGCAGTTTAAGGGTGAAGATTGTACAGGGTATGTAACCTGCTAATTTTCATAAATTGCAGAAAATTAGTGGATTTCAATAAAGTTTGTAGTCAACCAGTTTTGAGAGGAAACAAATGTTGATTTGGATCTTAGTACAATTTTGTAAGAAATGGCCTTACCCAGATTTAAATTTGGATATAACTTTGGTATTTATAGGGTACAAATGCCTTTGTGTTATGTAATATTTTGCAGGTATTAAATATTTATTTATTGGCATTCCACAGTTCAAACATTTACCAAAAGCACAGTTTGATTCAAAAAGTAGCTTGCAAAATTTTTAGTACCATAAGTTTTTAGTGCCAAAAACAAGTCCATTTTTTTTCTTTATTGTGTGGTGGACAAGGTGAGAGAAAAGGTTGTATGCTATCATTAAAGTACCATACAATTGCCTGATATTTTTCAGTATTTGTAGAGAAGCTCCTCGGCATTCAAATCAAAATCCCTCCTTAGAAATTTCTCAAAGCCCTCTCTCAATGTTCCGCGTAATTTTTTTATTTTCATTAATTGTTTTAAGCAGTTTCCTTGACTTGCTTACTCACAATAATGTCAAAAATTCTGTACTGACTTGCTCTCCATGTTTCAAGCCTAGATTTTTTCCCCAAAATGAAGGCAGCTATTCCTCACAGATACAACGTTAAAGTTTTAATGGCCAGTTTAACTTTTAAGTTTCTCTTAAGTAATGTAATATTCCAGTTCATGCTTGATGAATTCATTCATAAAATGGTATTTTTCATATTGGATGTGTTGTTTTTGCATCTATACTTATATTATAAATACTCTAATTGTAGCTCATTTTATTTAGAATTTTATTTTGCACCACCATATAAATTTTATTTAGAATTTCATTTTGCACCACCATATATTCCAGGAATGTTCATTGTATAGCAAGGACAACACACTTTAAAATTTCAAGTTCTGTTAAGCATTTCCAGTCTTGTCTTCCAGTGAGACTTAGACAATATTCAAGGGTAATGAAATATCTTTTCAGTTTATAACATATATTGGCTTGTTGAAATAAAATCTTACAAGAGTAGACTTTTAGTGGTTTCCTTTGCTATAGGACTATAAACCTTTTTCGTATAGTAGTAATTTAGTATTTTCCCCAGCACTCGCAAGAATTAGATATGTGCCACGCTCAAAGGATTTTCTCTAATTTGAGAAGCATTCAAAATAAAATCAGATTCAGCTAAAGAATCTTCAAATCTATTTTGTGATCACTTTTATTTACATAGTATGATCTATTATGGAAATTTTCATACATTTCAATTAATTTTGGTCTTTTACATCCCTTCTAAACTTAAACTAAAACCAAAGACTGAAAAACCTGAAATGAACTTAGTACAGAAAATTCAAGGTGAAAAAAAACTAATGTCCAATCTTTCACTGTTATGTGTAATTAACGGACAAGCACACGTACAGTTTATGTATATATACAATGCTGGTGAAGAAATATGCACAAGAAAACTTTTGAAAATAAAAATATGAGAAAAAGCAGTTTAACAAAGGCAAAAATACGTATATTTTACAAAACAAGGATGTGAATTTGATAAAGGCAGAAGCAAGCACAACTCTGCATGGACTGATCAAGGTTTACATTAGTAAATTTCTTTAGCATCTGGCCCCATTGTAATGGAAACCCTTTTTTCTACAGTATATATATTACTGTATAGTGAAATGTACCAACAAACCCAGTAAAAAGTTTTAAAAGTTTTTTAAAATTTTTTCTTACATACCTACCACTCATAATTAGCCTTTTGTAGCAAACTAAATGTTAATTGTAAGTGATGGGTTTCCTGTGAGCCAAATCCAAAACTTAAGACTTTTAGTACAACATATACAGAATGCATATTATATGGGGGGAGAGAGAGAGAGACAGAACTAGTGAAAGAAAAAACCAGCAGATTGAAAGAAAATAAAGAATATATAATACACAAAATGTATACATTTCTGCTAAACCTCCTCCAACCGAAGATATGTAAATTCCACATACTTCAAACTTTTTATATCATGGATTTCCAAGAACCTAAACATGTACTGTAATTGCAATCATATACATGTATGTACAAGTAGTAGATCATGTACACAAATACTTTTGGCAGTCGCTGCATATGTAGCACATCGTAAACATTCTCATATCAAAGTAATTTTTACAAAATATAACTTTAGCAGTGAAGATAAACTTGTAACCACTGCTTAAGAGAGCACCAGTATAAATATCTAATATACTTAGCAGCCCAATACAATGACAGAGCTACTGTTGCAAGCTTGGCAGGGAGGGAGACGGTGGCCGGACCTCACTTGACGAGACATCAACAAAGACCAGTGTGTCTTAACATACTAACATAAAAAGTAATGTCAACTAAACAATAAATGAATGAGTCTACAAATCTGTTTACACAAATTTAAAATGTTTTAAATTTGGAGCCACATTGAATAACATGATTTTGTAATAAATTTTGGCACTTTCAGGAGCTGACTCTTTTACAGGTTCATCAACATTAAGGGAATTCATATTGGAATTTATACTAAATCAACATATTTCCGTAAGGCTTAAAAACCTGGTATTTTGGGGATCTGCAATACTAATAAAAACTCTTGGTTTCAAATGATGCATGATTATGCCCTACACTGAATACCATAGGTATACTGTAGAATGAAACAATTCCTCACACTGCCATATAATGTTATAAATCCTATCCTAAAAGGGGCTCTTCTAACAATGGCCAAGAATCTGAAACACCATCCCTGTACTCTAAGTCATTCTTTGGTATTTATTTAAAAACCTAAAAATCAATATAATTAATACAATGTACAAGAACATATGATTCAAAAGGTCTTTTCAGAATTCTGACCATAGACAAGAGTCCATCACAGTTTAGTATATGAAGAGACTGCTGCTGCTATCTGCTAAGAGAAGACCCCTTATCTGACCTCAGCTGGTGCGGCACTGAACATCTGCCACGTTGCGATCACTGGGACCTTCAGGTGATGGGTCACCCCTTGGCGAATTATCACTGCCTTGCCCTGGCCCTCCTCTTCCTTCACCACTGCCACCCCCACCAAAGACATGAGCAATGTTGCCATGAGCCATACTACCCATATGTAGCAACATCATTTCTAAAGGATCTGCTCCCATCCGTTGTTGATTGGCTCTTGCAACTTGTTCTACATCAACGTTTGCCTCACTTTCGTTGTCCATCTGTAATGCAATATTCTAATTAGCCTTTTTTTTTTATTTCCAGGGCATTTACTTTACATAAAATGTACTTGGTGTTGGTAAAAATATTTATATATATATATAAACCACCTGATCATATACATATATGACTAATTTAATGTTCCCAAGTTTACTTGTTTTTGTCTGCCAGATGAAAGGTAGTCTTACTATTCATGACACCTCTGGTTCAAGGTAAATTTCAACCAATAACCCTGATTAAGTGAAGCAGCAAAATAATATGGACAGGAGAGCATTCATTGCATGATTAATGGGTTTGTATGAAAAAAATAAATCATCTTGCCATCATTGTTCTAATACAGTACTACACGCCTGTTAAGGTTGAAGGTTGAGGAGCTAAATGCCTCGAGTGTTTGTGCATACCTACGGGATCCAGTTGAGTAACTGGGGACAGCTAGGAATCAGGAACCAAGTCTAGTAGCTTACATACAGATTTATAAAAATTATGATGAATAAGGTGCTTTTATCGAGTAACTGTCTTGCAGAATGGGAAAGGAAGTACACTCACAATCAATATATTAGACAATAACCCAAGAGGTCTACATCTCTTTGACAGTGATGTAAAAATCAGGAAACTTATCACAAATGAAAAGTAGCAAAGATAAACTGACACTGCCAGGTACACATTTGTAAATTAAAATGACAAATTTTTAACCAATTTGTATTTTTCTTAACTAACAAACCTGAGGTCTTAACATTAGGATAATACTAGTGCCAAGCTGGAAACTGGTAGAATTAAAATTAAACTTGTGAGGTCCAGGGACTATTGGCACCTATACCAGGTTCATGGGGCATGTAGTACCCAGAATGCCCTCGGCGTCCCATGACCAGCCAGTTACTCTTCCAACCCAGTTTAGACTGCTAGAGGGGTGGTTAGAGGTGGGCCTTTAGCTGTTAAGACCTCAGGTTTGTTAGTTATGAAATATAGAAATCAGTTAAAAATTTGTCATTTGTTCATATACGAAACAAACCTTTGGTCTTAACATTAGGATAGACTTACTTATTGGTGGGAGGTAAGTCTATAACTGATTGGGAGTTTGCCACCTTTATCCATTTCCGAATAGTAGGTGTATTCTAAAACAATGGACTGTTAACCCCTGAACCAAAGATATATGAGAATCTATTGGTTTCCCACACTGGGTGCTCGTACGATGCCATGGTTTATTACATTACGGAAGATGGAGAACTGTCCATGCTCCTAAACCACTCCTGTCCCTTGTATCTGGATCTATTATCACCCCTCTCTTTCCCTATTACCGAGAGGAGTGTTGCTACTTAAAAGTACGTATACCATACTCTAGATTATCTTTACAGTATATACGGCTGACCACCTGACCTGCATCTAGTCCATTCCAGCTTATGATGGCACTCTCCTTCATACTGCCCGTATGTAAAGGAGTAAAAAGAAAGTAGTAAAGAAGAAAAACCAGTCATCTCATTCATTCTACTTTCATACCTTCATCTTAGACTAGACACAAACTGACCCGCCAGGGGTACCGGATGAGCTATACCACTTATTGGGCTGCCACCACTGGACCCAAGGAAAAAGTGTCCAAGGATCTATGGGCAGCATCTTTTAAATAAAAAGAAGTGAAAGTTGTTTGGCATTGCCAAATACCAGCTTTCAAAATTCTCTCCACAGACATATTCTTCTTGAATGCCAAAGAAGCGCTCAAGCCCCTGATGTCAGGAGCTCTAGCCCCCTCCTGGCTATTTGACCCTCTTGTCTTCTGTCATGTATGCATTCCTGATCATTTCTCTTAGCCAAAACGATATTGTATTCCTGGACACTTCCTTTTTGTTACGTCCTGTACTTACTAACACCCTCCGGCACCCAGCCCTGAGGTGCCTTGTCCTTCTTAAGTACTCTCTTAGTACCCTGACAGGACACAGAAGCATCTCTTCTTTGTCATTGTCTACGAATTCTGCCAGAGAAGGTATGGAAAAGGAGTCAAATCTGCCGTCCGCTACTGATGGGTTTTGAGTTTTGGCTATGAATTCTGGGACAAACTCAAATACCATTGACTTCCAACCTCTCGAATGCTTTACCACATTATGACAGACCATGGAGTTCCCCAACCCTTTTGGTTGAGGCTAGGGCCAATAAGAAGACTGCCTTCAGGGTCAGGCTCCTATCTGTAGAATGCCTTAATGTTCGTAGGGGGATTTTGTAAGACTTACAGACCTTACATCTTGTTCGGGTTGCCCAAGGCCCCTCAGTGTGAGGCACCTCTAATGTCTACCAGAGTTGCTAGTGCATCTTCCAATCTTGGATGGTTTGGGATGCAGCTTAGATAATTTTCGAGCTTATTCTTAAACACATCTACGCTCACTCCTGATATATTCCTCAGATGAGCTGAAAACGCATTGAATAGACGCTGCAATGTTGATGCTGGTGCATAGTGGATTAATGTCCTGTGTGCTTTCCTTATTTTTCCTGGTATTGTTTTGGGCACTATTAATCTACCTCTGCTTGCTCTTTCTGATATTTTTAGCTCCATGATGTTTTCAGCAATTTCTTCTATCTGTTTCCATGCCTGAATTATCATGTAGCATACTCTTCTCCTTTCTAGACTATATAATTTGAAGGATTGTAGTCTCTCCCAGTAGTCAAGATCCTTAACTTCTTCTATTCTACCTGTAAAGGATCTTTGTACACTCTATTTGTGCAATATCCTTTTGATAGTGTGGGTACCATATCATATAGCAATATTCAAGTGGACTACGAACATGTTTTATAAAGCATAATCACGTGTTCAGCTTTTCTTGTTATGAAGTGCCGTAACAACATTCCCATTTTTGCTTTACATTTTGCCAATAGCATTGCTATTTGATCATTGCATAACATGTTCCTATTCAACATCACACCAAGGTCTTTAACTGCTTCCTTATTTGTGATTGTCTCATTATTAGGTCCCCTTCTCTGCCTCCATAATTTATTGATTCAAATTTATCAAAGTTAAATACCATCCTATTTACCTCTGCCCAATCATATACTCTGTTAAGGTCTCTTTGTAGTGCATTCCTATCTTCATCACAAGTAATTTCTCTACTTATTCTTGTGTCATCGGCGAAACTACTCACTAAAGAGTTCCTTAACATTACTGTCTATGTCTGCAATCATAATAACAAACAGTAATGCAGTTAACACCATTGAAAAAACTTACATTTTTTAGTAACAGCGGCACTATTGTGGGGAAGGTCCTCGTACTAATTGCCCATTGGGTAGTTACAAACCCAAGTGAAAAGTTTTTTCACACCTATTGGAGAAAGGGACAGCAGTCCCAGTCCATCACTCGTGCTGAACCAACTGTCCTCTGCCATGGCCAAAAAAAACTGTCCTCTGCCATGGCCGAAAAAGGAGTGAAATAATGAAATTTTTTACTTTAAATTAATCTGAAATTCTTTCAGATGATCTATGTATTTTTGTTCGAGGATTCCGTTGTACCTGAAGTGAAGTTAACACCAGTGAACCTTATTCGTATGTCAAGATTAAGTATCATTACGAATTTGCTATCGATGTTGTCCAAGTCTTGTAAGGTTCACCAAATCATCATGAAGCACTAATTCTCCAAACAGATGCCGTCCCGGGACGTAGCCACCCATGAAATTTTTCTTCAGAATTTTTGTCAGACCAGTCGACATATTTAAGGGTAAGCGTATGAGACTTGTCCTTGCTCTAGTGTCGCTGAAAAGTCTAAACCCATTTGTCCAAATGAAGTAAACACTAACTTATATGCAGTGTACTAGATACTATATGAACCTGTTAGGTTATACAGTTTTTTACAGTTTGATTATTGATTGGATAAGTGAATTTTTACTTCTGGCCTGCATTTAATTTAATTGATATTTAGATTTTTTGCCGGGTGTAGGTCAGAATAGTTTGAGATTTTTAGATATTCGCATCCCTGATTTTTACTTTTAGCGGGAACTTGTGCAGTGGCGAGGTCAAGTCCTCTCACAGCGGCGTTGTGAGGATCTCTCTATCATCATCTGGAGCTATGTTTAAATGGAAAGCCCCATACATAGCTCCTCCTCTGCACATTAGAATGCACTCAGTCACTTCGGAACCTTCTTGTGTTAATGTGGATTAAAGCTACTGAAATTTTATAAATGGCCTAATTGTATAATAACTTTACCTAGTATTTTCTGACTCAGGTTTTAATCTCCTTATGTATTTTTTGGGTTAGGGGTTTTCACACTTGTATAAATGTAACTTTATATAAAATTAAATTACTGAAATGTTAAATAAATTTTGTGATAAGTTATTTAACGAGGTATTCCCTTTCCTAATTATGCTCGGAGATTTTATGATAATTATTAAGTCATTTCCTAACCATCCCTTTACCCTTGAGCTCCTTGAGTGTGGGACAATAGATTATTATTAACGCTCGATTTTTCCGTTTGCAATAACTATCTGTTTTCTGTTGTGTAAAAATTCTTTTAACCATCTTCCTACTTTATCCACCATACATATTATGTTTCCTAATTTTCTTCGCTAATATATTATGATCTACCTTGTCAAAAGCTTTTGCAAAGTCTAGATAAACCCCATCTGTTTCATTTCCGCTTTTCATATTTTTGTATATGTTCTCACAGTGGACTAACAGTTGGGTTTGTGTACTTTTTCCGGGTACAAAACCATGTTGTCCTAAATTAAACAAATAATTTTTTATTGAATGTTTCATATTTTTCTTCATTACCCTTTCATACACTTTCATAATATGTGATGTTAGACTCACAGGCCTATAATTACTTGCCTCTAGTCTTGATCCACTTTTGAAAGTAGGGGTAATATATGCTAATTTGTGCTCATCATAAATCTTGCCTGTATCTACACTTTGTCTTAATAATATTCCAAGTGGCTTTGCGATAGAATGAACTACTTTCTTTAATTACTCAGTACCATGGTCAAATCCCAATCTGGGGCTTTTACCTTTGGCAAACAGGACTGCTCAAAACTCTTCATTAACATAGCCAGCTCCCATGAAGACAAAATATCCACACCTTCCATACGTAAGATCGAGGCTAGAGCAGCCCTGTACCCCTTTACAGCAGATACAGACATATGCCTTTCTGTCCTGAGATATATCAGAAGGTCTGCTAATTGTTCAATAGTGGTTCCGAATGGAGACAAGTTCCCTCTATGACACCAATCACAGTATCTGACCATTTTCCTTGGTATACCGCTGCAGATGACTTTCTGATATTTCCAGCCATCTGTGTTGCTGCTTTCTGAAAAAAAAACCTCTCAATCGCAGGAGATACTTGACAGTCTCCATCAGTGAAGTGATAGGGACTTCACAGACTGGTGGTACCTCTACATGTGCAGCTGACAAGGTAGGTTGTTCCATGAAGATAACTCTCTGCACGTCTATTAGGAGTTCCAACAGGTCCGAAAACCATTCTGCCTTCGGCCAAAAAGGTGCTACCAGAGTCATTTTGAGGTTCTGAGACCGCATTACCTTGTTCAGAACCTGACGGATTAGACAAAATGGAGGAAATGCGTACTGAACAATACACTTCCAACTTTTTGTTGTACCTGGTTGCGAATAGGTCTATGATCAGCCTCTCCCACAATATGAGCATTCTGTCCACTACCTGTTGATGCAAAGACCACTCCATTTCCAGGATCTGATCCCTCCGGCTCAACTTGTTGGCCACTGTTTCTTTTTCCTGGAATATATCTGGCCCTGATGTCTACTAAGTTCTCTACAGCCCACTGATGAAGTTGAACTGTCATCACGTGTAAACTGCAGAGATACGAGGCCTCCTTGCTTGTTTACGAAAGCTACTACTGTGGTGTTGTCTGACATCAATACCACTGATTGCCCCTTCACCCTCTCCCATAATTCCTGAAGTGCTAGAAACGCTGCTTTTAACTCCAACATGTTTATATGGAGTTATCTGTCTCGCCACTCCATTTTGCTGAAATCATCAGCTCCTCCATATGGGCTCCCCAACCTTCGAGTGACGCACCTGAGAACAGCAAGAGATCCGGGGAGGGTTGTTGAAGGGGAACGCCCACTGTCAGATTGTTGTCCTGCACCCACCACATTAATTCTTTCCTCACTTCTGTCAACAAGGGAATTTGCTCGTACTGGTGATCTACCGTTGGTGACCAAAACTCCTTCATCCTCCATTGTAGAGATTGAAGGTGTAGCCTCCCTTGTGGTACCAGCTTCTCCAAGGGAGTAAGAATTCCCAGTACTACCTGCCACTGTCTTGCTGGCTGTTTGTTTTTCCAGAAAGGCATTCACCACTTGTTTGCATTTCTCTACCCTCTGGTCTGCCGGGAATACTTTGGCTTTTACTGTGTCTATAATCATACCCAGATACACCCGCTGTTGACTTGGATCCAACTTCGACTTCTGATTTATCACAATTCCTAAGCTGTGACAAAACTGCAGGAGGGTCACCCTGTCCCAAAGTAATTTTTCTCTGGACTTTGCTATCACCAGCCCATTGTATAGGTATCCTATCAACCTGATCCCCTGAGCATGCGCCCATGTCGATACGAGAGTGAACACTTGTAAAAACTTGAGGAGACATTGTCAATCTGAAGCACAGGACTTTGAACTGGGATCTGAAAGTATACGTCCTTCAAGTCGATTGTCAGCATAAAGTCCTTGACCCTGACTGCTTGTAGAACCACCTTTGGAGTCTCCATCCTGAAACTGGTTTTTCTTATAAACAGATTCAATGTTGACAGATCTATTACTGTCCTCCAATCCCCATTGGCTTTGGGGACAAGGAGAATTCTGCTGTAAAACCCTTGACGGAATGGATACTTGTTCCACAGCCCCTTTTTCCATCATCTTCTTCACTTCCTCTTGCAGAGTAAAATCCTTCTGAGGTTCCTGAACATGAGAGAGGAGAAGTAATGGCTGTTCTGTCAGGGGTGGGGTTACTTAGAATGGAATCAAATAACCGACCCTGAGAACATCCACCACCCACTGCTCTGCTCCCAGTTCCTGCCACTCTTTTCCAGTGATTTGGCAGGCAAGCCCCCACTGGTGTGGCTGAGTGATGAGAGGCACCCATCCTATTGTCTTGAACCTCTCCAAAACTTCTTTGGGGGATAGGGTCTTGTTGCTCTATTAGGGATGTTATGTCTCACTGGCTTCTTACGAGGTATTTGCTGCTGCCTTACCTCAATAAGATTAGCTTGACATTCAGATGTTTTTCTAATTGCCTTTAGTGTCCATCCTTCTTCTATCTATAGCCTCTTCCAGTATGCCCTCTTGCAACAGCAATTGCGACTCTAGGATATCCCCATTCCGCATTGGTAGCAGGGAATCCAAATCAACTGTGCTGCTTAATCTAGCCAAAGCTGCACCTCTCCTCATTAACACGATATTTGCCCAAACATTGGCACTTAAATTTGTCAAGTCCGCCATTATTTTGGAAACTGATTGTAGCAATCTGATAAACATTGACTCATCCACTACTTTTCTTGTTACTTCTGAGGATGGAATTTTCGCCACTGCTGTTGACCAAAGATCCAACCAAGAAGCAGTCTGAAAGACAGAAGAAGCCGTTGCTTCCAACGTAGCAGCCTCCTGGCAAGTCATCGAAGGGCATTCCATCTTAACTTGATCCAAGGTTAATCCAGGCCTTAACCCACACATTTGGGTTAATTTGTCTAGATAACAAAGGAACCATTGGTGTCGTATAATATTTCCTATGTTTCATCATGGGGGGGAGGGGGGGGGGGATAAACTTAAAACAATCTATTTGATCTTAAGGAATTATCCCTTCCAGCAATCAGTGTATTTACGTGTTGTAAAACGGACTTCGCATATGAAGCCAGAAACTCTTGGTTTTCTCCTTCCTCTGGTTCTAACATACTGTGTTCAGCTACAGGAGATGCTAGCTCATTCCTATCCACTGAAAAACGTCCGGGTGCTTCATGGCCATCTGACCCTACGGCCGCAGCATCTTTGATCTCTGATGGCCGCCGACAGCTCGATCTTGAATAGTCAGTAGGAGAACGAGACCGCCTAACTCCTTCTCTGCTCGCAGATCTAGAGCGAGAATCCCGCCTATATCTCCAAGATGAAGGCTCTCTCAAAACCGAGCTAATTTTCTCTCTATCTATTAATATCGTCTACAACAACCGTCGGGGAATTCAGCCTTGATCCCTCATCGGGTCGAACGCCTTCCACCAACATATCAGACGAGGTTACCAACTCTTTATTATTCGACCTTTTAATGGGAGCTCTCTCGCCTTCTGTCCTATTACTGGAGGCTCTAAAACTCATCTGGCTTAGTCAATAAAGATTTTTGTTCTGACTTGTTTCATCCTTTGGGCCATAAAAGAAACAAACTGGGGGTGTGGCCCCTCCATCGGTGTACCTCATGGTGCACCACAAGCATTACTACTAGCGCCTCAGTGGCGTGGTCGGTTTGGTCTTGGCCTGCCACCATGAGTTCAATTCTCGGGCATTACATTGAGGGGTCAGAGATGTGTATTTCTGGCAATAAAAGTTCACTCTCGATGTGGTTCGAAAGTCGCATAAAGCTGCTAGTCCCGTTGCTGAATAACCACTGGTTCCATGCAATGTAAAAACACCATACAAACACAAGCATTACTAAAGGGTATTTGCAGCACCCCTTTGGCCCATAGCCCATTCCCAATACTTTTCTTCAGTGCTCTGCCCAACATCTTAACTTCTTATTGCAACTGTTCCAACTTATGATCCCTTTACTTCATCTTTATTTTATGAACCTCGTATCCAACCACTCCAACTACCTCTTTTCACTGTCTTCGACATTAAATGGCTACAAGTGCCCCAATGCTGAATTCTGTAGAAAAATATTTATAGCCCTCTCTGGACAGAGAATGAGTTTCTATTCACTTCTGGTGATGGAAGATAAGGAAAGAATGGTGAAGAATATTGTAGAATGGTTCTGGCCATTAAATGTTTGGGTGTTCACTAAAGGTGTTCACTAGAGAGTTGGGAGCAAATGACAAACCATCTGACAACCAATTACTGGTGTGTGTGGCTTCCCAGATAGTTTGTAAATCTTGCCTGCTCTTTCTCAAGATGCAATAAGAGTAGAAAGACCACTGTGGCATGCAAGACTTGAAAAATTCTTCCTAACAAGAAATATATTTCAGTTAGGAAGTTTAATCAACTCTTAAAGAACCTTTTCTTTCTCATGCTGACTCCTTGCATTTGTAAACATCTCCAAGCGAGAGGTACCAGTGAAACACAGACTAAATAGTGACTTGAGTCCCGCCAGTAAAGTCATATCCAGATCCCCTTGTGCAAGGCAAATTTTTGCACAAGTCTGGCAGTCTCTAAAAATGCTAAAACGTAAATGCTTACTTCTGGAGTTTAAACACTAAATAAGACACTAATCATGTTCTCTAAGTTTTAAACTAATATTTAAATTAAATCAAAATTACTGTAATTTCATTTAAAAGTTAGTTTAATACATTACCCTTAAAAAAGAAATACAGGCAATCCCAGTTATTGGCGGACTTGGTTATCAGCGATCCAGTTTTATGGTTTGTCTAGCGCCATAAAACTGGCAGTTTATGGCACCATAACAGGACAAGTTCTGGTTATCAGGCATTTTATGGCACCATAGGGGTTTTTATGGCATGCCATAAGGGTGCTTATGACACTGATAGCTGGTTATCAGCACCATTATGGGACCATAGATCACTTGAGTTTCAGTTAATGGCGGTTTTTGTTTATTGGCACACCCCTGGGAATGGAACTCTCGCCAACAACTGTGGACTGCCTATAAATGGTACATGCCCCGAAGGTCATGGCCATGCAACCCACGACCTCAGTGCTTTCCACTCCACACTTTTCCTGCCCTAAGATACTTGGGGACGGTAGGGAGGGCCTGAAACCTAAGTAGTTCGGGTAAGTATAGCTGGGAAAAATACAAATTACCAAGAATTTGTGATTTATTCCGACACTATATACTTCCCTCAAACTACTTTAATAAGACACTTATCCTTTAGGAGGAGGGAGTAGCTTAGGGGAGAATGGACCCAGAGGTTGGTCTTAGGGGCGTACCCATAGGAGATCCAGCCCTGCTGGAAGAGAAGCGAGATGTTGGGGAAAGGGTCCGCCAAGGGTGCTGGCTGGAATGAAAGGGTAACCGGAATGGCGACTACTACAAGACAAGGCAATGATTTGTAATTCTAATTACCACATATATCCTCCAGCTTACCTTCAGGTTCGTAGGGTCCTATGAAAACTCCTGAGGCCCATGGAGAGGATAAGGAAGGGGGGTGGAGGGGAGAGGATAAGGGAGGAACACACATTCATACCAACACTCACACCCCCTGGAGTCCCTTGCCCAGTGGAGGCCTAGATCTGCGCTATTGGCTAGCCACCACCGGACCAATTTCGAACGAATTGAGCGATTTACGGGCGCAGTCCTTCAGGTAGTGGGCCATTAAAGTGGATTTCCAGTTCCACACTCCGGCCCTTAGGATCTGGCTGACTGCTAGGTTCTTAAGAGAAGGTTACGGAAGCCCCAATACCCCTGATGTCATGAGGTCTGGCTTTCTTCGGGGGAGGAATACTCTCTCCTTTGTAAGCTCTCCTGATCGTTTCCCTTAACCAGAAGTAGATAGTGTTCTTTGAGGGCAGTCCTACTGAGGTACTTCCTCACCGCCCGAACCAGACACAAGAGCAGATCCTGAGGATCATCTGATATGGCTATGGCAGGGACCAAGAACTCCAAGAACCTGTCGTCCACAATCGAGGGGTTGTGTCTTGGCCACAAAGGAGGGCACATACCAAAAGATAAGCTCTTTCCACCCTTTCGAGTGGGAAACCTCATAGGAAAGGCCACGAAGCACTCCCACTCTCTTGATGGAAGGGAAGCCAATGCCAGAAGAAAGACTGTCTTCAATGTCAGCTCCCTGTCCAAGATGTCCTTGAAGGGTTCGAAAGGGGGTTTCCTCAGGGCATCCAGCACCCTCAAGGCATCCCACTGCGGTGCCTTCAAGGCACTGGGAGGGGGGGCAAGACTCCTCGAAGCTCCTGATTAGCATCGACAGGTGCCTGGAATTCCACAAATCCAACCCTTTCAGAAGAAAGACCTGGCCCAGGGTGGCCCTGACTCCCTTCACGGCTGGTACCGAGAGTCCTTTGTCCAGTCTCAGGTGTACCAGGAAGTCTGCTATGTGGGGAATCTTGGCCTGCAGAGGCTTGAGACCTCTCCCTCTGCACCAGTTCCCAAATGCTGACCATTTGGCCTGGTAGACAGATGCTGATGACTTCCTCAGGTATCCTGACATCTGGGAGGCTACTCTCTCAGAGAAGCCCTCCTTACTCAACAGCCACTCAATAGTCTCCACCCATGAAGGGACAGAGCCGGGAGACCTTCGTGGAACCTCTTGAAGTTGGACTGCTTTAGAAGGTCCGGCCTGAGGGGCAGCTTCCAGGGACCTTGCACCATTAGGGTCTGGAGATCCGAGAACCATTCTCTGTCTGAGCACCTCATGAACTTCTCAGTCGGTTTAGAACCTGTCTGATCGCGTCCAGCCCGTCCCACGGGTGCTGGAATGTGTCCCGCCAGGCCACTGCCAGGTCGGGCACTGGGGAGCAGAATACAGGAAGCTTGGCATTTAGCCTTGTCACGAACAGGTCCAGGGAGGGGGAGCCCCACATCTCGATTAGCTCCACCGCTACCTCGGGGTGTAGGGACCATTCTGACCCTATCACCTGTCCCTGCCTGCTTAGCCCGTCTGCAGTCATGCTTCTCTTTCCTGGAATGAACCTCACTGTCAGGGTCGTGTCTATGCTTGTGGCGCACTCCAGGATCAACTCCATAAGATCGCCCAGGTAATGGGACCTCCGCCCTGCTTCTTGATGTAGGCTACAACCATGGCGCTGTCACACATCAGAATCACCACCTGGTTCCTGATCATGTGCTCGAATCCCTGCAGAGCCCTCTGGATCGCTAGCAACTCCAGACAGTTGATGTGGAGCTGTCTCTCCTGCTCCGTCCAGACCCCTGCCCTCGTTTCGGACTGTAGGTGAGCCCCCATCCCTCCTCTGATGAGTCTGTGAATAGGAGCATCTCTGGGGGGAGGTCCGAGAGAGGCACCCCCACGGGGGGTGTTTGACCGGTCCAACCACCATTGGAGGGCCTCCCTGGTGTCCTGCAAGGGGAGGATGAGCTTCCGAGGAGGATCTTCCTTTGGTGATTGGTCCTCCTTCAGGTTCCACTGGACAGGCCTGAATTGTAGCCTGCCTTGGGGAACCAGCTTCTCCAGGGAGACCAGATGTCCGAGGAGTCTCTGCCACTCCCTTGCTGGGAGGGGGGAGTTCTGAAAGAAAGGTCGAGCTATTTTCTGCAGGTTGGCCAGCCTGTCCTCCGCGGGGAAGGCCCTGGCCACCCTCATGTCCAGATCCATCCCCAGGTACACCATCCTGGTGGCTGGGACCAGATGGGACTTCTCCTAGTTCAGGACTATGCCTAGGACTGAGCAGAAGGCCAGAAGTTTGTCCCTATGCTTCTCTAAGGCCTCCCTTGAGGAAGAAAGCAACAACCAATTGTCCAGGTACCGCAGGAGATGGATCCCCCTCCTGTGAGCCCAGAATGACACAAGGGACAAAACACTGGTGAACACCTGCGGAGCCGTGGACAGACCGAAGCAGAGAGTCCTGAACTGGTAGGATTTGCCCTCCCATCTGATTCATAAGTATTTCCTGCTGGACAGGTGCACCAGGATCTGGAAGTTTGCTTCCTTGAGGTCCAGGGACAACAATGTAGTCCCCTTCCCTCAGGGCCACCAGGACCATTCTCGGGGTCTCCATCTTGAAGGGATTCTTGCAGACTAACGTGTTTAGGATCAACAGGTCTCTGACTAGCCTCCACCCCCCCTGAGGACTTCATCAGGAAGAGGCGCCTCAACTGAAGACCCCCGGGGGATTCATCCTCCACTTGCCCCAGGGGTTCTCCAGACTGTATTCGAGAGCCCACAACAACAGAATTTAAGGAGGACGACTCACCAATTGAATTCAGTCCCTCAGCAGTCATCGCTGGAAAATGTCCTGTAGACCTGGACAAAACATCATGTTAGAGAGAGAGAGAGAGAGAGAGAGAGAGAGAGAGAGAGAGAGAGAGAGAGAGAGAGAGAGAGAGAGAGAGAGAGAGAGAGCATTGTATAAGCAATAATAAACACCAAAAATGACTCAATCGAATTTTACCATGCCCTTTGATGTGTTGCTCACCAGTCTAAGCAATAGAGAGAAAGCTGTCATCCGAAAAATAGAGAAGACTCTCTACAAGATTAATAGTGCTGAAGCAGCAACCATTTTTAACTAAAGAGCAATATACTGTATAAGGTAATTTCCATTCCTTTATTGCATTTACATGTGTCAATTTTACAACTGTTTGTGAGCATTGTTATTATTTGTTGGTGAATTTGTTAATTGTTTACCAAGTGTGATTACACCTTGAAGTAGAGTACACAGAATTATCTATTAGTCCTGTTCTCCTATTCTGTTGTAATCATGTTTTTTTGTTTTACTGACAGCCATTTTATAGCACCAACTGCATCTAGGCAGGCTGGAAAGTAACATTGGATACATCATTATGTAATAATTCTGTGGGCCAACCCAACAAGACCATTTCCCCAAGTCTACAGCAACATCATCAGCTCATCCATCCAAATATTCTTTTCTACCTTCATTACTCCTCTTGTTGTTCACTATTGTATTTCAGGTCTATCTGGTTTTGTTGAAAATATATTAATTTTTTGGTCACATGAAACCATTACTGAAAGCCACAACCCACTGCTCTTCCATGTAATAAATGATTGGATTATATGTATCAAGGCTTATAAAGGTTGTCTTTGCAACTGAATCCTGAAGTGAACTTACAACTTTGAGTACATTGTTGCAATTACATAATCTTCAACTTGAAGATTATGTAATTGCAAACAGTCTTCTACTCTTTGCCATGGAAAATGGTCCTGGGGTTACCATTTCTTTAATGACAATGCAACTAAGTTAATAATAGACCTTGGGAAACAACAAGACAAGGTTCTTATTTTTGGTTTAACTGCAAGTACAGGGGATGCTACCATATACATGTAAATTTCACATATTTCTAGCTTCGAATATCAAATATTATTGCTCGCCTGTTTTTTTTATATTTTTACTTGGAAGACTAGATCATGAAAAATGCATACTATACTAACAAAACTGAGTTAACTCATAATAACATGCAGCATAGCAAACTAACTATATTGTACTAAAATTGCTATTAGTGCCTAACCAGTGGCCAATTTGTCAAACAATCTTAACAGTTTTATGCATGTAAATGCTACTTATTAATAAGGTAGAGACAACATAAAAAAATCATTTGTAAATAACAGAAGTAAACTGGACTTGCCTGTGGAAGAGGAGCCCAAAGCTTGACGACGGATTCTATGCCACTAGTAGCAAGAAGACACGTATGTGGATGCGGCTGGACACAATTGACAATTGATTCATCCCCAGGGAGCACACGGACAAGATTAGTTGTGTTCCGATCCCAAATGAAAAGGTTCCCATCATCTGACCCTGCAGCAATGAATTGGCCATCCCTTTCAAAAGTAGAAACACAAATAATTAAGGAAATTTTGTAGGTCAAACTTAATCATTTTCAAGTACCAGTACATTGGTAGCTTTATTTACAGTCAACTTTATTACATATATAGTGGATCCCCCGTATTCCCGTTCTCCAGATTCGCGGACTCACACAGTCACGGATTTCTCTTGGGAACGTTTCCCCGCATTATGTGCGGAAAATTCGCGCATTCGCGGTATTTTTTCTATGAGAAATATCCACAAATTCCTTATTTTTTTTTTTTTTTTAATTTCATCATAAAATGCACTTTTTGTGATAAAACTATTAAAAAAACCAAGTATAAAATTTTTTAGTGGTTTTTCTTGAGTATTAACTAAAAAAAAAAAGGCTGATTTTAGCATTTTTTATAGGAATTCCAAACATTTGCGGGTTCTAACTATTCACAGGTGGGTCTGGTACGCATCCCCCGCGAATACGGGGAACCACTGTATTATCTTTGTAAATGCAAGTTTAGATTATATTTTCCCATCCCTTAACTTCAGTGGTTTTAACTTTACTACAGTAATAACAAATCTTTACCACTAAACCCAAAGACATCATTTATTTGGAAATTAGTACAATCTGAAATCTAAAAAAAATATACCACATACAAGCAGTCACCGGTTATCAGTGGGGGTTCCGTTCTCGGCAGGGTGCGGACAAGCGAAAACCACCATTTAACCGGTTTCTGTTAGGTAGGTTATGACCCTATAACTCTATTATTGGCACCTTATGGCGCCAACAACTGGAACCTGGCCTGTTATGGAGCCATAAATTGCCGATTTTATGGCGATTGTTGGATTGCCATTAACAGAGTCCGCTGACAACCGGGGATGGCCTGTATACATAAACACCACCGTAATACTAACAATCGTAAATATTCAAATGTACCTGAGAAAGAAATTTATAAAATAAAATTGTTTTTCATGTTTAATAACTAATAAACTATGATCAGTACTGAACTAAACACTTATTTATTATTCAAATGAGTTCAAGAGCAATTATGCTTTCATAACAAAAAAACAAATTCTATACAAAATCATTATGCATGTCTTTATGCATTCATGTCCTGAGTGTTCCCAGGTTCAATAACTTTTCATGTTATACATAGGAATACAGTATCTTTGCTCATGCACCAACTGCATCTCTAGCAGTAACCTTGCTTTTTTTTCTGTAACTGATGTTAAAGAACACAATTACAAGATAAATTGGTTTGTAGGAAGAAACTTGTGTTGTAACAGCTGGTTTGTTTCATCATACAGGCGGCCCATGGTTAGCGGCAGGGTTCCGTTCCTAGCCACCGATGCTAAGTGATTTTCGACGCTAAGCGATTTTAAAGCCTACAGCCACTGCACACTTTCTTCGAAACTCTAGAATAGTCAAAGGCGCCGTAATCCCGCAATGACGCAATAAGTAAAATTATATTTATGCAGTATAGTACTATAGAATTTACTGTACAGTACATTATAGCATTATAAATAGTGTAAAGTAAAAAGGCCTAGCTTTAATCCATTGGGTGTCTAGATTATGTAAAGATATAATAAGGTTTATACAGTTACGATAATTTGTCTTACGATAGCCCGATTTTATGAGAGACCAAATTATAATAGCCTAACTTTATCCCATTTTCTAGTTACACAAGTTCAATAACAGCAAAAGAGAAAGTTGAAAGTATGGTTTTAACGTTATACTCGTTGCGTAAATGTACAGCCATGAACAACCGAATGAGAAGACTTTTTTTTTTTTTCTTTTCTAAGTAAAATCGAATTGGATAACATCCGTTTGGCTTGTATTTCAATCATCGTACTACGGTACACTATTACCGTAGTTGTTATAAATGACGTTATGTAGAATAGAACCGAGATATCTAAATGTAATAACTTTATTCGCCATAGATCAAAGATCAATCGGGGAATATACTGTTAAATTTAAACCTAGTTATAACTGAAGCTGAGAAAACTGTTCAGGCTGCTAATGACTATTATCGTACATTGGCAACAAGGATAAAACTCCAGTAAACGTATGCCATCAAACACAACCGTAGATAAAATTGAGATAAAATCATTTTAATCAAAACTACTGTGCTTGAAAGAACACATTTTACAGTTGGTTTCACGCCAATATAAGATAAATAACGTATAGTTCGTATTACGATGAGATAAAATAGAATTGCGAACGGAACCACAATTTTTTTAGGCAATAAACATGCCGCCAACGTAATCTGTAAAAAAAAAAAAAAAAAAAAAAAAAAAAAAGTTCACATTCACGAGACATATTCAATTCATATTTCCACCTAAAAACACGTTGCATAAAGAAAAATAACCTTGTCTCATAAAAGTAAAGTACCTAGATATTAGTTTATGTTAACTAGAAGCAAGAAAATTCGCTCAGAATTGCGTTCGTTAATTATGGCGAAACATCGTATTCGCCATCAGCTGATTTCAAACCACAACAATGGCCGCTCCGCGGAATACTGGCTTAGATTTGCATTAGTATTTTATAATACAATAATATGAGAATACATAAAATATTATTGTATACAGTGAAGTAATGTATGTATAACTTTTTAAAGGATTTATGGAAAAGATGCATAATTAATAAAATAACACCATGCATTTTTCGGAACAGTGGCGAACAAGAACGAACAAGAACGAACATGAAAGAACATCCCCTGACAACGTAGAGCGTAGTTATAAAGGCTGCCTTAATTTGTATCATATTTATGTACAAAAATAAAAATACCCTATACGTAATATATTTTCATACACATTTTAAACATAAAAGCATAAGCATTTAAAAAATCGACACGTCGATTGCTAAATTTGCACATTTTTTTTTTTAACTATATTTTTGGAAGAGCGGCAGACGGCGGCTCACAAGAACGAACATGAAAAAAATCGTATTTGATAACATGAAAAGCAGTTTCAAAGGCTGCCTTTTTATCATATTTCTGCACAGAAATAAAAATGCCCTATATGTAATACATTTTCATACACATTTTAAACATAAAAGCATCAACATTTATAAAATCGCCACATCGATCGCTAATTTGCACTTTTTCTAACTCGATATTTTTGAAAGAGCGGCAGGCGGCGGCTCACAAGAAAGAACATGAAAAAACATCGCATTTGATAATGTGAAGGGCAGTTTCAAAAGCTGCCTTTCTATCATATTTCTGCACAGAAATAAAAATACCTTATACATAATATATTTTCATACACATTTTAAACATAAATCGGCACATCCATAGCTAAATTTGCATTTATGTAACTCTATATTTTCGGCATAGAACGGTGTCAGAGCCATATATTTTACCCTAATACTTATGTAATAACTCTACATAAAATTTTTTAATATAATTTGTATAACCTTTATGGTCTGAACGGCATTTCTACAAATGTATGAACTCATTAGACAATGGCGCTAGCGGTGCTGTTAACTGAAAATTGTGCCGTAAAAATACCTTAAAATGCCTTATTTTTTTAATGAATATTTTTGATGACAGCCGTAAAACCGATTCCCCACTGAGCGATTGCGCCGTTAACCGCGGGCCGCCTGTAAAAACCTATTGTCACATAAATACACCTGAACTGCTATTTAAAAGGAAGGTCGAGATGCTAAATGCCATAGTTTGAGTATATCGGTAAGATCCAGATGACCAATTGGAGACTGAACACCTACCATCAACAATGTATCTATTTTGTATACAGTTTGCTTGAATTGTTTGTATATTTTTGGATTATTTATTTGGTCTTCTTCTGAAATTTCAATTATTTTGAATGACAGCCTATCACCTCCCACAGTACCCTTTTCTGACATTTAAACCAGGTACAGTATTGTGATCAATGAGAGTAACTGTAAACACTGACATGTATATTCTTCCTCAAGTTACTGTAGTTCATCATTATCCCATTTTAATACTTTTTTTTACAGTATTACTTTTAATGTATAAGTGGATATGATACAATGAATGTATGTGGCGATGAAGATTGAGTACTGATAAAACTTTAAAGTCTAACCCACCTCATGTATTTATGCTCTTCTGGCCTGCGTTTATTCCTTATGCCTGTTGTATTTTGTACACTGCTTAAATGTTATACGTACTTTTTATTCCTTGTTTATTCTTTTTACTTCACCTACATTACCAAATTGTGATGTAATAGCTGCTACTGGATGAAGATTCCCCAACTTTACTCCCTAAACATGTTCACCATCAACTACCAGTCCCCAGTACACAAAAGTTTGTCCATGGGTAACAACTCGACCCTCTCATAAAAAGTAGCAAAGGGAGACTGGAGCTGCTAGGTACCAGCAATTAAACACATTTTCAAGGTAAATTTTATTTTTCCTAGGTATACTAACTAGAGCCCTGTATGTAAGTATATTTTCTTGCACTAGAATTGCTTAGTAACAAGGTGGTTAACTGGTAATGTGGGTGAGTGGGAGGAAACCACAACTCACTTCCCAGCACCCAGCATTTTCCCATCAGCATCAGGGATTAAGCAAGGTGGTTGACATGGATTATGATAAAAGTGTGATTTGTACACCTAAGAAAGTCTGGAATTACAATTGTGAAGTTAAAACTTTAAGAATCAAGTGTGATCACTATGAAGGAAGAAAAATTGGAAGGCAGGTCCCGGTCACAACAGTGAGCAGAGGAGCAATGACTCCTGTAACCTCATATTAAGTCTGGCATAAGGGATTTCAAAGCAAGATTCCTCAGCCCCAGTGAAAACATCTGTAATCCCATTCACATGGTTGAAAAGTGAGAGAGAAGCTAAAATCTGGTATATAAAATTGATGGGTTCAAAAAAGTATATCTTAATTTAACCAGACCACTGAGCTGATTAACAGCTCTCCTAGAGCTGCCCCGAAGGATTAGATATTTTGACATGGCTAGAACCAATGGTCACCTAGCAAGGAGGCCTACAGCTTATTGTGGGATCAGAACCATATTATATCGAGAAGTGAATTTCTAACACCAAAAATAAATTCTTCCGATTCCACATTGGCCGAGCCAAGAATCGAACTTCGGACCCCAGATTGGTAGCCGAGCACAAAATCCACTCATCCAACGAGGAACTTTGACTGGTTTAGCTTATAGCTGTAACTTCCCCCCTTTGATAAAAAGTAAGAAGGGAGAGAGCCTTCCTTGTCTTAGTGGCCAAGGCTTCTTGTGATGTCTTTCCAACTAAAAAACATCACAAACTCAACTGAGTAACTTTAACAGGCAAGCCTTGTGCCTGAAGAACCTATTTCTGGTCCTCCTAATCTGATTGTTCTACAAGCAAATCAGGAGCTGAGGGCATCTGAATAATTGGCATCTTAGATGCTCCACATGTCCTTGGAGCACAAGTAATTCTGACCAGAGTAGCAAAAGCCAAAGTGATATCTACTGTCTCTGCCTCTACCACTTAGAAGCCGCAGCAACACTAGGCAAGGAGGAATTACTGTCAGAAGTGGAGCATACAGAACCCCTCTTGGTAGAAGGACAACATAACTCTTCAAAGGAGAGCTACCTGCAGGCTTCTCTTTATAAAGCTGTGATGAACTACACAAGAAGAGCAGCCATGGTCAGCAACACTGCTTTTAGAATTGCATCAGTCATTACAAGCAATACTTTAATGACATGAGCAGTAACAATCATGGTCAAAGCTGGAAAACAATGGTTTGTACTGGTGACAGTGAAGGTCCCACCAGTGTCTCCAGGTATCATGGCTGGTAGTCCTTTTGCCTGTACAAGAAGTCTCAAAAAATAAAAAATCCATGAAAAGCACTTGTCCTTAAGAATCCCTTCAAGTGGTTGAGAATGTATTTCAGACTAGACTATGACTGATGCTGAGAAGTCAGGAGAGGGGAAACATAAAAAATTAAGGCCAAGAAGAAACAGCAAAATACACAAAAGACATAACATTAGCAAAACACAACAACTGAGTAAAACCATAAAAAATCAAAGTACTGTAATATATCAATATTAAATTGAAAACTGATCAGAAATACAGTGGGTCGCTGTTACATCACAGATCAACAATTGTGGCTTTAGTTAATAGCGGGTTTTTCTGTGGAACACCCACCGTTAACCAAGGACTGCCTATATTTTAATTTTATTTTCATGACTAAATACATTTTTATAGTAAAAAAATTATTTACTAATTTTCAAATATTAACCCTTAATGGACAGATACCCTCATATGAGTAGCAACAATAGGTTTACGGTGATAGACGGATTCACTCATGGTGAGCATCAGTATTACGTGCCATCGACTTGGAGGAATCGGGTGTGGAAAGAAGTTCCAATACTTCTATTGCCCATGTATTCACTAACAGCAACTTTAGAATGGCTCAGAACAACAACTAAGTGGTTCATGAGTTAGTTGTGATCTTGACTTCAAGGGAGCAAGCACTGCCTCTCTCTCTCTCACATGATGTCTTTTGACATATTTCCTCATACATATACCCACAGGGGTTAGGTTTAGTTCTCATCTTTTATGATAGTATGTCAGTTATAATGGTAATTTTGCAAAGAAAAGTCCAAAGAAATCAGAAAAGACTTGTATAATCCAAAAATGTTACTGCAGCTTTGATCTCAGTAAATTTATGTATATACTTTACAACAAATATACTCAGAATTTGTTGTTAATTTTAGTTCTTATAAGTTTTGATATTGTGTGAGCTGTAATTATAATTTTAAAAAATAAAATTATTTATTAGAAAAAATCAAAATTTTAAAAAAAGTAAATTGTATTTTTCCTAACTATACAAACCTGAGGTCCTTTACATAAGGAATTTCTATTCAGCGCCAGCTGGACCGGTCATAAGATCTACTAACAAGGTAGTTCGGCAGTAACTGCTTGTCTGATGATCGGGAGTCCCACCCGACTGGAGGTAAACATACCACTTAGCTTTAGGCCCAGGAAGAGAGTTGAGGGGTGGCATGAGGTGGGACTATATGTAAAGGACCTCAGGTCTGTATAGTTAGGAAAAATTATATTGTTATGATACAATAAAGTTTTGTACATACTTACCTGGCAGATATATACTTACCTATAGACTCCGTCGTTCCCAACAGAAATTTGAATTTCGCGGCACACGCTACAGGTAGGTCAGTGATCTACCGGCCTGCCACTGGGTGGCAGGAATAGGAACCATTCCCATTTTCTAATCAGATTTTCTCTTCCACCTGTCTCCTGAGGGGAGGCTGGGTGGGCCATTTAATTGTATATATCTG
The DNA here is from genome assembly GCF_015104395.2 of Macrobrachium nipponense. Taxonomy (NCBI): domain Eukaryota; kingdom Metazoa; phylum Arthropoda; class Malacostraca; order Decapoda; family Palaemonidae; genus Macrobrachium; species Macrobrachium nipponense. Next base: position 49,320,616 of record NC_087202.1, on the reverse strand, counting down.
CCAGGTAAGTATGTACAAAACTTTATTGTATCATAACAATATCATATTTGTACATTCAACTTCCCTGTCAGATATATACTTAGCTGATTGGCACCTTTGGCGGAGGGTAAGAGACAGCTAATTACTGAATAGACAGGAAAACAACATACGTTGTAGGTAATATATATATGAGAAACCTTGGTTCTTACCTGTGTCGGCGGAAGACTTCATGGCTACTGCCTAGGAGCTTGCATTGCCTCAAGAGCCTCAGCAAGGTAGTGACCTCATGCTAAGAGTTCTTGTTGGTCTGTCAAAGGGGTCTTATCCACTTACTCGACAGAACCTGAGGTTCTTTGTCAATGGGTGCTTATCCACTTACATGACAAAACACCTTGCCTAATGGCATCACCAAGGAGCATAACACCGATCCCGATCACCTGATCCTAACACCGGGGTTAGTACTAAGATTGAAAGGAGTTATCCCCCAACATCCTTTCAAACAACCCTAAAAACTCAAAACCAAACTTTTTCAAATTAAAGAACAACTAACTAGTTAAGGATCAGTATCAGCTCCCTGTCCCAGCACAGTATCCGCTGATACATTTGGACCTAGAGAGAAGCACTTTTCGTAAGTCACTCTGACGTCCTTTAAGTAATGGGAAGCAAATACCGAGTTGCATCTCCAATACGTAGCTGCTAAAATGTCTTTCATAGACATATTATTATTAAAGGATAGGGAAGTTGCAACTGCACGTACTTCGTGTGCTTTAACCCTAAGCAGCTTTAAGGATTCCTCTTGGCACTTCATGTGAGCCTCCGTAATCACATTTCTAACGAAGAACGCTAATGCGTTCTTTGACATCGGTCTCTTCGGGTCCCTCACGGCACACCAGAGACTCTGATTGCAACCCTGAAGTTGACTCTTCTTTTTAAGATAGAACTTCAGTGTTCTGACTGGGCAGAGAGACCTTTCTGACTCTCTGCCTACAAGAGGAGAGAGTCCCTTGACTTCAAAGCTTCTGGGCCAAGGTTTATAAGGGTTCTCATTTTTTGCCAGAAACAGAGGTTGGAAAGAGACAACTGCAGAATCTCCTTTAAAACCCACACGAGAGTCCAATGCATGTAGTTCACTGACCCTCTTGGCAGTTGTGAGGGCCAAGAGAAAAATGCACTTCCTTGAGAGGTCTCTAAACGATGCTTTATGCGGAGGTTCGAACTTATTTGAAGAGAGGCACTGGAGGACCACATCTAGATTCCAACTTGGTGGAAGCGAGGATCTAGTCTTGGTCGTCTCGAAGGATCTTATAAGATCATGAAGAGCCTTGTTATCCTCTATGTTCAGGCCCCTGTTTCTGAATACAGCAGAGAGGATGCTCCTGTATCCTTTAATGGTAGAAACTGCCAAGTGTGATTCTTCCCGTAGGAAGAGAAGAAAATCAGCAATGTCAGTCACACAGGTATTGGATGAGGACAGCTTCTTCGACTTACACCATCTATGGAAGACTTCCCACTTTGATTGATAAACCCGCATAGTAGAGGACCCGCGGGCTCATTGCGCTCGCAGCTTTTCTCGAAAAGCCTCTCACTCTGACAAGTCTTTCGATAGTCGAAAGGCAGTCAGGGAGAGAGCGGGGAGGTTTCCGAGAAACCTCTCTAAGTGGGGTTGTTTGAGCAGATCTGTCCTTTCGGGAAGAGATCTGGGGAAGTCCACCGTCCATTTCAGTACCTCTGTGAACCAATCTCGAGCGGGCCAAAAGGGGGCGATGAGTGTTAGTTTCGTTGCCTCCAAGGATTGAAACTTCCTTAGCACTTCCCCCAGAATTTTGAACGAGGGGAAAGCGTAGGCATCTATGCCCAACCAGTCCATGAGAAGGGCATCTATGGCTATTGCTCTGGGATCTTCCACTATGGAGCAGAAGTTGTCCATCCTTCTGGAGGGACCAGAGCTTTCGGCAGACTTCGGAGTGGAGGATCCACTCTGTTAGAAGGACCTGGTTCTTCCTGCTGAGTCTGTCTGCTCTTACATTCTTGGCTCCTTGTTTGAATCTTGTCAGTAGCACAATGCCTCGTTCCTCTGCCCAGATTAAGAGATCTCTCGCTATCTTGTATAGTGAGAACGAGTGAGTCCCCCCCCCTGTTTTCGGATGTAAGCCAGAGCCGTGGTATTGTCCAAGTTTACCTGGACTACCACGCCTCTGACCTCCGACTCGAAGTACTTCAAGGCTAGATGTACAGCCATAAGCTCCTTCACGTTGATATGTCAGGACACCTGTTCTCTTGTCCATGTACCTGACACTTCCTTCGTTCCTAGTGTTGCTCCCCATCCCGTTTCCGAGGCGTCAGAGAACAACACTAGGAGAGGGTTCCGAATCGAAAGGGATATTCCTTCGTTCTTTCGTAGAGGGGTTAACCATCACCTCAGGTGGAACTTGACCTCTTGTTGAATGGGAAAGGTATCCGAAAGTTCTCCTGTCTTTCGGTTCCACATCCTTTGCAGGTAGAACAGCAGAGGTCTCAGATTGAGCCTCCCTAGGGAAACGAACTGCTCCAGCGACGAAAGGGTGCCCAGGAGACTGAGCCATTCCCTCGCTGAACTTCGTTCTTTCCCTAAGGAGGTTGAGACTTTTTCCAAGCCTCGAGCAATTCTGTCTTGCGATGGAAACGCTCGAAAACCCCGAGAATCCATCTGAGTCCCCAGATAGACAATGTTCTGGCTGGGGATCATCTGAGACTTCTTGAGGTTCACGAGCAGTCTGAGCGAGCGAACGAGATCCAAAGTCGTTTCCAAGTCCTCCAAACACTGATGTTTCGATTTGGCCCTTATTAGCCAATCGTCCAAGTAAAGGGATATGTTCACCCTCTTCAGATGAAGCCATCGTGCTACGTTCCTCATCAGGCTCGTGAACACTTGAGGAGCCGTAGACAGGCCGAAGCACAGAGCCTTGAATTGAAAGACCCTACCCTGCATCATGAACCGCAGGTATTTCCTCGATGAAGGATGCAGGGGACGTGAAAATAAGCGTCCTGTAGGTCTAAGGAGACCATCCAATCTCCTGGAAGCAGAGCAGCAAGAACCGAGTTGGAAGTTTCCATAGAGAACTTCTGTTTCTCTACGAATCGGTTCAGTGCGCTCACATCCAGAACAGGCCCCACCCCCCTGAGGCTTTCGGTACGAGGAACAGTCAATTGTAAAAACCTTGGGAGTGTGGATCCTGCACTAATTCTATGGCCTCCTTCTCCAACATTTGGTCTACGAGCTGAAGCAGGGTCTTCCTCTTGACAGGGTCCTTGTACTTCGCTGACAGTTCCCTTGGGGTAGACATCAAGGGAGGCCTGTCTCGGAAGGGGATGAGATATCCTCTTTTCACTATAGAGAGGGACCAGGTGTCCGCCTCTCTCAAAGCCCATGCTTCTGAGAACTTCAGAAGTCTGAGGCCTACTGGTGCTTGGAGGACTGGAACATCATTTGGTTTTCTTGATCGGTCTAAAAGAAGACCTACCTCTCCTTTCCGCTCCTCTCTTCCTAGAGGGAAGACGAACTCCCTCGAAAGGGCGGCTTTGGGTTCCATGGCTCCTTCTTCGCAGCAGGAACAGTTGGCCTCGCCTTTTTAGCTGACTGGACCAGCAGATCTTGTGTCGCCTACTCAGTAAGTGAGTGAGAAATCTCTCTCACTAACTGAGAAGGGAAAAGCTGGTTTGACAGGGGCGTATAGTAGGGACGACCTCTGCACAGGAGAGAGAGCTTTTGTAAGAAAAGAGCTGAATACAGCTCTCTTCTTGAGTATTCCTGCTCCGAACAGGGAGGCCACTTCCCCAGATCCGTCTTGAACCGCCTTATCCATGCACGCTAGTACACTATTCAGGACTTCGGGGCTCAGGCAGTCATTGTCCCGTGTCTTCTTGGCCAACGCCCCAAGGGACCAGTCCAGAAAGTTAAAAACTTCCAAGACATGGAATAATCCCTTGAGGAGATGGTCCATTTCAGACATTCCCCACATTGTCTTTGCTGAAGAGAGAGATTGTCTCCTCGACGCGTCCACAAGCGTTGAGAAATCTGCCTCAGCAGAAGCGGGTGCTGGAGAGCGAGTCCCTTTGCTTCACCTGTCTCGTACCAAATACCCCTCCTCACAGAAAGTCTGGAGGGAGGGCAGGTAAAGAGAGCCTTTCCAGCCTCCTCCTTGGAGCTGAGCCAATTTCCAAAAGACTGCAAAGCTTTCTTCATGGAAATGGTTGGGCGCATCTTCAAGAAGGAGAATGATTTTGAGGTCTTCGTGCTTGTGAACAGCGAACGAGGAGACGGAGGGGCGGCAGGACTCAGTGAATCTCCAAATTCTTGGAGCAAAAGAGCTGCCAATGATTTGTAGTCCAAGAGACCCGCCCCCTTTTGAGCTTCAGTGTCAGAAACATCTTCTAGCTCATGTTCAACAGGAGAAACATTATCAGCTGAAGGAAACCGTCTCTCATCGCAAGGTGAAGTGCTTCTAGCATGATCAGATCCCTCCCGACAAGGGCGACGGCCGCCTGTGCGACATCTTGCATCCCTGCCAGGCGAAGGCTGATCCCGCGAAAATGTCTGATCATCATCAAAGCCCTCCTGACAAGGATGACGGCCGCCTGTGCGACATCTTGCATCCTTGTCAGGAGAAGGCTGCGCTTGCGAAAAACTTCCACCAGTAACAGATACATCCTGACAAGAACGACGGCCGCCTGTGCGACATCTTGTGCCCTTGTCCAGAGAAATCTGTTCTTGGTAAAAGTCATAAAGAGGAGCCTCCTGGTTGACTTCTCTGTCTGATTTCAGGGAAGATCATTCTGGCGTCTGGCGCCTATTTGGCGCCGAAAGCTTGGCTAGCTCCTCGCACCTGGATGCCTCGGACAGTGTCGTCTGTCCGCGTTGTCCACATCTGGCGCTTGGCGCCTGGCTGGTGCTGTCCACGTACGACACTTTTGCCTGTCCAGATTGTCCGCCTCTGGCGCTTGGCGCCCGGTTGGCGCTGTCCGCGTACGAAACTTTTGCCTGTCCGGGCTGTCCGCGTCTGGCGCCTGGCTGGTGCTGTCAGCATACGACACTTTTGCCTGTCCGGGCTGTCCACGTCTGGCGCCTGGCTGGCGCTGTCCGCCTCGGACACTCGATTCTGTCCGCGTTGTCCGTATCTGGAGCCCCGCGCCTATGAGCTTCTGTCCGCTCGTCCGTTGTCGTCTCTGTCCTAGGACGAGGAGTAGAGGAGAGGAGCCTAGAGTCAGGAACGCCCACCAGACGAGACCTCTTAACAGGAAGAAAAGTCTTTTCTCCGAGGAGGGTCCTTTCTTAATACTCCTACCAATGAAGATATCTGTTCCTGCATTTTAAGGAGGATGTCTGTCGCAGTTTCTTCCCTTTCCTTATATGGAAGAGGAGAAGGCGCCCTGGAGGGCGTAGGCGATCGCGAGCCTAGAGCAGGAAAATTCCATGTCTTCTTGGCTCTTTTCCTCTCGCAGGGAGAATCTTCTGGGAAACGTTCGGGGCTCGAGTCCAGAGCAGGCGCTTTCCAACTCCTCTTGATCGGACGCGATAGTTCGTCGGAACTCCATCCACTTCTGCGGGGAGACGAATCGGATGATGAGAAGCGCACTTTTAGGATGCCTTTCCAATGACAATCCTTGGCAGTCTGGGACGCTACAGATTCTGCCGAGGGGACACCTAATCGGTGGGGATTCTCCGTAACCTCCGTACGGCTGTCGACATTCCTTCTTCTCTGGGCCTGGGAGCTTGGAAGAGGTCTAGGCCTGGGAGCGAGACAGAGCCGATCAGATGCACCTCCACTACACTGGGGAAACTTACGTCACTTTCCACAGCACTTTGCTTACCTTGAAGAGCTTGCATTTTAAGCTCCATCCTTATTAACCCTTAAACGCCGAAGCGGTAAAATAAAAATTGTCTCCTGTGTGCCGGAGGTGTTTCGGAGTGAGCGCGGAAGCGGAAAAAATATTTTTTTCAAAATATCACAGCGCGCTTAGTTTTCAAGATTAAAGAGTTCATTTTTGGCTCCTTTATTTGTCATTGGCTGAAGTTTAGTATGCAACCATCAGAAATGAAAAAAATTATCATTATCATATTTAAATAATGCGATATATTATAGCGCAAAAACGAAATTTCATATATAATTGTATTCAAATCGTGCTGTGCGCAAAATGGTTAAAGGTAACAAGTTACTTTTTTTTCGTTGTAATGTACACTAAATTGCAATCATTTTGGTATATAACACATTGTAAAACGATCAAAGCAGCACAGAGAAAATATTATCACAAAATAATGCATGAATTCGTAACGCGCGGACGAAAACAAATATTTTTTTCAAAAATTCACCATAAATCTAAATATTGTCCTAGAGACTTCCAATTTCTTTCAAAATGAAGACAAGTGATGGAATATTACTATACTGTAAGAGTAATAGCTTGCAATTGCAGTTTTCGACCATATCTCACGAGTTAAATTTGACCGAATGTCAATTTTTTTTATATATATTTTTTTATATGCAATTATTTCGGAAATTAGAAAAGCTACAACCTTCAAATATTTTTCGTTTTATTCTACATGAAATTGCACACATTTTCATATATAAAACTCTATGAAATACCTAATATGAAATGGAGCAAATATTCCGAGAATGGGACGTACACATTTCGGCGATTTGTGGTGGAGAATCCGCGCGCGGAGGGAAGAAAAGTTTTTTTTTTAAATTCACCATAAATCTAAATATTGTGCTAGAGACTTCGAATTTGTTTCAAGATGAAGATAAATGACTGAATATTACTAGACTGTAAGAGTTTTAGCTTACAATTGCGTTTTTCTACCATTTCGGTAGAGTCAAAGTTGACCGAACGTGGTTTTTTTTCTATTTATCATGATTTATCTGCAAATACTTCAAAAATGAGAAAAGCTACAACCTTCAATTATTTTTTTTTGTATTCTACATGAAATTGCGCACATTTTCATATATAAAATGTTATGTAACGGCTAATTTAAAATGGTGCAAACATTACCACAATCGCACGTATGATTTTTTCGGAAGAGTTACCGCGCGGATGTAAAGAAAGTTATTTTTTTCATAAATTCACCATAAATCGAAATATTGTGCTAGAGACTTTCAATTTGTTGCAAAATGAAGGTAAATGATTGAATATTACTAGAATATAAGCGTTTTAGCTTACAATTGCGTTTTTCGACCATTTTGGTAGAGTCAAAGTTGACCAAAGGTTGAAAATTTGTCACATCATTTTTTGTATGAAAATATTTCAAAATTGATAAAAGCTACAACCATGGGTTGTTTTCAGTTTTATTGTGCATGAAATTGCGCACATTTCCATATATAAAACTTTATGTAACGGCTAATTTTAAAAAGGTGCAAACATTACCACAATCGCATGTATGATTTTTTTCGGAAGAGTTACCGCGCGGACGTAAGGAAAATGTTTTTTCATAAATTCACCATAAATCGAAATATTGTGCTAGAGACTTCCAATTAGTTGCAAAATTAAGGTAAATGATTGAATATTACTAAAATATAATAGTTTTAGCTTACAATTGCGTTTTTCGATCATTTCGTAGAGTCAAAGTTGACCGAAGGTTGAAATTTTGGCACTTATCGTTATTTATATGAAAATATCTCAAAACTGATAAAAGCTACAATCATGAGTATTTTTTTGTTGTATTCTACATAAAAATGCGCACATTTTCATATATAATACTCCATGCAATGGCTAATTTAAAATGGTACAAAAATTATGTCAAAGTGACGAAATAATTTCCGAGATGTGTCACAGATACTTTTTAGTGCGGCAAGAAAGTAATTCGCGCTTGCGCGCCTGCGTAACGATTGTAAACAAAACAACACCTTGATCCGTGAACTCCCAGCATCCCCCAAGGCGCATGATTCAAGAGTTTTTGGCTGGTAGGCCTATAAGTATTTTTCCGCGAATTTTTAAAAAAACTTTTGTATGTCGACGTAAAATACGTCCAGTCGGCACCCGAGAGACAAAAAATGTAGACGTAAAATACGTCCAGTCGGCGTTTAAGGGTCAAGGCCGTTTTCAGATTTGCAATCTCCGTAGCAGAATTTGCATTATCTGAGACGGGCGAGGGTGATACTGTATGTGAGGAAGCAATTAATTGAGGGTTAGGTGTTACACTAACTGGCTCATTAGAGCAAGATCTACTCAAACTTCTAGAGGCAGCTTTTCTAACCCTATCTCTCTCTAACTTCCTTAGGTAGGAATCTAGAGTCTTCCATTCTTCCTCACTCATATTCACACATTCATTGCAAGTGTTAGATCTAGAGCAGTGGTTCTTAACCTTTTTATTACCACGCCCCCCCTAGGAGTTGGTCCTTTCTTTCACGCCCCCCTTGCATCTATGAGTAAAATTCCCTTCCAGATTTAAAGGAAAATAAAAAAAAAAGAGAAAGAGAAGGGGTTTCGAGGGATAGGGAGGGAGGTCAACTATTACAAAACATGGTCAGCCCAACAAGCCTAACTAGAGCAGTGGACTCTAGGAAAGTAATACGGTAATACTTTCGCATTTCTTCATAAACTTCTGAATATTAGTTCCTCACTCTTGTTAAGAGAATAACAGATATAATTAGAGATTTTTTTTATTTTTCTGTATGGGTTGCGCCTCCCCTGGAAATTACTGACGCCCCCCTAGGGGGGCGCGCCCCCCAGGTTAAGAACCACTGACTAGAGCATTCATTCCCCCTACACCTCTTGCATACAGTGTGAGGATCTACCGAAGCTTTCGGTAGTCTACCAAACAACCCTCATTCACACATCTTCTAACTTCCCAGTTAGAGTCAGACATCTTGAGAACAATCCGAAGCAAAATAAAAAAAAGTCCACAAAAGCGTATGCCAAACCACAGATCCAATACGTCACCAAATAAGACAGTCCAGAAGATCAACGTCGATGAAATACGAAAATCAAGTCAGGAGGAACCAACAACGAAGTTGATGGTACCGGCGACAGAGAAAATCTGATTAGAAAACGGGAATGGTTCCTATTCCTGCCACCCAGCGGCAGGGCGGTAGATCACCTTACCTACCTGTAGCGTGTGCCGCGAAATTCGAATTTCTGTAGGGAACGATGTTGTCTATAGCTAAGTATATATCTGACAGGGAAGTTGAATGTACAAAAGTACAATTTACTTTCAAAACTTGTGATTTGTTCCGACACGTTATACAAACCATCGGTCCTTTACATAAGGAAGACTCGCTTATTGGTGGGAGGAATCCGAGTCTTGTGAACAGACTGGTGTTTGCCCAACCTGGGTTCCTTCCCTGGTCATAAGAGCGAAGTGAGAACTGCAGGATCAGTGGCCAGACCTCTGGACCAATTCATAAGAGGCAGGCAAGCATACCTCTTATGAATAGCAAGCAAGAACTTATGTCCTAAGTAAGAAGCCAAATAAAAAGTATTGGGTTTGTATCTTACTGCTGCCCGCTTCCCCCCTTGCTAGGGAAGGGATGGATAAACGCTTCTATACCTAATGAAAGGGAAAGAATGGAGCTCGATTACGTAGCTTACCTGCACCGTCGTCCTGTCCAGCATTGTGACGACTGCTACCCTCTGCCCGCAGGGAGAGGGAAGAAAAGAGAAGGAAGAGGAGCCAGTCACACTCTCATTCACTCTCCATTCATGCAATATCACAAGGACGAGATGCTACCATGTCCTGTAAAGGAGCTGGGTAAGTGCACAACTTGTTGAGCAGCCACCATGGGTCCCAAGGAAAGTGTCGAAGGACCTATGGGCAATATCCCAAAGGTAAGAGGAGGTGAAGCTGGTCTGGTTGGACCACACCCCTGCCTTTCAGCACTTATACGACGGACAAGTTCTTGCGGGATGCAAGGGCTGGACCAATGCCTCTAACTTCGTGGGCTCTCGGATGAAAGGTACTGGTGTTGGCACTCCTCACGGAGTCGTACGCTTTCCTGATTACCTCACGAAGCCAGAAAGAAACAGTGTTCTTGGACACTTCTTTCTTGGTCATCCCGGTGCTAACGAAGAGGTGTCGACACTCAGGCCTGAGGTGTCGAGTTTTCTTCCTCTAGGGAGGGGATTGTGAAGGACTCGAACCAGGCATCAAGTACTGAAGGGTTCTGAGTCTTCGCTACGAAATCCGGGATGAAATCAAGCATAACTGATCCCCATCCCCTCGAGTGTTTGACATCGAAGGAAAGACCATGAAGTTCTCCTACTCTCTCTTTGCTGATGCCAGAGCCAGCAGAAAGACAGTCTTGAGGGTCAGATCCCTGTCTGACGACTCCCAGAGAGGCTCGTAGGGTCTACGAGTCAAACTCCTTAAGACAAAAGTCACATCCCACCCCGGGGGGGTCTGAGTTCCCTGGGTGGGCAAAAGCTCTCAAAGCTCCTCATTAGGAGAGATATTTTCCATGGAGGAAATATCAACTCCTTGCAGCTTATAATAATAATAATAATAACATCCTTTATTTCAGCTCAGGGCCATATACATAGAATATACATAATGCATACAGTAACACACACAATCTAGATACATGAGACATGATAAAAAAAAAAGATTAATCGGCACTTATCCACCAAATAGCTGAGGTGGCATAAAAGATAGTAATCATAATATGTACTGGTAATAACAGTAGTAATGTTGGTGAGAAAAAAAAAATGCATTGAGTTAAAATAGTTAGTGCACAGATTATATAACTTAAATTTCATCTAGAGACCTTGGGTGGTTACAGTAGTCAGGTCCAGAGAGCTAAATACGAAAATTGAACGTAAAAAAAACTTTAACTTGATAACTACCTTCCAAAGAATGCACAACAAGTTTTCATACTTAATAAATCAGGAATGCAGCACATTTTTATGCTTAACAAAAAATCAAAAGATAACTACCTTCCAAGGAATGCAGCCTCTTTGATGTCAGTTGTTGTATTACAATGCCCACAGTAAGATTTGTGATAATCCGTAGCTCTGGAACGCCACTCTTGTTCTTGCGGACTTGGAGTAGGCAAGGAAAAGGGTCCTCCTAATAACTGTTCATCATCACTATCACCTTCATTATTCCCAACTGCATAGAAAAAACAATACCTTTGAAATTACATATGCAAAATAACCTAAATCCTAGGAACTCACATAAAAAAAATACACTCAAATTACTATATAAATATCAATATTTATACGTATATGTACATTCCCACTGAATAAACCAACCTACATAAACTTGCAGACAAGTTTTTGCAAAACTGAATTTCCAGACATGGAAAGAAATCCCAGCAGAGTAAAACAGATACATAATATAATAAAAAACAAAACATTTTTGATCCTATAAATGAGAAAACTTAAAATAGAGCTCTTACAATAGATATGCCGGCAAAGGTTAGTTTGCTCACATGTATACGTATTAATGCAATGGAACCTAATATAGACAGAGGAAAGCAATAGTAAAGAGGTTATGGCACAGCACACGACTTCAGGATTATAGTTATATGATCATCATCTAATGAAAAATAAAAGTTACACCTAGCTACCACAAATATTGGCATAAGTACTCAAATCAGTTAAGTAGACCATAATTAACCCCTGGGTTGTGAGTGACAGCTCTGGCTGTCCTGACTTTATAACATTATCTGTAACAAGTTTTTAAAAAGGTACAGGAGTTATCCATTCCCAGTTCTCAGTTTTCAATGAAAGAAAAATATGCCAACTTCAGAGAAAAACAGCAATAATGGGCAACTTTATTTCTGCAGAAAAACAATAAGAATAAATAAGCTTTTTTGTGATTAACTGCACACCTAACACATTATAAAAGAGGGATGCTGCCTGACCCCACTACCCTAGAAATAAAGTACATGCATATGACATGCCAAAAAGCAGAAACTACTACTAGGCTTTTGTCCACCCAATATTTAGAAAATCTAAGGACAACTGTAGGTTATAACTCGAGCATTATTTTTCTTGTAAAATTGTAAAAAGACAAGGCATAAGTTGGGTTTAACATAAATCCATCACCATCATCATCAACATCTCAGGTCAGATTTTCCCTTAAGAAATTAGACATACGATTCTCTCCCATCTTGTCTCGTGTACTTTGCCTGAATCCTCCCAAATCCTAGAACTTTATATACGACCTTTTCCCATGATTTTTTTAGCATTCCTATTGGTCTTCAGTTTTTCTAACAGCCTGTTAATCAGAAGTCCAATCCATCTTAATATTTGTGATGTCAATCTTTTTTTTTTCCTGACCTCTACGAGTAAAATCTCTCTGAACTTCCTTTTTTATCATTATGATTATCCAACTGCATTCTGATCTTTAATCTTAGATTTTGAAAGCCACCCTATATTCTTTTGTGCCAAAGATTACTGCATATAGCAAAACAGGTTTTATGCAGACAGCAGACAACATTACCAATGGGATACTTTTCATTATTAATAGTCATGCAATCCCTTCCTACTTGAGGTCAGTATCATGATTAAACTTAGAGACTTATCCTTTAAAACAACTCATCATATTAGTTTATGTATAATACTAAAAAATAATTTTAGAAAATTTCCATCCTTAAATACTATAAACAGAATCATCCAACAGCTCTCTAAAGAGTGCTTATTAATTAAAATAATAATCTCTCCCATGGTATTTTATTCCTATAAGCATAAATACCAATTAAACTTTGCAAGTGTAACAAAATAAGCAGTATCTCATTTAATCAAGAATAAGCAACTATGTTTCTTTTGAGTCATACATTTAATGCACTATAAAGCAAATGTCTCAACAATGTACATACAAAAATATTAAACTGAAGGAGCACACAATATAACTGCCTTCAAATCAATGTACTGTACTTTTTACTAACATATCGTTTACTATAAACACTCAACAAATTATTAAAACCATATAGCAAAACTGTAACTGGAAAACCTTCATTTCAAGAATCATTCCATCTACTTGAGATATTTAGTCCACGGAGACCTCAGTTATACACACTGGTTTCAGCACAAAACAAAGACTTACATTTACCGTCTTGTTGGCATAATGAAGTTGCAATCTCATTGGCTAAGGCAGTACACGCTGGAGAATTACTGTGATCTGGATGCAGCTTCTTGAATTCATTTAAACAGATCTGGGCCTCCTGATCACGACCAAGCTGATGCAAACACCGAGCTAACCTGAAATAATTGAAAATTATAATACGAATTTTCATAATAAAATTTATTATTTGAATACTTACCTACTGTTAAAGATAGCTTATTTCTCCAGGCTGATAGGAGAGTCAGCATTCAAACACAAGATCAAATACCTGCCTGGATGACTGTCTAGTATGTACAGTACACCTGTTCACCACCAAGTGTGTTTTGAATGTCTAAGCTCATAGAATTCTCCTTGACAGCCAACAAGTTGTGGTGAGGCTAGATGGGGCCTACTTTAACAATTGGTATCTAAATACCAATGTCACTTGTATAATAAAACAAATGTTTTATATATATTTACCAAGTACATATTACATAGCTATTAGTTTCTAACTGTTGCAGAAGCTTCAATTTTGGAATTTGTGATAGTGATTCTATTGTTTTGGTGTAGGTAACTGACACCACCCACTTTTGGGGAAGAATAGGTACAACACAGCTGAAGAGCTCAATTCGTTTGTGCCGTATGTCCATGAAAGGACAGGAGGGAGGACTCTGATCATGTAATTACTTGGTAATATACATAAAACTTTATTCTACTATAAAAAATGTTATTTTTATACAAGTAATTACACTGACAGGAGGTGACATACATGGACACACACACTACTCAAAAACACTCAGTAATGAAGATGAATTTGACACAGAAAGGTAGCTAGAATTGGTGAAATGCTTGTTGTCATCTTACCTGGTGAGAGAGCTACAGAAGGAGGATATTGCTTCTGGTCGGTGCTCATCTTGACCTGTAGTGGTATAGTGGTACAGCTGTGGAGTGCCTCTATTTCAGAGGGAGCTTTGCAACAAAGGAGTACTACGAAGGCTGCAAAGGATCATAATATAAAATCAAGTGCCCTTGCTCTCAGCACAGTACCACACAATTGACCAGATAACTGTTACCTACACAACACACAAAATAACCACTACTCATCCATTAAAAATGACTGTTGGGTACTCCAGGTACATAGTACCACAGACTTTCCAAAAAACTTGTTAACCTGTATCAAGGCGGAGAGACAAAGAAATAGAGGGAATACCTCCTATCCTGCGTCCCCTAATACCAACGGATAATGGACCTAAGGTAATGCAGTTTTCATATACTGTCTCCAGATCACATAAATAATGGAAAGCGAACACTAATCTGCACCTCCAATAGGTGGATTGAAGATTCGTGGAGGCGAAAAGTTACACTTGACGGCAGATGAAGCAGTGACTGCTCCATCTCATGGGCTTTTACTTTAAAAACAGTTAAGACATCCTCTTGAATTTCCTAGTGTGACTTGGATATCACGTCCCTCAGAGAAGCCAAATGCATTCTTGGACAGTGGACATGAGGGGTTCTTGACTGAACACCAGAGGTTATGTGAGGGACCTCTGATCCTCTTGGTCCTCTCAATATAATGATTTAATGCTCTTACTGGACAAAGAGCTCTCTCTTGGTCTGCTGGTCCAAGGATATCCACCATATTCCAGGAGACGGAAGTTGACTTCTCTTGCTTTGTATTGTCAAAAGGACTTAATAAGGTCACTAATGTTTTGACTTGCAGACAAACCCAATCCTCTGTATCTAAAAACCAAATTTAGCATAGCTCTGTAACCTCTGATGGTGAATGTACCAAAACCTTGAGAAGACCTTAAGAACAGCAAAAAGTCTGGGATTTTAACTACAGGTGTTTCAGTAGAAGAGACATCATGTCTTTGACACCAGCTGCAAAAGACAGCCCAATTTGCTTGGTAGACTCAAGCGAAAAACTGACGTCTACAGTCTGCAATTGCCTTTGCAACTGCTCCTGAAATGCCCTTCACTCTGACAAGCTCCCTGGCAGTCTGAAGCCTGTCAGGGTGAAAGCGGATAAGCCTTGGTGGAACTGATGGAAGTGGGGTAGTTTGAGAAGACTTTTTCTCTGAGGCAGTAGTCTTGGTTGGAAAGTCCACTGGCAGTCCAAGAATGTCTGGGAACCATTCCTTTTGTGGCCAAATCAGAGTGACAAGAGTCATCGACATGTTGGTGTGGGATATGAACATGTTTAATACTTCTTTCACCATGCTGAATAGTGGGAAGGCGTATGCATCCAGGTTTGACCAGTCTTGGAGCATGGCATGTTGCCCATGCCAGAGGGTCCAGGGTTGGAGGACAGTACAAGGGGAGGAGATGGTTCCATGACGTTGCAAACAGGTCTACTGACAGCTTTCCCTTATGTTTCCATAGATTAGTGCACACCTGAGGATTCAGTATCCATTCTGTAGGTAGAACCTGTCTGCAGCAACTTAGCTTGTCCGCAAAGACGTTTAACTTGCCCTGGATAAAGTATGTGACAATCCTGGTGCAATTGCCCTGTGCCCAGAGGAGAAGATCCTTGGCCACTTCGTAAAGGGAGAAGGAGCGAGTTCCCCCTGGCTCTTGATGTAAGCCAGTGCGGTCATGCTGCCTGAAAGGACTGCAATTGTCTTGTCGAATGTTGCTGCTGCAAAACACTGGAGGGCCAAATGAACCACCTTCATCTCCCTCTGACTGATGTGTAGCTTTTTCCTGTCCTGAAACCACGACCCAGACACTTCCATATTTCTAAAATAGCCCCCCAACCCAGAGACAACACATCTGAGCATAAGGTTAGGCTGGGGTTAAGAGGATGCAAAGACTTCCCTATTGAAAATCTTTCTTCTATGAGCCACCACCAAAGATCCTCCTTGATCTCGGGAGTGATGGGGAAGACAAACGAGTTCAGAAGAGTCTTCCCGTGCCAACTGGCCTTTAGGAAGAATTGCGAAACTCGGGTGTAATCTTCCTGAAGGCATGAACTTCTCAACAGGTGTGAGTGCCCAGAAGACTCATCCATTCATTGGCTGAGCAGGACAGGAAAGAGGATGCTTCATACTTTCCTGAGGCAAAATTGGAGCCTTTTGTGCGATGGAAAAGCCTAAATACCCAAAGATTTGATCCTTACCCCCAAATAAAGAATTGATTGAGTCAGGACTAACAGCAACTTCTGCAGATTGATTAAAAGGCCTAATTCTTGAGAAAGGAGAAGTCTTCTGAAGGTTCTCCATGCATTTTGTTCTTGAGGAGGAGCGTAAAAGCCAATTGTCTCGATATAGACATACACTAATACCCATGAGATAGAGCCACTTTGCCAGAGGGGCGAGAACACAAGTAAATACTTGAGGAGCTATAGAGAGGCCAAGGCGATACTTCCTGAAGTTCAGAAGTATGGGGACATGGTAGTATGCGTACTGCATATCAGTGGTCACCATCCAATCTCCCTGGTGAATGGCTGACAAGACTGATTGGTTTGTTTCCATCTTGAACTTTTTTGTCTGAACAAAGAAATTCAGTGCGTTGACATCTAGGACAGGTCTCCAACCCCCCTATGACTTGG
This sequence comes from Macrobrachium nipponense, assembly GCF_015104395.2. Taxonomy (NCBI): domain Eukaryota; kingdom Metazoa; phylum Arthropoda; class Malacostraca; order Decapoda; family Palaemonidae; genus Macrobrachium; species Macrobrachium nipponense. The sequence continues at coordinate 49,304,075 of NC_087202.1, read as the reverse complement.
GGGCCATAAACAAATGGTTGTAGAAACTTCCTGTGCTTATTACTTCGACCACCTCTACAGCTCTCTTCCAGAGAAGGGAAAAGACTTCTTCCAATAGGGTCAAAAACCTCTCCAAGCCTATTTAGTAGGCTGTCAAGCTGATGAGAGAGGACACCAAAGGAGGTTTCTCCTTGAAAGGGATGGAATACAGTAGGGTCTTGATAATCACGGGGGAAAGAGCCCAGAATGCTCCCCCCCCCCCCCCCCCCCCCCCCCCCCCCCCCCCCCCCCACCCCCCCCCCCCCCCGTTATGTTGGCCACCCCTCAAAAATTGCTTAAAATTCCCTGCTTCAATAGCTAAACTGCCTAAGACACATTATACAAATGCTTGTAACGGACTACTTTAGTTCAAACACCAAATATATCTTAAACTATCACCCTAAACTAAATGTTATATAGTTTCAAAGTTATTTTACAACGTTAGCCATAAAAATATATGTAGTATACTACATATGTACTATCCTACGGCTTACAACTAGTAGACTACAAATGCCCGTGCTATTATTCATGTTGGCCTGTTTTATTTTACAAGGAAAGAGAGGGAGAGAGATAAGAAAAATATTAAAATTATGAAAATCATATGGGTTCACCAATGATTTATGTTGATAAAGATGACAACGATTTAGCAGTGCAATTGGATGAATAATGATGATAATGCTATGCAGCAAAGCATCTCTTCCCTTCTTCACATAACAAATGTTACTACAATGTTCCCCCCCGTATTCGCGAGGGATGCATACCAGACTCCCCCGGGAATAGTTAGAACCCGCGAACGTTTGGAACCACTATAAAAACAATAAACACAGCCTATTTTGTTAGTTAAAACTCAAGAAAAACCCACTAAAAATTTTCATAATTATTTTTTTTTAATAGTTTTATCACAAATAGTGCATTTTATGATAAAATTGATAAAAAAACCAGGAATTTGTGGATATTTCTCATAGAAAAATACTGCGCATGTGCGAATTTTCTGCAAATAATGTGGGGAAACATTCCCAAGAGAAATCCGCGAATGTGTGAGTCCGCGAATATGGGGGGTCCGCTGTATATATTACATCTAATAACCTTCCTCTGACGTTTAGGCTTCTTTCCGTAAGACGCAAAAGAAACAAGGCTTTTGGAGGCCACATAACTTACTCGTTTATGTACGTACAATTTAAAAAAGCTCCAAATGCTACACTTTAGTACTATAACATAAACAAAACTTAGAAAAGTGAGTGAGGGTAGGCCAGTGTTGCCAAATGGGAATGGCAATTTCTTGCTAGATTTTGCTCCAAAAAGTGCTAAAAAATTTGCATCATTCACCACAATGCCACCCGGCCAATTTCAACGGATTGCTCTCTGTTTCAATTCAAACATGCTTCTAACATAGTGTACAGGTAGTACTCTACGTTATGTTATTCCTAACAATTTCGAAACCTATTTTGTTCAATTCCTGAAAATGGTTATGCAAGATTTTGTTCTTACTTTTCTCCATTTCCCACCAGATGCTAGATTGAAAATATTCCTGCCAATTACCTCCAAAAAATAAAAAGCTAGCATTAAAATGCTAAAATTCACAACACTGGACCCAACACCTCTGCAGTGATTCAGCGCATCATACTATGCAAAATGACAAATTTTCTAAGACAATTTGTATTTTTCATTGCTGCAAACCTGAAGTCTTAACAATAGGATAATTTCTAGCGCCTAGCTGGATCCGGTTAAAAAACAGATGAAAGCAAGGAATCTTGTGATATCTGGCAACGCATGCGTAGATCGGATGATGAGTGGTCAAGGACAACTCACCTACACCACCGAGTCAGTCTTTCCCAACTCATGATGTCTTGACAAACATAGGGGCAGCTAGAGCCGGGCAGTATAATGTTTAAGACCTCAGGTTTGTAGCTATAAAAAATACAAATTGTCTTAGAAAATTTGTCATTTGTTCATACATGAACAAACCTTCGGCCTCAACAAAAGCCCGTTGAGAAGCTAGATAAATTTATATCTAACCACTCAGACCCTGAGTGACATACAATGATATATGGGAGAACCATTGTATAGGGAACCAAAGAGAAACCTTGACTGTCCAATAGCAAACCAATAACTCCAGGGTTTGTACTACTCCCAATAGAGGGTTTGATATTTGTATATTAACCCTTAAACGCCGAAGCGGTAAAAAAAAAAAATGTCTCCCGTGTGCCGGAAGTGTTTCAGAGTGAGCGCGGAAGCGGAAAAAATATTTTTTTCAAAAAATATTTTTTTCAAAAAATCACAGCGCGCTTAGTTTTCAAGATTAAGAGTTCATTTTTGGCTCCTTTTTTTGTCATTGGCTGAAGTTTAGTATGCAACCATCAGAAATGAAAAAAATTATCATTATCATATATAAATAATGCAATATATGATAGCGCAAAAACGAAATTTCATATATAATTGTATTCAAATCGTGCTGTGCGCAAAACGGTTAAAGGTAACGAGTTACTTCTTTTTTCGTTGTAATGTACACTAAATTGCGATCATTTTGGTATATAACACATCGTAAAACGATAAAAGCAACACAGAGAAAATATTATCACAAAATAATGCATGAATTCGTAACGCACGGACGTAAACAAATATTTTTTTCAAAAATTCACCATAAATCTAAATATTGTCCCAGAGACTTCCAATTTCTTTCAAAATGAAGACAAATGATTGAATATTACTATACTGTAAGAATATTAGCTTACAAATGCAGTTTTCGACCATATCTGACTAGGTAAATTTGACCGAATGTCGAATTTTTTATATATATATTTTTTTATATGCAATTATTTCGGAAATAAGAAAAGCTACAACCTTCAAATATTTTTCGTTTTATTCTACATGAAATTGCGCACATTTTCATATATAAAACTCTATGAAATGCCTAATATGAAACGGAGCAAATATTCCGAGAATGGAACGTACGCATTTCGGAGATTTGTGGCGGAGAATCCGCGCGCGGAGGGAAGGAAAGATTTTTTTTAAATTCACCATAAATCTAAATATTGTGCTAGAGACTTCGAATTTGTTTCAAGATGAAGATAAATGACTGAATATTACTAGACTGTAAGAGTTTTAGCTTACAATTGCGTTTTTCTACCATTTCGGTAGAGTCAAAGTTGACCGAACGTGGTTTTTTTTCTATTTATCGTGATTTATATGCAAATATTTTAAAAATGAGAAAAGCTACAACCTTCAATTATTTATTGTTGTATTCTACATGAAATTGCACACATTTTCATATATAAAACTTTATGTAACGGCTAATTTAAAATGGTGCAAACATTACCACAATCGCACGTATGCTTTTTTCGGAAGTTACCGCGCGGACGTAAAGAAAATGTTATTTTTTTCATAAATTATAAATCGAAATATTGTGCTAGAGACTTCCAATTTGTTGTAAACTGAAGGTAAATGCTTGAATATTACTAAAGTATAAGCGGTTTAGCTTACAATTGCGTTTTTCGACCATTTCGGTAGAGTCAAAGTTGACCGAAGGTTGAAAATTTGTCACTTATCATTTTTAATATGAAAATATTTCAAATTTGATAAAAGCTACAACCATGGGTTGTTTTTAGTTGTATTGTGCATGAAATTGCGCACATTTTCATATATAAAACTTTATGTAACGGCTAATTTAAAATGGTGCAAACATTACCACAATCGCATGTATGATTTTTTCGGAAGAGTTACCGCGCGGACGTAAGGAAAAAGTTTTTTCATAAATTCACCATAAATCGAAATATTGTGCTAGTCTTTTCCAATTAGTTGCAATATTAAGTTAAATGATTGAATATTACTAAAATATTAGTTTTAGCTTACAATTGCGTTTTTCAACCATTTCGATAGAGTCAAAGTTGACCGAAGGTTGAAATTTTGGCACTTATCGTTCTTTATATGAAAATATCTCAAAACTGATAAAAGCTACAATCATGAGTATTTTTTTGTTGTATTCTTCATAAAAATGCGCACATTTTCATATATAATACTCCATGTAACGGCTAATTTAAAATGGTACAAAAATTATGTCAAAGTGACGAAATAATTTCCGAGATGTGTCACAGATACTTTTTAGTGCGGCAAGAAAGAAATTCGCGCTTGCGCGCCTGCATAACGATTGTAAACAAAACAACACCTTGATCCGTGAACTCCCAGCATCCCCCAAGGCGCGTGATTCAAGAGTTTTTGGCTGGTAGGCCTAAAAGTATTTTTCCGCGAATTTTTAAAAAAACTTTTGTATGTCGATGTAAAATACGTCCAGTCGGCACCCGAGAGACAAAAAATGTCGACGTAAAATACGTCCAGTCGGCGTTTAAGGGATAAGCAACCACACTATCAGTATGACTACCTTACTCACCTGTATCAGACCAGTCCAGCGAATGACGTGTCTATTCCTTAAACCGCCCGAAGGAAGAAGGAAAGGTAAAAGAGAAAGAAGGAGACCAGCCAACTCAATCATTCTCTCATCCACACAATCATCTTTGGTAAGATACAAAAGTGCCCTGTTAAGGGCAACTATGAGTTACACAACCTGTTAGGCAGCAACCACAGGACCCAGGGAAAACGTGTCCGCAGATCTATGAGCAACATCCTTAAGATAGAAAGAGATGAACTTGGACTGGCATAACCAAGTACCAGCACTCAGCACTCTATGAACAGCCAAGTTCTTTTTGAAAGCCAGAGAAGGACCAATACCCAAACGTCATGCGCTCTAGCCCTTTAACGCTGATTGGACGTATTAAACGTCGATATAAATTGTCTGTTGGGTGCCGATTGGACGTACATACGTCAATATAAAAAAGTTTTTTTTTTAATTCGCAGAAAAATAGTTATAGGCCTACTAGGCAAAAACTTTTGAATTGTTTTGTTTACAATCGTTACCAAGGCGCACAAGCGCGAATTTCTTTCTCCTCGCACTAAAAAGCATCAGCGACACATCTCAGAAATTATTTCGTCACTTTGACATAATTTTTGCACCATTTTATATTAGCCGTTACATGGAGTATTATATATGAAAATGTGTGCAATTTTATGTAGAATACAACAAAAAACAACTCATGGTTGTAGCTTTTATCAGTTTTGAAATATTTTCATATAAATAATGATAAGTGCCAAAATTTCCACCTTCGGTCAACTTTGACTCTACCGAAATGGTCGAAAAATGCAATTGTAAGCTAAAACTCTTGTATTCTAGTAATATTCAATCATTTAACTTTATTTTGCGACAAATTGGAAGTCTCTAGCACAATATTTTGATTTATGGTGAATTTATGAAAAAAAAAAAAAAACATTTTCCTTACGTCTGCGCGGTAACTCTCCCGAAAAAAATCAGAAATTTTTTTGTCCGATTGTCGTAATGTTTGCACCATTTTAAATTAGCCGTTACATAAAGTTTTATATATGAAAATGTGCGCAATTTCATGTAGAATACAACAATAAACAACCCATGGTTGTAGCTTTTATCAGTTTTGAAATATTTTCATATAAATAACGATAAGTGGCGAAATTTCAACCTTCAGTCAACTTTGACTCGACCGAAAGGGTAAAAAAACGCAATTGTAAGCTAAAACTATTACATTCTAGTAATATTCAAATATTTACCCTTATTTCGCAACAAATTGAAAGTCTCTAACACAATATTTCGATTTATTGTGAATTTATGAAATAAACTTTTTCCTTACGTCCGCGCGGTAACTCTCAAGAAAAAGTCAGACATTTTTTCGTCCGATTGTCGTAATGTTTGCAACATTTCAAATTAGCCATTACATAAAGTTTTATATATGAAAATGTGCGCAATTTTATGTAGAATACAACAAAAAACAACCCATGGTTGTAGCTTTTATCAGTTTTGAAATATTTTCATATAAATAATGATAAATAAAAAAAATTTGTCCTTCGGTCAACTTTAACTCGATCGAAATGGTCAAAAACTGCAATTGTAAGCTACAACACTTACAGTCTAGTAATATTCAATGAATTAACTTCATTTTGCAACAAACAAAAAGTCTCTAGCACAATATTTTGATTTATGGTGAATTTTTGAAAACATCTTTTTTTTATGACCGCGCGTTACGAATTCATGTATCATTTTGTGAAAATATTTTGTCTGTGTTGCTTTGATCGTTTTACAATGTGTTATATACCAAAATGATTGCAATTTAGTGCACAATACAACGAACAAAAAATTAACTTGTTAGCTTTAACCGTTTTGCTCACAGCACGATTTGTATATATATATGAAATTTTTTTTCGTGCTGTCATATATCCCAATATTTATATATGATAATGATATTTTTTTCATTTCTGATAGTTGCATACTAAACTTCAGGCAATGACAAAAAAGGAGCCAAAAATGAACTCTTAATCTTGAAAACTAAACGTACTGTGATTTTTTTTAAAAAAACATTTTTTCTGCTTTGGCGCTCACTTGTGAACGCCGCCAGCATAGGGAGACGATTTTTAAAATACCGCTTCGGCGTTTAAGGGCTAGCCTGCACAGACATGGTGGTGGAATCATCAAGAGTCAAGTATGCCTGTCTGATGGCTTCCCGTATCCAAAAATAGATAGTATTCTTAGACACCTCTTTCTTTGTATGGCCTGTGCTAACAAAAAGTCTGCACCAGCCTGGTCTAAGGTGCCGAGTCCTTTTAAGATAGCAACGCAGGGCCCGGACAGGGCACAACAAAAGCTCTTGAGCATTATCACCCACAAAGTCAGTCAGTGATGGAATGAAAAACGAAGCAACCACACTATCAGTATGACTACCTTACTCACCTGCATCAGACCAGTCCAGCGAATGATGTGTCTATTCCTTAAACCGCCCAAAGGAAGAAGGAAAGGTAAAAGAGAAAGAAGGAGACCAGCCAACTCAATCATTCTCTCATCCACACAATCATCTTAGGTAAGATACAAAAGTGCCCTGTTAAGGGCAACTATGAGTTACACAACTTGTTAGGCAGCCACCACAGGACCCAGAGAAAACGTGTCCGCAGATCTGTGGGCAACATCCTTAAGATAGAAAGAGGTGAATGTGGACTGGCATAACCAAGTACCAGCACTCAGCACTCTATGAACAGCCAAGTTCTCTTTGAAAGCCAGAGAGGGACCAATACCCCTAAGTCATGCGCTCTAGCCTGCACAGACGTGGTGGTGGAATCATCTAGTCAAGTATGCCTGTCTGACGGCTTCCCGTATCCAAAAAGAGATGGTATTCTTAGACACCTCTTTCTTCGTACAGCCTGTGCTAACAAAAAGTCTGCAGCAGCCTGGTCTAAGGTGCAGAGTCCTTTTAAGATAGCAACGCAGGGCCTGGACAGGGCACAACAAAAGCTCTTGAGCATCACCACCCACAAAGTCAGTCAGTGATGGAATGAAAAACGAAGTGAACCTGTCATTGTGCACAGAGGGATTTTGGGTCTTGGCCACAAATTCCGGGACAAATTAGAAGGACATCAACCCTCAACCCCTGGTGTGCTTCACCTCATAGCTCAGACCGTGGAGCTCTCCTACCCTCTTGGAAGATGCCAAGGCCAGAAGGAAAACTGTCTTGAGCATCAGGTTCCTGTCGGATGAGTGACGCAAGGGCTCATATGGACTCTTAGTGAAGGTCTTAGGAACCAAGGAAACATCCCATGTCGGAGGCTTGAGCTCTCTAGGAGAACTCGACTGCTCAAACCCCTTATCTAGCAAGGAAAGTTCCCAGGAAGAGGAAATGTCGATACCTTAAGGCGTAACAACAAACTCAGGGCCGCCCTGTATCTTCTAATGGCAGAAACTGACAAACATTTCTCATCTCTGAGGAAGGTTAAAAAGTCTGCGAGTGGAGAAAACCCCGTTTACGGCACCAATCACAGTAGATCGCCAATTTGCCTTGGTAAACCGCAGAGGTTGACTTTCTAAGACTGCTGGACATATGCCCAGCTGTTCTCTGAGAAAAGCCTCTCACTCGGAGGAGACACGTACTTGATAGCCTCTAACCGTGAAGAGACAAGGATTCTACTGACTGGTGGAACCTTTCCACATGGGGCTGACACAGGAGATGTCGCCAAGGGGGATCTCCCTCAGAACATTTGACGACGACAGCAGATCTGGGAACGATTCTGCCTGAGGCCACAGAGGGGATACCAAAGTCATCCTGAGACCCTGTGAACTCATTAGCCTGTTCAGAACCTGACGGATCAAACAAAACCAAGGGAAGGCATACACCTCCAAGTTGTCCCAAGAATGTTGGAATGCATCCTCTGCCAATGCTAAAGGATCTGGAACCATTGAACAGAATATCTCCAGCTTCCTGTTGAAGCAAGTTGCAAAAAGGTCCAGCATGGGTCTCCCCCAAATCTGGAAAAGCTTGTCTGCCACCACTTGATGAAGGGACCACTCTGTGCCTAGGATCTGATCCCGGCGACTGAGCTTGTCTGCGACCGCATTCCATTTGCCTGGGATATACCTGGCTGAGAGCTCTACCGAATTGTTGACCGCCCACTGGTGAACCTCAACGATCAAGGCTTGAAGTTGACGTGAAACCAAGCCTCCCTGTTAGTTCACATAGGCTACCATCGTGGTGGTGTCCGACATGAGAACGACAGAATGACCTTCTACCTTCCCCCAAAACTAATTCAGACCCAGGAAGGCTGCCTTCAACTCCAAGACGTTGATATGTTGCTGCTTGTCCTCCAAACTCCAAACGCCTGAAGAAATGAGGCCGCCTAAATGAGGGAGGCGTCCAAGAACAGAAGGAAGTCTGGTGGAAGAGAACGCAGAGGGACACCCTTCAACAGATTCTGGTCGTCCAACTACCAATGAAGGTCTTCTCTCACTTACAGAGACAAAGGAACCATTAACAGAGGAGAGTCCCCCCCCAAAGACCCCACAGCTCCTGGCATACCTCCTGATGGAGGGTCCACTCTGTCGGCAGCAGTTGTCCTTGCCGACTGAGGAGATCCGCACGGACGTTCTCGACTCCAGCGATGAACCTTGTTAGGATCGTGACTTCTCTTGCTTTCGCCCATAAGAGAATCTCTTTCGCTAGAGCGAACTGGGAGCGAGAGTGCGTTCCTCCTTGCGTCTTCAAGTATGCCAGGGCTGTGGTGTTGTCCGAGTTGACCTGAACTACGCGACCGGAGACTTTGTCTTGAAAGAACTGGCGCGCCAACTGGATAGCTGCCAGCTCTTTGATGTTGATATGCCAGGCTACCTGTTCCCCTCTCCAGGTGCCTGACATTTCCTCCCCCCCTAGTGTTGCTCCCCATCCCGTGGATGACGCGTCGGAGAACAACACTAGGTCGGGGTTCCGAAGCTTGAGGGAAATTCCCTCTGACAGCTTCAACGGATCGAGCCACCATCTTAGATGGCTCTTTACCTCTTCTGAGATGGTCAAAATCATGTCGAGGTTGTTCTTGTCTGTCCAGCTGTCTGACAGGAAGAACTGAAGAGGTCTGAGGTGCAGCCTCCCCAGGGAAACAAACTTCTCCAGCGAGGAAATGGTCCCCAGCAGACTCATCCATTCCCTCACCGAGCATGAATCCTTCCCTAGAAAGGCTGATACTTTCTCTAAGCCTTGTTGCTGACGTTCCTGGGACGGAAAAGCTCGAAAAGCCACTGAATCCATCTGAATCCCCAGATACACGAAGGCCTGTGTTGGGGTCAGATGTGACTTTTCGAAGTTTACCAGAAGTCCCAGGGACGTAGCTAAGGTCAAAGTCCTTTGCAGGTCCTCCAGGCACCGGGTTTGCGAAGAAGCTTGTATGAGCCAGTCGTCCAGATAGAGAGAGATCCTGATGTTGTTGAGATGGAGCCACCTCGCCACATTCTTCATCAAGATGGTGAACACAAACGGGGCCGTACTCAGTCCGAAACAAAGAGCCCTGAACTGATAAGCGTCCTGAAGGTCGAGTGATACCATCCAATCTCCAGGTCTTAAGGCCCCAAGAACTGACTGAGGTGTCTCCATCTTGAACCTCTGCTTCTCTACAAAGAGGTTCAGACGACTTACATCCAATACCAGCCGCCAACCTCCCGACTGTTTTGGAACCAGGAACAATCTGTTGTAAAATCCTGGTGATTCCAGGTCTAAGACCTGTTCCACTGCTCCCTTCTCGAGCAGATCGAAAAGTATCTTTTGTTTCTCCTGACAATACGATGGGGACAAGTCCCTGGGAGTTGTGCATAGCGGGGGCGGCTTTACGAAAGGGATTTTGTATCCTTTCTCTAGGATGTTGAGAGACCAGTTGTCCACCTCTCTCTCTCTCTCTCTCCAGGCTTCCACAAACAACCGTAGCCTGGCTCCTACCGGCGACTGAAGGACGGATCTCTCATTTCTTGCCCCTAGGCTTAGCAGGGGCTCTTCCTCTAGGAAGGCTTCTTCCTTGAGGGGAAGATCTAGCTGATGTTCCTCCACGAAAGGGTTTTTGCCTTTTAAGAGACTAACTTCCTGAAGACGTGGAAGGGCCAGCAGAGCGTCGTGACGACTGTGCCAAAAGATCTTGCATGGCCTTTTCTTGTAGACTGACCGCCAGATCCTTTACCATAGCCTGGGGGAAGAGATGGCTCGAAAAGGGAGCAAACAAAAGCTCTGCCTTCTGCGAGGGAGAGACAGATTTAGCTGCAAAGTTGCAAAATAGTGCTCTCTTTTTCAACACACCTGCGCAAAAATGTGAGGCTAACTCCTCCGAGCCATCTCTGACGGCCTTGTCCATGCATGACAATACACTGGACAGCTCCCCGAGGCTAATAGAATCTGGTTTACGAGACTGGTTGTCGAGCATGCCCAAACACCAGTCTAAGAAGTTGAAGACTTCCAAGGAACGGAAGAGGCCCTTCAAATGATGGTCCAGCTCCGAAGTCGTCCATGACACTTTTGCCGAAGCAAGGAGTGATCTTCTAGGAGCATCCACAATGCTGGCAAAATCACCTTGAGCCGATGCAGGTACCTTCAGGCCCACTTCTTCACCTGTTTCGTACCACATCGCTGCCTTACCGCTAAGTCTAGACAGAGGCAGGGCGAAGGTGGTCCTCCCTTGCGCTTTCCTTGAATCCATCCAGGTGTTGACCTTACGGAAAGCTCTCTTGGTAGACAGCGATGTCTTCATCTTGACAAATCCAGACGTCTTGCTAGCTTTCGAAGATGAAAGTTGCGAGGGAGGAGAAGGAGGAGCAGAGGGTAGGAAGGTATCGCCGAACGAGTCACGGAGAAGGCGAGCCAGGACTTGGTAGTCCGATGAAGCAGACGTCGAAGGTTGTTCTTCATCAACATCTTCAGAAGAACAGCTTAACTCCCCTTCTTCCTTACCAGAATGCACCACCGAAGGAAGGGGCAAAAGACCTTTAGACCCGAGTCTCATTGCAGAACGATGTCGAGAAGAAGAGGGGAGCGCACCAGATACAGAATCTATCACTGCAGCAGGATCAGCAACTAATGTCTGTGGAGAACGCGGTGTTGCTTGATGCAGAGAAGCGTCAAAAGTAGCATCGGGAAAAGTGTCCGAGCGTCTACTAACCTCCATGTCAGCATCCATATGAACGTCCAGCGAAGCGTCCCTACGAGCGTCCCTCCGAGCGTCCCTCCGAGCGTCCAGCGAAGCGTCAGGCCCCGCATCTTGACGAGCGTCAAAACAAACGTCACGTTGGGCGTCGAAACGAGCAGTTCGAAGCGCAGCAGAAAGACAAGACGCACGTTCCTTACTGCGCGGAGCAGCAGGCACTGAAGCCTGTCCAACAGGGGCAACGTCCTTATCACCAAAAGCGTCGAGATCGGAATACCGATCGTCCCGCAGAGAAGAGAGGGGAGCGTCCAAAGGAACAGGAAAGCAATCCTTGCCCCGAAAGCGATGGGGTCTCTCTCTCTCCAAGGGAGCACCTGCCAGAAGACGTCTACCGTCACCTCTAGAAGAGCACTGGGGAGTAGAATGAAGTCTAGAGGGCGACAAACCAGGCGACGGGGAAGAACGAGGAGAAGGCGAGGGAGACTGCCTGGTCATCTTAATCGGCAGTCTGTCATCCTTCCTACGTCGAGGAACTGCCTCCTTCTGCTTAAGCAAAGCAGCAAGTTGTTGCTGCAGAGCGAGGATGATATCCATCTGAGAAGTCTCCTTCTTAGGAGAAGAGCTGTGCCTGTGAGAAGGCGAGGGGCGAGGGGACGCCTTCTTCCTTCTCACTGGGACTGCCCTGGATCTAGAGCGACTGGGGCGCTCGAAGGCGTCATCGTCGGATGACGTCCTAGTCTTCTTCTGAGGCGGAAAAGCAGCGAAGCTTTCCGGAGAAGACCGCAAATTAGACAGAACTTGACGTGAAGGTCCTCTTCAGAGGCTGCGATCTGAACGAGATTCCCACCCCTTGCGCGGGGAGGACACGTCGGAAGAAGAAAAAGAATCCTTAAGGAGACGTGCATGCGTACGCTCCTTAGCAGCCTGGGAAGCGTCTACAGGAACTGCTGAAGGGACGTCAGATCGGTGGGGGATCCCCGTAACCCTCCTTCGGCCTTCGACGTGCCCTCTCCCTGAGTCCTGGGAGTCCGGCAGAGGTCCCATCCTATTGGCGCTATAGGGCCGATCTGACACCCCCTCCACTTCACTAGGGGCACTATCACTGCACTTCACTTCACTTTGCCTATTTTTTAAGGCAAGCACTTTGGATTCTAGATTCTTTAACGAATCCAGAATAACAGAAAGGGCATTACCCTCCGCAGACACCACTTGAGGGCCCGAAGGCAACACTACGGGGTTAGGAGTTGCAAACTCTACAGGAAGGTTAGAGGGAGAAACATTAATGCCCTGTCTGCTATCCGACTTACTCCTAGAGGAAGAACTGATCCTATCATGCTTCAACTTTCAAACGTAGGATTCATACGCCTTCCATTGTGAATCACTCAAGCTTTTGCACTCTATGCAGCGAAAATCATATGCACACATTTGTCCCCTGCAACTCTTGCATACTGTGTGAGGGTCCACCGAAGCCTTCGGTAGCCTCACCTTACATTCATCCTTCATACACACCCTGGCGCTAGCCGAACTAGACCCAGACATCTTATTAAAGGAAAAAACCAAGCCAAAATCTAAAACAATCCACAATCAACGTGTGCCTAGCTACCGATCCAATGTCAAAAAACCAAAAGTCAAGAGGATACTCAAATAGCAATAGCAGTTTTCCAAAATCCTGAGGCGGAGGTGCTGTAAACTGTTGTTTACAACACCGGCGACAGAGAAAATCTGATAGAAAATGGGAATGGTTCCTGATACCCGCCTCCCAGCGGCGGGAATGGGTACTAACCACCTGGCCTCTCACTACGTGTGTCGTAAGTTTTTAGAAATTCTGTCGGACTTCAGAGAATACAGCTATATATATATCTGCCAGGTAGGTTTCATGAACAAATTGTATTTTTCATAACTAACAAACCTGAGGTCTTAACATTAGGATAATACTAGCGCCAAGCTGGAAACCGGTAGAATTAAAAATAAACTTGTGAGATCCAGGGACTATTGGCATCTATACCAGGTCAAGGGTTAAGTAGTATCCAGAATGCCCTTGGCGTCCTGTGACCTGACAGTACTCTTTCAACCCAGTTTAGACTGCCAGAGGGGTGGTTAAAAGTGGACCTTTATCTGTTAAGACCTCAGGTTTGTTAGTTATAAAAAATACAAATTGGTTAAAAATTTGTCATTTGTTCATATGCGAAACAAACCTTTGGTCTTAACATTAAGATAGACTTACTTATTGGTGGGACGTAAGTGTCTATAACTGACTGGGAGTTTGCCACCTTTATCCATTTCCGAATCGTAGGTGTATTCTAAGACAATGGACTATTAACCCTTGAACCAAAGATATATGAGAATCTATTGGTTTCCCTCCCTGGGTGTTCCTACGATGCCATGGTTTATTACATTACGGAAGATGGAGAACTTTCCATTCTCATAAACCACTCCTGTCCATTGTATCTGGATCTATTATCACCCCTCTCTCTCTCTATTACCAAGAGGAGTGTGTTGCTACTGAAAAGTATACTATACTCTAGATTATCTTTACAGTATGGCTGACCACCTCACCTGCATCTAGTCCGTTCCAGCTCATGATGGTACTCTCTTTCATACTGCCCGTAGGTAAAGGAGTAGAAAGAAAGTAGTAAAAAAGAAAGACCAGTCATCTCATTCATTCTACTTTCATACCTTCATCTTAGACTAGACACAAACTGACCCGCCAGGGGTACTGGATGGGCTATACCACTTGCTGGGCCGCCACCACTGGACCCAAGGAAAAAGTGTCCAAGGATCTATGGGCAACATCTTTTAAATAAAAAGAAGTGAAAGTTGTTTGGCATTGCCAAATACCAGCTTTCAAAATTCTCTCCACAGACATATTCTTCTTGAATGCCAAAGAAGCGCTCAAGGCCCTGATGTCATGAGCTCTAGCCCTCTCTTGGCTATTTGACCCTCTGGCTTCCGTCATGTATGCATTCCTGATCGTTTCTCTCACCCAAAACGATACTGTATTCCTGGACAGTTCCTTTTTGTTCCGTCCTGTACTTACAAACAGCCTCCGGCACCCCGCCCTGAGATGCCTTGTCCTTCTTAAGTACGCTCTTATTACTCTGACAGGACACGCAAGCATTTCTTCCTTGTCTTTAACTACAAATTCTGTCAGAGAAGGTATGGAAAAGGAGTCAAATCTGCCATCCACTACTGATGGGTTTTGAGTTTTGGCTACGAATTCTGGGACAAACTCAAATACCATTGACTTCCAACCTCTCGAATGCTTTACCACATATGACAGACCATGCAGTTCCCCCACCCTTTTGGTTAAGGCTAGGGCTAATAAGAAGACAGTCTTCAGGATCAAGCTCCTATCTGTGGACTGTCTTAATGGCTCGTAGGGGGGTTTTGTAAGACTACTCAGTACCATGGTCAAATCCCAATCTGGCGCTTTTAGTTCCTTCGGAGAACAGGACTGCTCAAAACTCTTCATTAACATACCCAACTCCCATGAAGACGAAATGTCCACACCTTCCATGCGTAGGACCGAGGCTAGAGCAGCCCTGTACCCCTTTACAGCAGATACAGACATATGCCTTTCTGTCCTGAGATATATCAGAAAATCTAATAACAGTTGAATAGTGGTTCCGGTGGAGACAAGTTCCCTCTATGACACCAATCACAGTATGCTGACCATTTTCCTTGGTAGACTGCTGTAGATGTCCTTCTGATATTTCCTGCCATCTGTGTTGCTGCTTTCTGAGAAAAGCCTCTCGCTCGCAGGAGATACTTGACAGTCTCCAACCGTGAAGTGATAAGGACTTCACCGACTGGTGGTACCTTTCCATGTGCAGCTGACATAGTAGGTTGTTCCATGGGGGTAACCCTCTCGGTATGTCTATTAGGAGTTCCAACAGATCCGGAAACCATTCTGCCTTCGACCATAAAGGTGCTGCCAGAGTCATTTTGAGGTTCTGAGACCGCATTACCTTGTTCAGAACCTGATGGATTAAACAAAATGGAGGAAATGCGTAACTTCTGCTACTGCCTCTAAGTCTGGGACTACTGAACAATACACTTCCAACTTTTTGTTGTACCTGGTTGAGAATAGGTCTATGATCGGCCTTTCCCACAATATGAGCATTCTGTTCACTACCTGTTGATGCAAAGACCACTCCGTTCCCAGGATCTGATCCCTCCGGCTCAACTTGTCGGCCACTATGTTTCTTTTTCCTGGAATATATCTGGCCCTGATGTCTACTAAGTTCTCTACAGCCCACTGATGAAGTTGAATTGTCATCATGTGGAACTGCTGAGATACAAGGCTTCCTTGCTTGTTTATGTAAGCTACTACTGTGGTGTTGTCTGACATCAATACCACTGATTGTCCCTTCACCCTCTCCCGGAATATCCTGAAGTGCCAGAAACGCTGCTTTAACTCCAACACGTTTATATGGAGTTCTCTGTCCTCGCAACTCCATTTTGCTGAAATCATCAGCTCCTCCATGTGGGCTACCCAACCTTCGAGTGACGCATCTGAGAACAGCAAGAGGTCCGGAGAGGGTTGCTGAAGGGGAACTCCCACTGTCAGATTGCTGTCCTGCACCCACCACAGTAGGTCTTTCCTCACCTCTGTTGACAAGGGAATTTGCTCATACGGGTGATCTGCCATTGGTGACCAAAACTCCTTCATCCCTCATTGCAGGGATCGAAGGTGTAGCCTCCCTTGTCCAAGGAAGTTAGAATTCCCAGTACTACTTGCCACTGTCTTGCTGGCTGTGTTTGTTTTTTTTCCAGAAAGGCATTCACCACTTGTTTGCATTTCTCTACCCTCTGGTCTGCTGGGAACACTTTGGCTTTTACTGTGTCTATAATCATACCCAGATACACCAGTCGTTGACTTGGATCCAACTTTGGCTTCTCCTGATTTATCACAATGCCTGGGCTGTGACAAAACTGCAGAAGGGTCACCCTGCCCCGAAGTAATTTTTCTCTGGACTTTGCTATCACCAGCCAGTTGTCTAGGTATCTTATTAGCCTGATCCCCTGAGCATGCGCCCATGTCGACACAAGAGTGAATACTCTTGTAAAAGCTTGCAGAGACGTTGTCAACCCGAAGCACAGGACTCTGAATTGGAAAACTTCCTCTGCAAGACTGAAGTGGAGAAATTTCCTGGAAGACTGATGGACTGGAATCTGAAAGTTATGCGTCCTTCAAGTCTATTGTCAGCATAAAGTTCTTGACCCTGACTGCTTATTAAGAAATTTACTGTGGTGTTTTTGGAGGGCTTGGAACGGATTAGCCATTTTACATGTTACATGTGGTCCAAGATACGAAAACCTCATGATACGAAGGGCGCCTCAGAATGGATTAATTTCGTATCTTGAGGTACTACTGTATACACCTTCTGTCCTTTCAAAATACGTAGTGGGTTTGATTCAACTACAAATTTTATTTACAAAACTTTTCAAACCTTGGTTCTTGTTATTGCTTATTCTGCAAAAATTTGTCCAATTTAGTAGGATTGTTTTGTTTAGGTAATGCAGATTGATGATTGGGATAGTTTTAAGCAGATTATGACATTTTATGATTAATGGATTTGTATGAAAAACTGACTGCTGAAGGCTAATAATTAGACAATGCATGCAATAAGAATCATGACTAAAACATGATAGGACTGACTCATAAAAATGGATGCATCAAGTAAATAAAGTTACCACTTAAGGTCTCATGTTAATAAGTAGTAAAGACTAGTCAATTAGTATGAGTAAAAATGTAATCTCAAAGCTTACCTGAAATGAGCTTTTACATGATACGGATCAATCTCTAGAGCCGTGAAACAATCTTTGAGGGCAGCATAAATATCACCTTCCCTGTAATAAGATCTTATGGATCAGTAAACTATAAAAAATAAGTCATGTCTATGAAAAGGCAAAGGAAAGGAAAGCAAAGTTACTGAGAAAATTTAAATACCATGAGAAAATTTGCAATAAAAATGAATGTACACATCTTCCAAAAAGTAAAAAGATAATAACAAAGGTAAAATGACAGTGAGGAGTACACAATAACAAGTCATTAAGGTTCCTTGTAACATAATTATTATTGAAGTGATGATTTAGCATGAAAAAAGCTTAGTACATCTGGGAGAGCAATACTACACTGAATTAATAAAACATAAATCTAAATAACATACACAAATATTCATTCAATAAAAGAGCAAAATTATAAGAAAAATTAAATAAAAAATTTTATACCAAAAACCACACAAATGTAATCAAAGTCTAGGATTATTAGAAATATTACAAATATCAGAACACTAAACATTTCTTAATTCCTTACCATTTTCTTTTCATGAGAGCTGCTGCCCTATTACTGTATAAAACTGCAGAACTTGGACAGATCTGGGCGGCCTGATTGTAAAGTTGTAGAGCAGTTATGTAATTCTCTGCAGCAAAAGCTTGGTTGGCTCTTGCCTTGAGAGTTTCTGCTCTTGGAGGAAGGGGAGCAGACACAGGGAAACGAGGAGAGGATGTTTTCTCTCCGTTACTGAGATGACTTGAAATTCCATTGGTATTTGAGGATATACTCTTGCAGACACCATTTGAAAGCCCGTCACCATCTAAAGACGTAACAAAAAATGACAGCTAAATTCCTTGCAATCAGGACCCTTAGGACAAAAAGGCTGATGGGTATTTGAATGTGCTAGATGCATGAGAAAAATACTTCTAAAATGGCATTCACATATCCTGAATGATGATTCTGTCATTTGTTACCAATAAACAATACCTACTTTAAACATTTCTATTATTAAATAATCCATAAAATCTTAAATGACTTCCAATGCTAGTGTGAAAAGTGCTGGAAAAAAAAAAACCTTTTTTCTTTTTTTTTAAAGAATACCCCAGACAGAAAATGGTGGGCAAATGCCCAGCAAATGCATAGTTTACTTCCGTGAAATGCATACATATAATTACACACTTAGGCACAATAACTGCATTGTTCACCTTAAAGCACTGTATGCATGGAGGCATACACAAGTATGCTAGGTTTACACAGACTATATAACAATAATGCATTCATTTATGCAAATTGGTTTAAGCAAACTTACAGTAAATTTTATTCTCATACACGAACTGAAATCAGTTGATATTTAAGCTATAATTCACTTGAAAATTAAAAGAAAAAAGTTCCCAACAGAAAAACAAATTTAGTCAGTGTTTATTTGAAAAGAAGTAAACATTCTTTCTCTCTCCCTCTTTCTCTAGATATTTCTTGATTCTGTGGCAGTTGGAGGAAAATGTGCCTTATCATTAATAGTATTGTTATTACTTAGTACTAGCATTAAGACACACTAGCATACTAGACACAACCCAAAATTTGGGGAGCATAATCTGGAAAAACTAGAAATACCTCTCGATACTCCCTAACCTTCAAAATTGTCCCCACTACTGGTTGGTAATTTTGAAGTTTCCTACTCAAATAAAATGGTACATGGTAAAAAAGAAAAAGTAACTATGATATTTTCATATTTTCAATATACTTGCCAAGTAATCGCATAGCAAAGGTTTCTTCTCATATGACAGCCTTTGTTAAAAATTTCCGGTAGCGATTCAATTATTTTTGTGTAGGCGAGAGGCTCCACCCACTATCAGGGCACTCGGGCAAACAACCAGCCAGTTACTTCAAGTATGTTCGTGCCCTTATGACCATATGAGGGGAGGTGGGTGGGCTCTGATTCTGTAATTACTTGGTAAGTATATATGAAACTTAATTTTATTATGAAAATACCATTCTCATATAAATAACTTACCACATAATTACATAGCTAGTTGGTGCTCATCTTAGCTTGTAGTGGTGTGGCGGTTGAGCCATGGTTCACCTCTACTTCAGTGGGAGCTTTGCAGCGGAGGATAGGCTTGATGGATAACAAAGCATACAAAAGTGCCCTTGCCCTGGGCGCAGTGCCAAATTAAAAACAACCAGACAAAGCTGTCATCTATTCCAAAAATATCACAATCCATCCACTAAGACTGGTAGGTAATCCAGGTACACTGTACCCCCAGGATCCCCAAAACTCGAAACCCTACTTCAAGGCGAAAAGATAGTAGGAGAAAAAGTGCTTCCTATGAATCCTCTCCCATTACCATGGTAGCCACCATAAGGGCTGCAAGGTATTGTAATTACTAAACACTGTTTCTACCATCTTTAAAAAGTGCAATGCAAAACCTGATTTGCACTTCCAATAAGCTGACTGCTGAATGGAGGCTAAGGACATATTGTGCTTGAAAGCTAAAGAGACAGACAATGCCCTGATGTCATGAGCTTTCACTTTGAAAATAGGCAAAATATCCTCCTGAATCTGTGAATGAGCCTTTGTAATTAAATCCCTTAGGAAGAATGACAATGCATTCTTAGTAAGAAGATTCAATGCATTCTTAACTGAACACCACAGGTTACTGGATGGACCTCTGATCTTTTTATTCCGGCTTAGGTAATACCTCAAATCTCTGACAAAAAAGAGAGCTCTCTCTTCTTCTTTGGAGCCAAGGATATCCAGTAAATTCTTAATGGTAAAAGAATGAGGCCAGGGCTTGGATAAGTTCTCGTTCTTGGCTAAAAATCCTCGGTTAAAGGAGCAAACTGCATCTCCTTGGGAAAAACCTACCCTTTTACTGATGGCTTGAATCTCACTAATATATTTAGTGGTAACAAGCAACAAGGAATAGTCTAACAAGTGAGATCCCTCCAGAAGCGGAGCAAAGAGGTTCAAAGGTAGGACCTGTCAATACTACATCCAGGTTCCAAGAGACTAGTGCTACCCGGCTTTTTCACACTTCACTTTTTCACGCTTCATTTTGTTACGGATTTTTGAGGACCACATTTACTTTTCCACACGGAAACTTTCACTAATTCGCAGATTTTTTTTCTATGAAATTTTATTTATATAACTTATATCATTTTTGGGGCAACTAAGGCCATTCAGTGCTGAGACAGAAATTGACAGTTAAGAGGTTTGAAAGGTATTACCGGAGGAAAACCTTGCAGTTGCTCTAGGAAATAATTGTTAGGAGAGGGTAGACAATAAGATGGAAGGAAGAGAATATGAACGGAGGTACACTAAAAGGAACTAAAATAGTGCAGCTAGGGACCGAAGGGATACTGCAAAGAACCTTATGTAATGCCTACATTGCACCAAATAAGGTGAACTGATGGCACTACCCCACTGTTTTTTCTCTATGAACTGTATCTCTAAAATCATCACAAATTCACTATTTCATAGAGCACCATTATTTATTCACTAACAACTATTTTTTCATATTGTGTTCATGACTAAATACAGACTTTTATGATGAAAATAATTTACAGCATCAGGTTGGGCCGTTGGGCCCCAAACTGAGCATAATATGTGTACACACACACACAAAAACACAAACACACACTCTCTCTCTCTCTCTCTCTCAATTATACAACTGAAGTGCTGTAGTGTTTTTGGATGTTACAGCATGTTGTGCAACATTTAAAATATTTGCTAATTATTTAGTTTGTTTTTTTTAGTGAAAACTATTACACTCAGTCTGGCGCCAAACCTGGAATGAGCTTAAGAGATAGTACATTACTATTTTATAAGTACACAATAAATTATTTTTATAATAAAATTTTAACATATTTAATCACAAACACCATATGAAAAAATACAATAATAGTAAATAAACAGTGTTGCTCTAAAAAAAATGCAAATTAGTGATAGTTTTAAATGTTTTTACCAATATACATATAAAGAAAATGGGACGACTCCAATGCTATGAGAGTAAACAGCTATGCTTATGTGTATACAGGGGCAACGTGATTTAGTTGTTTAACATTCTGTAAGAAAGATTTAGTTAATTTGTATTGAACATTTTATGTTTTTACCAACTCTCCATTAATATTAACATTTTATAATTAGTAAATCATTATTGTAAGCATTATAGGGGGCATTAATCAATGATGACTTAGGATGTTTTGGAATGATGGTTTTAGGTGCATTTTTTGTTTGAATTGATATTAAATTGTTTTAGTATAATAACTTAATTTAGTAGTTCATCAAAAATATACATTAACCCTTAATGGACAGGGTAAAAAATTAATATGCAGCACCCCAGGCCAGCAAAACTTTAAGGTCGGCCAATTTAAGAAAAAACACCTAAATGGAAAGAGAAAGATATGCAAATGCACATGGTGTAAGACAAAAAATTCTAAAAACTTTTCCCTACCTTCTACGAGAAGTTGAAAATGACTATTTACAACCCCTTGTGGGGCCTCTTTTACAAGACAATCATAAATTTTACTAAGTTATACACATTTTTTTAAATAAATAAATTTATTTCAATCTGTAATATTATAATTATCGCTCACACAATATCAAAACAGATAAGAAATAAAATTACTAACAAATTCTGAGCATATTAGTTGTAAAATATTTACGTAAATTTATAGAGCGAAGATGCATCAACTTTCTTGGGATTTTACATGTTTTTTTTAATATTTCTTTGCTAAATTACATTTACAACTGACATACTATCATAAAAGATGAGAACTAAAACCAACAGCAACCTGCGGGTATATTCATGAAATTTACAAAAAGACGTCAAGAACCCAACTAAAGGCGGCCATACACATACGTGACTGGCACGCTGATTTCATAGCAACTGGCCCGAAACGGTCAGTCTTTATCATGTATGGGGGTTATTGATGCCAGTCCTGTCGAGCCAGGCCTGTCCTATTGTCCTTTCAGCATGTTGAACTGATTGGCATGTCAGGCTCCAGGTGTTGGGAAGGACTGAGGCAAAGTTTCAACATGTACAATACCTGTATGTGTACTCAGACACAATCGTCCTATTTCCTTGTGGGAGTTGGGGCAGTACTGCTGTTGTGAAAGGACATTGCAGTCAGTGAAGTATTTGCCTCATGATTTCATTTGTGATTTTTAGGACCTGTACAGAGCACTTCCATGCTTGTGGAAAATGCGAAGTCCAGATTACTCCAATAAAGTAAAACAACAAGCAGCTTATTAGCAATTACTGGAATTATATAAATAATATAGATAAAGATGCAGGCATATCAGCACAACCATTGGGACATCATATCCGAGACATGCCAAGCAATATATGATGCTTTGAGGAATGGGTATTTAAAGGTAAGCAAAATATGACGAACTTTTAGTACTTCATTTTGAGCATTGCTGGATGATAACATTAATACAATGTCAGAGAATTCATATAGTTATAAACTGTTATGTAAATTCTTTCATGTAAATCATAAGAGATATTTTAGACATTACTGGATAAAATTAGTACAGCGTCAAAGACGTCAGATAATTATAAATGGTTGTGTTTATTTTTTGCAACGTCAAAGAATTCTTCTAAACTTCTATGTATTTTTATGTGGAATGAGCCTCTTGCCCACTAGCTGGTGAATTTGTGAAATGAGAAGTCTCCCCAGTTTTCCTCTGATTTTCATTTGCAAGGGGAAATTGAGATGATGAGGAAACCATATTCAGTGAACAGTTAAACAATATTGATAAAACTTCTCTCTTTCTCAGGCATGGTTTCACCCATACTTGATGCCTTTTCTTGCAAATTTCATGTTCGTATTCATCTTGCAGGAATACTATTATCATTACTCCAGTTATCTTCCTTTTACTTGGTGCCATGATTTAAAACACACTCACTGTATCAGGACACTACATGACTGAAAGGAGCACGGCCACTGCATATTTCATCTGCCCTCTCAAAATGTGAGTAGAGCAAGTCATCTGCGTGTATGGGTAATACCCAAGTGGACTGGAGCAAGCGCTACTCCCGGCAGGACAAACCCCATGCCAGTTGCGTACGTGTATGGCCACCTTTAGTCTCTCATGAGCCACACAGTGGATGTTAGCCATTCTAAAATTTCCCATTAGTGAATTTATGGGCTATAGAAGTAATGGACCACCTTCCCGACTGATTCCCCCAAAACGATGACACGTAATATTGTTATACGACATGAGTCACTCCGTCATCTACCCAAACCCTGTCATTGCTAATCACGTGAGCATGTCTATCCAATAAGGGTTAAGTTATATTTTTGTTGAACTACTAAATTAGCCTGTGAACTTTTAAAATAAGACAGTTATAAGCATTTTAGTTTTAAGGGGTACAGGGTATTTGGCAGTTAAAAGCTTTTTTAGAGGGGATTTTGCATTTCCGCGGTGGGTTCTGGAATGTATCCATGTGAAAATGTGGGGGAGTGCTGTAGGTCATCCTTCCTCTGCTTGGACGTATCAAAGGACTTGATGAGGTCTTTAACATCCAAATTTGACAAAAGTTCTATGCCTCTTTGTTTAAAAACTGTTAAGCATAGCTTGATATCCTTTGATTCTGAAAGAGGCCAAATGTCTATAGGAGGTTATCAGCAATCTGAGTTATAGATGTCTCAGAAGAAGAGACATTATATCTGGTGCACCATCGATGGAAGACTGCCCATTTTACCTAGTAGACCAGGCGTGCATCGTGCAATAGCCTCTGCAGCTCCTCTTGAAAATCGTTACACTCTGACAAGCTTGTGGACAGTCTGAAGCCTGTCAGAGCAAGAGCGGAAACCCTTGGTAGTGTCTCCTGAAGAGGGGCTGTCTGTGCAGTTTTTGGGGATGGAGCCTTGGGGAGTCGTCCAATAACCGTAGAAGGTCCGGGAACAAATCTTTCAGAGGCCAAAATAGGGCTACGAGGGTCATAGTCATGTTGGGATGATTTTGGAACTAGTTTATCATCTCCTCGACCATGCTGAAGGGAGGGAAGGCATATAGATCCAGACTGGACCAATCTTGCCCCATAGTTTCCAAAGATCCAGACATCCCAGGGGATCCAGGGTCCATTTGGTGGGAAGGACCTGCTTTCGATGACTCGGCTCATCCGCTAATACATTAAATTTCCCCTGGATAAAGTGAGTGATCAAAGTCACTCAATTTTGATCCACCCCCAGGAGAAGATCTCTTGCTGCCTGGCAGAGAAAAAAAGTCCTGCCTTGCATTCAAACATACATTAAGGCCGTGGTATTGTCCACATTAACTAATACTGCCTTGTTGCAGATTATTATTATTATTATTATTATTATTAATATTGTTAGTTATTATTATTCTTATTATTATCATTATAATAATAATAATAACAATTAATAATAATAATAGTTTAACCAGACCACAGAGCTGACTATCAGCTCTTATAGGGCTGGCCCAAAGGATCGGGATGAAAAACCAAGTCAAGGCCAAAGGCCTAGAACTGGGGCCAAATAGGTCATTTGCATGATGATGAATTAATTAAAATGAAATTTAAGACACCTTGTGAGATAGTAGTATATAGTTTAGTGATAAACCATATTCGACAAAATAAATATAAGAATAAAGCATTTCAATATAAAATTTAGTATAAAATATATACAATGTATCACTGCGGTGACATCACACGCAGCTGACTTGAGACTGAACGAGAAAACGTTGATATGTTGAGGAGAGAAGGAGAAGAGAGTTTAGAATATTACTGTATGTATGTAAAAGTAATAACAATTTGTATAAAAAAAAGAATTTCACAATAAATTTAACATGACGATAAAGTATGAAAACAACTAAATGCAATACAGAAACAATAAAAAAGTCTTAATAGAGCCAGTGTTCAGTGCACTGAGACGGAATAATTTAACCTTATTTAACAAAATAGTAAATGCAAGAACAAAGCTTTTCTCAATAGAATTTAACATAAATGATTAACAAAATAGTTCGTCATTCCGGTGATGCACAGCTAACTTTAGATAGAGGGAAAAAGCGTTTACATTTTTCAGGACTACTGAATTGATGATTTCAAGTTATGCATTGTGATATTGTTGAGAAGAGAAGAGACTAAAATCTTTACAATATTATGTACATAAAAGCAGTACCAATTCAAATAAAATATTTCATGAGCCAGTGTTCTGTGTGCTGAGTAAAACGATACAGAGGAGAGGAGAGGAGAGGGAAGATGGGTCTGCTTCCTACTAACTTACTAGCTGGGCTGGGATGATTATTCGCCAGTTTCTTTCACTACTACTCAATTTACCCAAATCACTTCTTTTTGTTACAGTAAAATACCCATCAAGTGACAGTTGCTTTTTACAAAACACTGTAAAAATAACTCTGCTCCTTAATAAACACACTGATGCCACGTTCAGCTTCTGCATGTCTTCGATTGTTTGTTTAAATGGCTTCCTTGTGAAAATTTACATAACCTCTCTTTCCTTTTCTTGCATTCTTTACTTATCATTTACAGGCCGTCTCTGGTTATCTGCGATCCAGTTTTATGGGGTTTGTCTAGCACCATAAAATCAGCAATTTATGGCGCCATAACGGGGCGAGTTCCAGTTACTGGGGACATAAGGCTAAGGCCCCACCGAATCCGTCGCTGCGCGTCGCGTGCATCCAACACGGCTATCCGTCTACAAGCGTGTCCGTCTTCTGCGCGTGTGGCCCAATCAGACAAACGAGTGACAGTTAAAAGACGGACAATTCAAACTTCAGCAGTACTTGCCGTTATGAAGGGAGCGCGCGAGGTTTTCCTCCGACTCGGTGCTGTCAACCAAATTAGAGGGGTTGAACAGTAGGAAAATCTGGACTTATGACATAAATTTAGAAGAGGAAAGAGTGGAGAATATGCAAAACTCTTTCATAAGTTACGATAGCGTCCAGACAAGTTTTTTTTTTAATATTGTCGGATAACGCCGAAAACCTTTTGACTTAATTCCCGAGGGCATTATATCTCGAATATCAAAATTTGATACCAATTACAGAAGATCCGTATCAACATAAGAAACTTGTAGTAACTCTGAGGGAAGGATTACTGATGTCGAAATTTGTAAAGTTGCACTTTATTTTATTTAATACAAAAATTAAGATACGTAGAATTGAGTGTGACCTGAACACTTTGATACAGGAACTTCTGAAACAAAGATATTTACATAAATGTATCCATTAGAATATAATAAAAAAATGCTTTAATCCTTTATCATAACCACAAATCATCACATTTGATTATAACTCAAAGTTGGCCAGATGGTTCAAATGCAGGTTGTTCTAGGTCTACCACAATTTCTTCCTTCATGCGGACCCCAGCTCGGAGACGCACGTCCACGTGTGCCTAAAAACAAAAAGTTTTGTTCCTTGTGCGTCTAGTCCGGTAACGCAAGAAAATGTTTTGCTTAGGAATCGAACAAAATTCTACATGTACCTTTACCTTTAGTGAAATTCATTCCTCCATGAGTTTCAAAATGTTTACAAAACTTTAATTATTTTTACAGTAACCTTTCCTATGATGCCCACCCAATAATTATCTTTGCCCTAAAGTTGCCCCCCCAACTTTTTGAGGGGTAAAATCGCCACTGGTTCCAACTATTTACGGGTTCTAACTTTTTGCGGGGGGTCTGGTAAACATCCCCCACAAATACGGGGGAACCACTGTATTTCTGATGGGGATAATTGTTTCATATTTTGAACAAATGATATTTCGAACAGCCTTCTGGAACGGATTAAGTTCGAAGTCAGAGGTACTACTGTATTGCAAATGAAAAAACATGTTAATAAAGTTTTTCTTGTAGGACGCAGTAGGGCATTGAATACATGTATAAACAAAATAATTGGTTAGTTTGAAGTACAAGCATTTGTTTGACAAACGATACAAAATTTTCTTGAAAATTTCATTAAAAAAATGGAATGTTTGACATAAACGTTCAACAAACGAGGTACTACTGCACTTGTGTGTGTGTGTGTGTGTGTGTGTGTGTGTCTCTCTCTCTCTCTCTGATATGATGAGCTCCATTTTCCAACACAGGATTTTATCTGTTTTAATTTATTATTTATAGGTTCCTCACTCCAAATAATTTTGCCATTTACAATGACTGTTTTTATATATTACATAATAATCACTAATTGGGGTTGCAGACCATGGTCAAGTAAAACTGAAGTCCTTAGCAAACTGCTTTCAGCTCTCTGATGTTTATGTGAAGGCTCTGTTGTTCTGGGGATCATGTCCTGGAAACTTCCTGGTTCCCTAGAAGGGCTTCCTAGCCTTGGTGCGAGGCATCTGAGTACAAGTCTAGGTCAGGGCTCAGAAGACATAGGAACTTTCCCTCTAAAAGTCTATCTTCAGACAGCCACCATTGTAGGTCCAATTTAATATCCATGGTGATTGGAAACACATATGTGTCCAAC
This sequence comes from Macrobrachium nipponense, assembly GCF_015104395.2. Classification (NCBI taxonomy): domain Eukaryota; kingdom Metazoa; phylum Arthropoda; class Malacostraca; order Decapoda; family Palaemonidae; genus Macrobrachium; species Macrobrachium nipponense. Next base: position 49,276,320 of record NC_087202.1, on the reverse strand, counting down.
TGTGTTTTCCTGTCCCAGTTGGCTTTGAGGAATTGAAAAACTCTCATATGGAGTTTGCCTAGCTTGACAAACGTCTTGATGGATGACGGAGTCCCACGAGAGGCTAGAAAACTGCGGACCATCTGAAGCCAGCTGGCAATTCTCTCGGCAGAGGGAAAAGCCTGAAACATCCAAGATTTGAGAATCATTCCCAAATATAGGATCTCTTACGCCGGTCAACTGGGACTTCTTGAGGTTGATGAGAATTTCCAGTTCCCGAGTACGAAGAATCTTGAGCAAGTCCTTCATGCACTTTTCCTTTGAAGGGAATCGAAAAAGCCAGTCTTCCAGATACAAACCGACATTTATATCTAATAAATGGAGCCATTTTGCTAGAGTAGTGAGGACTCGTGTAAATTCCCGAGGTTCCACAGAGAGGCCGAAGCAAAGAGCCCTAAACTGGAAGATACTTCCTGGAGTCCTGATGGCTGGGGATGTGGAAGTATGCATCCTGCATATCCACGGCTACGATCCAATTGCTCTGGAGAATGGATGAAAGGACTGAATGGTTTGCCTTCAGAACAAACAGATAAAGGCCGCTTACTTCAAGGACTGGTCTCTAACCCCCAAAGTTTTGGGGACCACAAAATGACGGTTTTAGAGGTCCTCTTTGCTGATGTCCTCGACTTCTTCCATGGCCCTCTTTAGAATGAATGAGGAGACTTCCTCCAAAAGGGTTGAATGTTTCTTGATGCAATGGTAGAATAAAATAAAGATAAGCTCTTCATGAATGGGATGGTAGAGCCCTCCTTCAGAACCTTGATAATCCATTGTTCTGCTCCCCTGACCATCCACTTTTCCCAAAACTCTAAAAGTCTGGCTCTCACTGGCACACAAAGGACTTCCTTCTCATTGCTTGGGCGAAGACTTGGTTGAGCTCTTCTTGACTGATCTGGCCAAAAAGCAGACACTGGAGCAGGTCCTAAGGAGTGACCTGTGCTTACTTTCATGAAAACGCAACTGCTGGAGTGGAGAGGTCATCTTGGGAGCAAATGCAGATGAATCCTCAGGTTCATCTATATACAGGCGGCCCTCGGTTAGCGGCAGGGGTTCCGTTCCTGGCCACCGACGCCAAGCGATTTTCGACGCTGAGCGATTTTAAAGCTTACGGCCGCCGCACACCTTCTTTTGAAACTCTAGACCAGTCAAAGGCGCCGTAATCCCACAACGGCGCAATAAGTAAAATTATATTTATGCAGTATAGTACTATAGAATTTACTGTACAGTACATGTGGGTGTCTAGAGTATGTAAAGATATAATAAAGTTTATACAGTGTACAGGTAGCTGGAGTGTTCAGGTTACGATCATTAGTCTTACGATAGTCCGATTTTATGAGAGATCAAATTACAATGGACTAACTTTTTCCATCTTCTAGTTACATAAGTTCAATAACAGCAAAAGAGAATGATGAAAGTATGGTTTTAACGTTATACTCGTTGCGTGAACGTGTACAGCCATGAACAACTGAACGAGAAACGACTTTTTTTTTTTTTTTTTTCTAAGTACAACCGAACTGGATAACATCTGTTTGGCTTGTATTTCGATCATCGTACTACAGTGCAACATTACCGTATTTGTTATAAATGGCGTTATGTATAGAATAGAACTGAGATATCTTAATGTAATAACTTTATTCGCTATAGATCAGAGATCAATATAGATTAAAGATCAATCGGGAAATATACCGTTAAATTTAAACCTAGTTATAACTGAAGCTGAGAAAACTGTTCAAGCTGCTAATGACTATTATCGTACATCGGCAACAAGGATAAAACTGCAGTAAACGTCTGCCATCACACACAACTGTAGATAAAATTGGGATAAAATAATTTTAATAAAAACTACTGTGCTTGAAAGAACACATTTTACTGTTGGTTTCACGCCGTTATAAGATAAATAACGTAAAGTTCGTATTACGATGATATAAAGGATTATTGCGAACAGAATCACGTAATTTTTTACGCAATAAACATGCCGCCAACGTAATCTGTTAACGAAAAAAATAGTAGTTCACATTCACAACGAGACATATTCAATAAATATTTCCGCCTAAAAACACGCTGTATAAGGAAAAATAACTTTGTCTCATATAAGTCAAGTATATAGATATTCGTTTATGCTAACTAGAAGCAAGAGCATTCGCTCAGAATTGCGTTATGGTGAAGCAAACTCGTATTCATCAGCTGATTTCAAACCACAACATTGGCCGCTCCGCGGAATACGGGCTTAAGTTTGCCGTAGTATTTTAAAATACAATAATATGAGAATACATACAATATTCTTGGATACAGTGAAATAATGTATAACTTTTTAAAGGATTTATGGAAAAGATACATAATTAATAAAAATACACAATGCATTTTTCGGAACTGGCGGACAAGAACGAACATGAAAAACCATCCCCTGACAACGTGGAGCGTAGTTACAAAGGGTGCCTTAATTTGTATCTTATTTCTGTACAAAAATGAAAATACCTTTACGTAATATATTTTCATACACATTTTAAACATAAAAGCATAAACATTTGAAAAATCGACACATCGATCGCTAAATTTGCACTTTTTTTTAACTCTATATATTCGGAAGAGCGGCAGACGGCGGCATACAAGAACGAACTTGAAAAAAACATCATAGTCGATAACTTGAAGGGGTTTCAAAAGCTGCCTTTTTATCATATTTCTGCACAGAAATAAAAATACCCTATTCGTAATACATTTTCATACACATTTTAAACATAAAAGCATAAACATTTGAAAAATCGACACATCGACCGCTAAATTTGCACTCTTTTTAACTCTATATTTTCGGAAGAGCGGCAGACGGCGGCATACAAGAACAAACTTGAAAAAAACATCGTAGTCGATAACTTGAAGGGGAGTTTCAAAAGCTGCCTTTTTATCATATTTCTGCACAGAAATAAAAATACCCTATTCGTAATACATTTTTCATACACACAAACCATAAAAGCATAAACATTTATAAAATCGACACATCGATCGCTAATTTGCACTTTTTTTAAATTGATATTCTCGGAAGAGCGGCAGGCAGGCGGCTTACAAAAAAGAACATGAAAAAACATCGTATTTGATAACGTGAAGGGCAGTTTCAAAAGCTGCTTTTGTATCATATTTCTGTACAGAAATAAAAATGCCTTTCACGTAATACATTTTCATACACATTTTAAACAAAAGCATGAACATTTATAAATCGACACATCCATAGCTACATTTGCACTTATGTAACTCGATATTTTCGGCATAGAACGGCGTCAGAGGCATATATTTTACCCTAATACCTACGTAATAACTCTCCATAAAATTTGTTAATATAATTTTCATAACCTTTATGGTCTGAACGGCATTTCTACAAATGTATGAACTCGTTAGACAACGGCGCTAGCGGCGCTGTAACTGAAATTTGTGCCGTAAAGCTACCTTTAAAATGCCTTATTTTTTAATGAATATTTTTTACAACCGCCGTAAAACCGATTCGCCGTTAACCGCGGGCCGCCTGTACTTGGAAAATTGCAACAATAAATCATGGGTAGACTTCGTTTGGAGGTACGAAGCAATTTCCCCCACAGTGTCCTGAAGGAAGAGGTCTTGAGAATCTTACTCATTTAATAGGAAAGGAGCACCATAATTCTCTCTCTTTAAAACTCCCAAAGAAAAAAATAGAGCAAAAAGCTCAAAAGAGCCATATCTAATGGCCTTGTCAGGGCAGAACAGGACTCCCAGCCAGTCTGAGGCAATGTCACCTCCTAAGTACTTGCAATCTTTGATCAACTTAGCCAGTGCTCCAACACTCCAGTGCAAAAAGCTAAAAACTTTGAACACCTTGAAGAAGCCCTTAATAAGGTGGTCTAGTTCTGCCAATGAGAACACAGAACATCATGAAGAGTCAACGGGGCCGGAGAAGTCACCTTGGGAGGAGGCAGCGACTCCCAAAGAAGGGGTTTTCCCTGGTGACGTGGAATAGATACCTCTTATGGACTAACCCTTAATGGATGGATATGCTCACGAGTAGCAATAATAGGTTTTGGGTGGACAACGGATTTACTCATGGTGAGTAACAATACTACATGCCATTGATTTGGGGCACCCAGGCAGGAAAGAGGTGCCATTACTTCTATAGCTCATAAATTCACTAATGGTAACTTTTAGACTGGCTAAAATTAAGCAGGTGGCTCATGATGATATCGGAAAGGGTCTTATCATGAGCAGTCTTGGAGATTGAGGAAGCTTTCTCCAGTAAGCCCATTATCACACCCAACTGTTGTTTAATGGGAGCCACTTGGGACCCAGGTAAGGGTGCTAAACAGCTGAGCAGTCAGGAGAGAAGGCTTCTGGATTGTCCCATGTGGAAAATGCATGTTGAACCGAGGCAGGAACCGAAGGGTCCACAGCACAACTGTAGGAAGGCTGTGGGCTGAGACCAGCCTTCTTATAATACTTGACAGGCAGCAGAGAATGGCAACCAACATCATCTACATGTCTCTTCAGTGGATGTGACACATCTAGGAAGTGCTTGCAGCACTTTCTGCCTGCAGGAGAATCTTCAGAACTTAGACAACAACTGGTGAACATCCAACGAGATGCCTTTCCAGTGTCTATCTCTCGATACCTGAGAATGAGCAACAGGCTCGACCGAGGGGTAGACTACCTGTGGGCAAACCCCACTGGTCTCCCTTGGACTCCCAGCATGTCTTCTCCCAGGTTCACGCAAGCAGGACGGTGACCTTCGTCTAGGACAGAGGTTCCTAACCCATTGGTAATTTCCCACAAGTAGGTAATTTGGATAATCTGTGTAGGTAATGGAAGGCTACTACTATATGATTTATATTTTTTTAAATTTGTATTTTTACATTTTGAAACAACAAAAACATGAGTATAAGTTTGCTAGGCTCAGTATTTTCCTTATTTTTGCTATTGACTTTTACAAGGGATAACAATTACTACTGTTAGAGTGCTACTCAAGAAATTATATTTTTTACTGAAGGTATGTCAGTAATAAGAGTACTGGTATGGTCAAACATATTTTTTATTTTAATTTTTTATTCTTTTAACTGAAATGTTCAAGTATTTAGTCATAAATACCACCTGAGATACTATTGTCATGTAAAACTGAGATTAATAAACAGAAACATGAATAAAACATCAAGCCTTCAATGTAATTTTTTAATAACTCTTATCTATTTTATTATAGATCCATAACTCTATGCTACTCTAATTATATTTGATGATGTGGGAAACGCAACCCTGAAGAAGTCAGTATATGGGTAATGAAATGAAAAGGTCAGGAACCACTGTTCTAGGAGAACCAGCAGTACAAGTAGCCACCTCCCCAACTTGCACAAGTCACTTATCACTTTTTACATGTACACTTAGTCTATCAACACTTTCAGTGACTCTCCTGACTCTGCCACTGTAAGCACTACAAGATTAATTTTCTTGTCAAACCTAGCTTCAAGACTGGTAATGGCATTAAGGTTGGAAACAAGGGAGCCAGCCACATAAGAGTAGAAGGAATGGCAAGGCTAACTTCTAACCTAGGTTTAGGAGTTGTTTCTAGGCTACATGACCATCTTTGGCTCTAGAAAGCGCTTCCCTCTTCCTATCCCTTTCTAACTTGTCTATGCAAGATCTAAGAACTACCCTTTTTCTCTTCCCAATCATAACATTCAGCACAAGTTTTCTCCTTACTACACGCCTGTTCCCTACACTTACTGCAAACTGCATGTGAATTATAGCAAGATTTAGTCAATCTGGTTTTATAACCTTTGCTGCAATAGCAAAAACTAGAGAAATAGAATTAAAGATGTAACATATAAATCCTGACCCTAAAAGCTAATAAGCTGATCAAAGCTTGAAGGCTACTCAAATACATCAATAATATTGCACCGAAGTACAGTAAAGACCATCGAAAAGCACAAAAAAAAGATGCTGCAATGGCGCCAATGTACAAAGAGCCATGGTGGAAACACAATTGAACTAACTGGCCAGTTGTTACCGCCCCCCCCCCCCCCCCCCCCTCAAAACCCCCCCCCCCCCCCCCCCCCCCATGCTCTGATAGTGGGCAGAACCTGTCACCTACACAAAAACAATTGAACTGCTACCGCAAATTTTTAAAACAGGCTGCCATGCAAGTAGAAACATTAGCAATTTAATTACTTGGTAGGTTACTTATATGAAAGTTGCATTTTTAAACAAGTCATGGGGTCTCTCTTTACAAAAGCAGCATTTTATCTGAATAAGTACACTATAAATGGGCTTCTGCTTAATACACTGACTAGCAAAACCTTGTGTGTGTGTGTGTGTGTGTGTGTGTGTGTGTGTGTGTAAGTAAATATCATTTAAGCCTACTAAAAATATATGATAGTATGTATTAATGTGACATGGCATATAAATAACTTATCACTACAATGTGAAACCACATGTGTACTTGACATGGAAACCATATGAAAACAAATTTAAATAATAAAAATCTCTCTCCCTCCCTCTCTCTCTCAAATATTACTGATACTTTAATTTGACCTACGAAAGGGCATTATAACATTATTATTCATTTTATTTGGCAGTATATGAAAAAAAAAATCATCATTACAAACACCCAAAGATCCATTGTTACCTTAACTTGTATTCAGTTTTATTTTTCTATACAAGTTCTATTTTTCTATGTGAATGCACTTAACATTATATATGTTCCAAACTGTAGAGGGTTGTTCTTTATTGCCACTGTTGTCATCAGTATGTAGTCATAAATTTGATCACTATGACACAGTTTGGGATTTTTCATACTACTATGTATAAGGTAAAATTGTTAAAAGGACAAATTTTTAATCAATTTGTATTTTTCATAGCTAACAAACCTGAGGTCTTAACAATGGGATAAATTTTCTAGCATCCGCTAGAAACCAGTTAAAAACAATCAAAAGATTGTAAATGCAAGGAATCTGTGGCATCTGGCATCCAATGCGTAGCTGAGATGGACACTTGAATCCAGTGATGCATCAGTCTTTCTTTGACCTTCACTCTGCTCTCCTCCCCCAAGCAAGTTTTTGACTATGCCCGTGGTCGCTTACGTATTTCCACAAGCTCAGAAGAACCGTGAGTGTCAAAATTTAATTATAAGTATATAAAGCAAATTATCATATAATTTTTGCCATCAGCAGTCAAATAATCACGATCATGGTAACATTCAAATATATATTTCTGGGCTCAGCTCGTGTCGGCCTATGAAAGTATCCTTAATATCATTCTTTCTAGGTAAAATTAGCCTAAAATTACCAGAGAAAAACAAAATTAAGAAAATGTCAGTAAAACTGACTCGCTCACTCTTAAAAAGAAGTGTCGGTATGAAATAGGGGCGAGTGTGGAACACTACCACGAGACAAACACCAATTAGAACTTCCCTATCAAAATCCCCCCAAGAGAGAGCTGATACCAACGGGCGATGCAGCCTCTACTACTACTACTAGGACGCCACGGACAGCAGCGCCCCTAGCGGTCATCCTTAATTTTTAGCGCCAGCATCTTGACGCTGTTTTCCCTTGTGCTTTTACTATTCTGGATTTATCTCGTTTTCTAAGATGGAACGTTCAGCAATTGCCACGGCTAAGTTAAGTAACTCATAAGTAATATTTTATCATAGTTTTATCTTCCGGGTACCAGTATTTTCCTTTTTATAGGTCATATACGGTTCCCCGGTTGTCTCGTGGCGGCCATGCTGCCTCGTAAGAATTCCCGGTCCTCCATACTGGGACTTCTTATACTTATGGGCTTATTTTTCACGTTCATTGTTTTACATCGAGTTTTAGCTAGTTTAGGCCCTCTTACCCATTCTCTTAGCTTGGTATTTAGGGCTATCATTATTTTATTCTGGCCCAGCATCCCGGCTCTTGCTCTACATCGGCTATCGCTGGCTCCGAGTAGGCTACTGTTTCTTGGAATAGTTGCCTCCTCCTGGGCTTCTTTCTCTTTTCCTAAAAGTGTCTCTTCCACCTTTCGATGTATTTTATTATTATTATTATTATTTAGGGTGTTAGGCTAGCCTAGGTGCTTGTTCCATGTATTGGTACAGCTTGGTTCACGTGGCCCTACCACGGTTGTGGTGATCGCGGCCTAGGCCACTAGTGGTCACGTGTTCCATAGCACCTCACCCTGCCCCTTCCCTCCCTCTCTGATGTAGGGAGGAGCTGGGGGACCCCTGGGTTGTCATAACACCTCTTAGCCTTCTCTCTCATTCCGGAGGTGCCGGGAGGTTCCACCAGCAGGGGGTTTAGGGCGACCACTAGGAGGTACCGGGTCTCCATACGGGTAGTTGGTGAGGTGGGGAGGAGTAGGCCATCCCTTCCCCCTTTCCTCGCTCCCGCCGTGTTTCACCGGGACCTCCTTCCCCCCCATACCCATTACTCAGCCACCTCCCTTACGATACGAAAGGAGCCTTCCGTCGCAGCCGGGGCCCCTTTGGTGATAGGTTATTGGCTCCACTAGCGGGTAGGGTGGGTACTATGGATGGTCGTTTGCTTGCCTACTATATCCTTATATCTCTCCCCCGCTACCGGAAGGGAGCTTACCCTTACCTACGCACTCTTCTAGTAGACGGGTGGAGAGAAGTTGGTTTTGATGTTATTACTGTACTATGTTAAGGATATATACCCTAATTTAAGATGTTTTACAATGAATTGTGTTTTTTACTATTATGTTATCAACCATCCCCGCCATTTTACGTTGTGGTTTCCTTTACCACCACTCCTAGTTGGTTGATTTTTGTGCCTCCGCCACTGGCGGAGCCATAGACTTTCTTCCAACATGGTTACCACACGTATTTTAGCAGGGCTCTGGTTTCATCTAACTTTATCGCTCCGGCACCAGCGGAGCATATGTTAGACTGTAAGTATTACTCTGTACTCATGTACGTTTCTACTTACAGGCTACCAACTGTCAGGTCCTCGCTTGCAATGCGACGTTACATGACCCCTGCGGACACGATGAGTGCAGGTCTCATGCCCCGTGTGCCACCCTGTTCAACGAGTTCATCGTTTGGCATCCCGAGGCCTGCACCATTTGCTACGACCTGGTCGGTCAGCTGGTTGATGGGGTAAGACCATTATAAAACTAGTTATCAATTTACTAACACTTTTAGTTCGTAAGTTTGTTAACCCTGTCCGCAATTGGTAGCTAATTCAGCCTTTCTTTCAGGCTAGCGGGGTGAGGGAAGTCGCCCTCGCCACTCTGAAAGCGTGGGTAGGCGGCTTTGGAAAGAACGCCGCCAAGGGCCAGCCCTACATTCTGGATAAAAAGCTGGCCATCCAGATCTTCCCTGCGGGCAAGTCGACGGGCTACGTCGATCCCTTGTCCGCCGCCCCCGTAATAGCCGCCATCCAGCAAGATCTCCAGCAGTCGTTGGGGCTCGTAGCCGCCCAGGAGCCAGTCCCGGACGTCGCCGGCCTGGATCTGAACCTCGAGCCGATGGCGGTAGTGAGTGAGGGTTTGTTGGTTGAGGTAGGTTTGTCGGGCGCCCAAGGTCTTTCCTTGGGCGCTCCTGGATCTTCTCCTGTCCCTTCTTCTTCCGCATCTTTCCAAGGCTTTCCGGGATCTGAGATCCCTAGCCGCACTCCCGCTCTCTCTGTACCTCCTAAGGAGAAGGGAAAGAGAGAACCGAAGACTCTGTCTAAGTCGACTTCTAGAAAGTCGTCTTCGTCTTCTTCGGCTAGGAAGTCATCGACTTCTTACGCCGACGCGGTGAAGGCTAAGCCAAGCTCTTCCCAATCGAAGAGCTCTAGAGGCAAGGCTTCAAAGGAGAAAGCACGCGCTACCTCCGAGTCGTTGTCTTCTCCCGCCTCCGCTGCCCCCTCTCCGGCTATGCCGGCAGGGGTAGCAAGCACCAGCTCCTGCGTCCCTTCTCCTGTCTCACCAGGAATGATGGAGCAGGTAGGAGTGATGGTTGGTTCTCAAATCTCAGCTTGGGGAACCCGCTTTGAGCAGATGTTCGCACAATTGTCGAGCACTCTGTCTCAAACTGGACAGACCGTCCAGGAACTCTCGAATAGAGTAAGAGAGACTGAGGATCGGATGTCTGGGCTATCCCAGGCTCCCCCCCCAGTATCCCCTGCTTCTAGCACGGGGATCCTCCAACTCCCGTCTTACGACTCTCTGCCAGCTTTCTCTATGGAGAACCCATGGAGAGTAGCGGCCTACGCTCCCTTTAAGGATGGGATGATTTCGATCCCGGAGTTTGGCACTCGAAGGATTGAGGACTTCGAGTTCTATCCTCCGGGTCTGTCACAGCCTTTCATCGGGTATGCTAGGCTGACTCCAACGGCTCTTACAAGGGAGGACAAGATCTCGAAGGAGTCTGTCCTCTACAGTAGAGACCACGCCCAACGGGAATGGGTTCACTGCCTTGAGGACTGGGAGTGTACGAATACTAAACTCCAGGCCTATAAGAGCCCCTTCACTATTTTCGCCACGGAAGAGGAGGTCTCTCTTCCGTTCGCTACGAAATTGGTGGAGAAGGCTCTTCAGGCAGTCCTCAAGGATGAGCCCCTTCCGCAGTTGAGAGAGTCGGAGTCCACTTCTCCACTCTTTCCCGCCTTCGGAGAGTTATGGGAAAACCTGCCTGCTACTTTCACGCAGGGTAAACTCAAGCCGGACTGCGCTATGGACCAGTTCGGTGAGAAGTTGCCTAGGCTGCCGGACTCCCTGATCCAGGCAGAGTTCGATGCGCGGACTAGGTTTGGCAGGTCCCTTAACTCTATCATAGTCACGGAAATGGCTGCGCTGTCTTATGCGAACGAACCGCTATTTAAGATCTTAGCGAAATCACAATTTCACACGGTTCTGCTAGACGCTTTTGACTTCTTCCAAGCCAGGAAGAACTGTCGGAAGCATGTTCTTCAAGAGTGTACTATCAGGCACGAGCCTAATAGACTCTTGACTGCCAGCATGTGGGAGCGGATCTCTTCCCAGAGTCAGCAGTGAACGAAGTTCATCACGAAGCTGCTAGACTCAACCAGAGCCTTAGAGCTAGGTGGGGCATTTCCTCTAAGAGGAAACAGGAATCCGTTCCTACTGCTGGCAAGAAACCAAAGAAGGCTGGTAGGAGGTTCCAGCCATACAAAAAACTCCAGCCTCAGCAGCATTTGTGCAGGCGGTCCCAGTCACCCAACAAGGACAACCTGCTACAGCTAAACAAACTCAGCCTTTCCTCCTGGTGCCCCAGCAATCCCAGCCTTCGACCTCCTATGCCATCTCGCCTGCCTTTAACCCTGCTTATGAGGTTCAAGGCTACTCTCAATCGAGGGGTAGGGCGAGAGGTTACTTTCGTCACCGTGGCGCAGGAAGGGGCGCAAGGAGTAAACAGTTCAGGGGAGGGCGTGGTGGCCAACCCGCCCATCAGCAATGAGGCTCTCCAGGTAGGAGGGAGGCTGTTCCTCTTCCGCCACAGGTGGGGGTTCAGCAGTTGGGCACAGAGCATAGTGTCCAGAGGATTAGGCTGGAGCTGGATCCAAGATCCTCCTCCAATCAAATCATTCCATCAGGTACCGTCAAAGGAATTGATAGATTACGCGGAAGAACTCCTTCAGAAAGGAGCTATTGCGAGAGTCAAGCATCTAAAATTTCAAGGTCGCTTATTCAGCGTTCCAAAGAAAGGCTCAACAAAAAGAAGGGTAATCTTAGACTTGTCAAAGCTAAACTCTTTCATTCGCTGCGACAAGTTCAAGATGCTTACCCTCTCGCAAGTAAGGACCTTACTGCCGCGTGGAGCCGTCACATGCTCCATCGATCTTACAGACGCATACTATCATATCCACTATAGCCAGGCACTTCCGCCCATTCCTAGGATTCAGGCTAGGAAATCAGACATTCTCATTCAAAGTGATGCCCTTCGGTCTGAATGTAGCCCCCAGGGTATTCACAAAGATAGCAGAAGTGGTTGTACAACAATTGAGAGCTCAGGGAATCATGGTAGCAGCATACCTCGACGATTGGTTAATCTGGGCACCAACAGTCGAGGAATGTCTCAAAGCTACCAAAAAGGTAGTTCACTTTCTGGAACATCTGGGGTTCCAGATAACAAAACGAAATCCAGACTTGTTCCGGAATCTCGTTTTCAGTGGTTGGGAATCCAGTGGGATTGTCCTCCCACAATCTATCAATTCCAGTAGCCAAACGGAAGGAAATAGCAAAATCTGTCAGGCAATTTCTCAAGTGCAAACAAACGTCAAGAAGAAACCAGGAGAGAATCCTAGGGTCTCTTCAGTTTGCTTCAGTAACAGATATCCTTCTCAAAGTAGGTTAAAGATATAAATCGATTTTGGCGGTCAAAAGCAAACTCCAAATATCGAGACAAGTTGTCAGTGATCCACAGATCCTCCGCAACCAACTACGGCCTTGGTCAAGAGTACAGAACCTAGCCAAGAAAGTACCCCTTCAATATCCCCTCCCAATGTTAACCATTCACACGGACGCATCCCTGCTCCGGTTGGGGGGATACTCTCAGTTCAAACAGGTTCAGGGGACTTGGTCAGTTCAATTTCGCCAGCTCCACATAAACGTGTTGGAAGCAATGGCAGTATTCCTTACTCTAAAGAGACTTCTTCCCCCGAAAAAGTCTCATCTAAGGCTAGTTTTGGACAGTGCAGTAGTAGTTCATTGCATCAACAGAGGAGGGTCCAAATCCAAGCATGTGAACCATGTCATGATAGCCATCTTTGCATTAGCAAACAGACACAGATGGCATCTGTCTGCCACTCACCTGGCAGGAGTAAGAAATGTGATAGCGGACGCCCTGTCCCGGTCAGTCCCTCTGGAATCAGAAGTGGTCTCTGGACGTCGGGTCATTCCAGTGGGTAGGCCGGAGAGTCCCAGGTCTCCAAGTGGACCTCTTCGCCTCACAAGCGAACCACAAGCTCCCTTGCTATGTGGCCCCCAACCTGGACCCTCTGGCTTATGCCACGGACGCCCTGTCGTTGGATTGGAATCAATGGAGGAGAATTTATGTTTTTCCTCCAGTGAATCTTCTCCTGAAAGTCCTAGACAAACTAAGGTCTTTCAAAGGGATAGTAGCTCTGATTGCACCGGACTGGCCCAAGAGCAACTGGTATCCACTTCTCTTGGAATTGGGTCTCCGACCTCAACGGATCCCCAATCCCAAACTATCACAATCAGTACAAATGAGGACTGTGTTCGCTTCCTCAGGAACTCTCCAGACCCTAACTTTATGGACTTCATGAAGTTTGCGGCTAATAAAGATGCTAACATTGATCCACAGAATATTCTCTTCCTGGAATCAGATAAGAGGGAGTCAACCATCAGACAATATGACTCAGCTGTTAAGAAATTAGCATCTTTCTTGAGAGAATCGAACACTACAACCATGACAGTTAATTTGGCTATATCCTTTTTCAGATCTTTATTTGAAAAAGGTTTAGCAGCTAGCACGATTACCACTCACAAGTCGGCTTTGAAGAAAATCTTTCAAGTAGGTTTTCAGATAGATTTAACTGAATCTTATTCACATCTATCCCTAAAGCCTGTGCTAGACTTAGACCTTCTCAGAGGCCTACTACAGTTTCATGGTTCTTGAATGATGTTCTCAAACTAGCTTCAGATACTGACAACTCATCTTGTACATTCATAATGCTCCTGAGGAAGACTCTATTCTTATTAAGCCTAGCCTCAGGAGCAAGAATTTCAGAACTGTCGGCTCTATCCAGAGATGCGGGTCATGTGGAATTCCTCCCATCAGGAGAAGTTCTACTTGCTCCGGATCGTAGCTTTTTAGCCAAAAATGAAGATCCTCTTGCAAGGTGGGCTCCTTGGAAGGTTATCCCACTTCCACAGGATCCTTCTCTCTGCCCAGTATCAACCCTTAGAGCCTTTCTATCTCGTACTTCTTCTAGATCCTCGGGTGCTCTCTTTCATGAGAGAAAAAGGTGGTACTTTTGTCAGTTAAAGGTATTAGGCAACAAATCCTTTACTTTATTAAACAAGCCAACCCTGAGTCATTCCCAAAAGCACATGATATCAGGGAGTAGCCACCTCTATTAACTATTTCCAACATATGAACTTTGAGGATCTTAGGAAGTATACTGGATGGAAATCCCCGACAGTCTTTAAACGGCATTATTTAAAGTCCTTGGAATCTTTAAAGTTTTCAGCAGTAGCAGCGGGAAACATAGTTTCCCCTGATACTGCTTAGTAGTTGTAGTATTGATCCAGGTCTCCTTTCTACCTACTTCAACCAACATGCCTCAACCTATCACCAGGCTACTCATCATTATAGCCTTAGCCGTTGTGTGTTATAGTGGTTTGTCCCTTATTTTTTTGCTAGGGACAACCACATTGGTACTGATATGTACCCCAGTGGTCCTAACCTTATTTTTATGCTAGGTTAGGCCACAATATGTTTGTATAAATTTCCATTTAACTTGTGATAACTTCAGTCACAATGTGTTTGTATATATTTGAATTACTTGTTTTTATTTTGTATTAATGATGGATTTGAGTGTACCTACCCTTACCCTTTATTTTTTTATGCTAGGGTAGGACACATGTATGTATATAATTGTACCTATATATTCTAATTAAGTAAATTCAACTATTTCTTTGTTTTACATGCATATTATGTCATTGTTACTACCATTTAAGTACTTTAAGTTTACTAACATTCTGTTATTGTTTACCATAGTTAGTTTAAGTACTTATTTTGTATGCTGTATTTGATTTACTTATATTATATCCATCATTTTAAAGAACAGGTTTCATTTTTCCTTTTCCATCTTGTCTGTTTCTCTGGTACTCTTTCATAGGCCGACACGAGCTGAGCCCAGAAAAGGGATTTTTGACGAGGGAAAAATCTATTTCTGGGTGATTGGCTCGTGTCGCCCTATGAAACCCATCCCCTTTTTTATGGTTTGTTTTCCCCCCCTTGCAGGACAAGATGTATTTATGTTTTAATTAAGGATGACCGCTAGGGGCGCTGCTGTCCGTGGCGTCCTCTAGTAGTAGTAGTAGAGGCTGCATCGCCCGTTGGTATCAGCTCTCTCTTGGGGGGATTTTGATAGGGAAGTTCTAATTGGTGTTTGTCTCGTGGTAGTGTTCCACACTCGCCCCTATTTCATACCGACACTTCTTTTTAAGAGTGAGCGAGGTTCAGTTTTACTGACATTTTCTTAATTTGTTTTTCTCTGGTAATTTTAGGCTAATTTTACCTAGAAAGAATGATATTAAGGATACTTTCATAGGGCGACACGAGCCAATCACCCAGAAATAGATTTTTCCCTCGTCAAAATCCCTTATTTTTGCATTTACCATATGTTATTGAAAATATATGTTAGTGAATATATGGTCTTAATTGTCCCACTATTTTATTATTGATGATGTTAAATAACTCACATTAATTTAAAAGTATATTAATAATAAACGATAAACTATATGTATATCAATATAAACGATAAACTAAAATGAATAAATAACAAAATCATAAAAAACATGAAACAAAAAATGCTTTTACTGCAGTAATTCTGAAATCCAAAATATTCCAAAAACAAAATGTATTTGGCCCCAAGGATTTTGGATAATTGTGTACCTATACTGTTTTTCACTTTTCAGCAAGTAAACCTATGCCTTCTCCCAAGATTGTGTACCACTGAAAATCAACCTCAAAAGTCTAAAATTCTGTCTTACCCTTGGAGTGTAACTTTGGCAGAGGAGGGGGAACATAACTCCTAGGATGAAGTGGAGATGTCATATTGAAAAGGTAAATATGCTCCCCTCCAAGGTTTGCTAAAAGATGAGTGCCATCTGCACTGTATGTCAGGTACGTCGTAGCAAGAGACCGATATCGTTTGTAGTATTCCTTTAACTTATCTGGTAGATGACCTGAAAGAAAGATTCATAGTGGTTAAGTTTAAAACTTCAAGTTTCAAATGATAAAAAATATCTAATTTATGCCATTATGTACATAAGCAATTAAAAATTTTCAAATATTTGCAAATTCATTCTTAATCCTTCCTTTCAAACAAACATGACTACACTAACACAATCCAAATGAACAAATTCTTACATGAAAGCTTTCACATCTAATTAGAAAATAATTCTGGAAAACCATACTTTCAAAGTTAACAGAAAACATAATTTATCCTGTATTATCATTACTATTATTATTATTATGTATTATAAGTTTTTTAATATTATTATTTCTGTTATTTGCTGAAACAAGACCTTCATTAATACAGGCAGCCCGCGGTTAACGGCTTAATTGCTCAGCGGCGAATCAGTTTTTTGGCTGTCATAAAAAATATTCATTAAAAAAATAAGGTATTTTTACGGCACAATTTTCGGTTAATAGCACCGCTAGTGCAGTTGTCTAACGAGTTCATATATTTGTAGAAATGCCGTTCAGACCATAAATTTTATGGAGTTATTACATAGGTATTAGGGTAAAATATATGCCTGAAGCTGTTCTATGCCGAAAATATCGAGTTACTTAAGTGCAAATTTAGCTATGGATGTGTCGATTTATAAATGTTCATGCTTTAATGTTTAAAATGTGTATGAAAATGTATTACATATAGGGTATTTCTATTTCTGCACAGAAATATGATACGCTTTCGAAACTGCCCTTCATACGTTATCAAATACGATGTTTTTTCATGTTCTTTCTTGTGAGCGCCGCCTGCCGCTCTTCCGAAATATCAAGTTAAAAAAAAGTGGAAATTAGCGATCAATGTGTCGATTTTATAAATGTTCATGCTTTTATGTTTAAAATGTGTATGAAAATGTATTACGTATAGGGTATTTTATATTTCTGTGCAGAAATATGATAAAAAGGCAGCTTTTGAAACTGCCCTTCTCGTTATCAAATATGATGTTTTTTTCATGTTCATTCTTGTAAGCCGCCGTCTGCCACTCTTCCGAAAATAGTGAGTTAAAAACAGTGCAAATTTAGCAATCGATGTGTCGATTTTTTTAATGTTTATGCTTTTATGTTTAAAATGTGTATGAAAATATATTACGTATAGGGTATTTTTATTTTTGTACATAAATATGATACAAATTAAGGCAGCCTTTGTAACTATGCTCCAAGTTGTCAGGGGATGTTTTTTCATGTTCGTTCTTGTCCGCCACTGTTCCGAAAAATAACAATGTCGAAAAATGATATTGTTATGTTACAATAAAGTTTCATACATACTTACCTGGCAGATATATACAAAGCTAAGACTCCGTCGTCCCCGACAGAAATTCAAATTTCGCGCCACTCGCTACAGGTAGGTCAGGTGATCTACCGGCCTGCCCTGGGCGGCAGGACTAGGAACCATTCTTCCCGTTTTCTATCATTTTCTCTCTTCCTTCCACCTGTCTCCTGCGGGGAGGCTGGGTGGGCCTTTAATTGTATATATCTGCCAGGTAAGTATGTATGAAACTTTATTGTAACATAACAATATCATTTTCATACAATCAACTTACCTGTCAGATATATACATAGCTGATTGGCACCCTTTGGTGGAGGGTAAGAGACAGCTACTTTATGGAATAGACAGGTAAACAACATATGTTGTAGGTATAAATAAAACCTTGGTTCCTACCTGATAGGTGGTAGACTTCGTGGGTGTTTGCCCAGTAGTCTGCATCACCTCAAGAAACTTTAGCGAGATATATGATCTATGGCCAAGAGTTCTTGTGGGTCTGCCGAAGGGGTCTTATCCGCTTACTCGGCAGAGCCTGAAAGGACTTTGTCAATGGGTGCTATTCCACTTATATGACAATACACCTTATGAAGGAGCACACAACCAATCCCGACCACCTGATCCTAACCACGTTATAATAAAGATTGTTTTCCGAGTTATATTCCCCCGAACGCTGTTCACAACAACCATAACTCAAAAACACCCTGCAAAAACACACTACACACACATACATAATTTTCTAAAAAAAAAATTTATACTCATCTAATCAGATATGACAAGATTCTCTTACTGAACAACATAGACGGCCGCCCGTGCTAAACCAAGTCCTTCTTTGTTAGAAGAGACTCTAGACCATATCCAAAAAGAAGAAAAGTATATACTTAAGGATTGGTGTCGGCTCCCGTACCCAGAATCGTATCCGCCGATACGAAAGGACCCAGAGAAAAACACTTCTCATATGTCACACGAACGTCTTTCAAGTAATGAGATGCAAATACTGAGTTGCATCTCCAAAATGTCGTATCTATGATGTTTTTAAGCGACATATTCTTATGAAACGAGAGAGACGTTGCTACTGCTCTCACTTCATGAGCTTTCACTTTCAACAGTCGAAACTCTTCGTCAGGACAGACCTTATGCGCGTCTGTAATGACGTTCCTCACAAAGAATGCCAGAGCATTCTTGGACATCAGTCTTGTGGGGTCTTTTACCGCGCACCAAAGACCTTGTCTAGAGCCTCCCAACTGATGCTTTCTCTGAAGGTAGAAGTTCAGAGCTCTTACAGGGCATAGAGACCTCTCTGCTTCTCTTCCTACGAGACTCGATATGCCTTTGACTTCGAATGACTTAGGCCAGGGATTCGTGGGATTCTCGTTCTTAGCTAAAAACAGGGTCTTAAACGAGCAAATAGCTGAGTCTCCCTTGAATCCTACTTTATCCTGCAGAGCATGTAATTCACTAATTCTCTTTGCCGTAGCTAAAGATAATAGGAATAGGCATTTTCTGGTGATGTCTCTAAACGATGCCAGATGAGGAGGTTCGAACCTTTCGGATGAAAGAAACTTGAGAACCACGTCTAGGTTCCAGTTAGGAGGGACCGGTTCCTTAGACTTTGAAGTCTCAAAGGACCTTATGAGATCGTGGAGATCTTTGTTATCTGCCAGATCTAATCCTCTATTCCTGAAGACTGCCGAGAGCATACTTCTTTATCCCTTTATTGTGGATACAGCTAGATGAGAATGCTCTCTCAGAAATAGAAGGAAATCCGCAATTTCCGCTACAGAGGTAGTGGAGGAGGACAACTTCTTAGTTCTACACCACCTTCTAAAAACCTCCCACTTTGACTGATATACTTGCCTAGTGGAGGTTCTGCGTGCTCTCGCGATCGCGCTTGCAACTTCGCGAGAAAACCCTCTCGCTCTGACGAGTCTTTCGATAGTCGAAAGGCAGTCAGAGCGAGAGCGGGGAGGTTTTGATGATACCTCTTGAAGTGTGGCTGTCTGAGAAGATCCATCCTTCTTGGTAGGGATCTGGGAAAGTCTACGATCCACTCTACCACCTCCGTGAACCAATCTTGGGCCGGCCAAAAGGGGGCTATCAATGTCATCCTCGTCTCCTTTGAAGCCACAAACTTTTTCAGTACTAGTCCCAGGATTTTGAATGGAGGAAAAGCATAGACGTCTACGTGAGACCAATCCATCAGGAAGGCGTCTACCATAAGAGCTCTTGGGTCTTCCACGACCGAGCAAAAGACTGCCAGCCTTTTGGAGATGAATGTGGCAAAGAGATCCACATGAGGGGTCCCCCACAGAGACCAGAGATCTTGACACACCTCTTCGTGTAGGGTCCACTCTGTATGAAGGACCTGGTTCCTCCTGCTGAGTCTGTCCGCCCTCACATTCTTTACTCCTTAAACGAACCTTGTAAGAAGGGAGATGTTCCTCTGAGACGTCCAAAGCAAAAGGTCTTTCGTCAGCTCGTAAAGGAACGAGGAGTGAGTCCCTCCTTGTTTTTGAATGTAGTCAAGTGCCGTGGTGTTGTCCACATTTACTTGCACTACTTTGTTCGAAACCAGAGGTTCTAGACTCTTCAAAGCCAGGTGTACGGTGAAGAGCTCTTTGCAGTTTATGTGCCAAGACACCTGCGCTGGTTCCCAGGTGCCTGACACCTCCTTCGAGCCTAATGTTGCTCCCCAACCTTTCTCCGACGCGTCGGAGTACAACACTAGGTCTGGGTTCTGGATTTTTAGAGAGATCCCTTTGTTCTCTTTCAGAGGGGGCAACCACCATTCCAAGTGCGGTCTTATCTCCACTGGAATGGGAAAGGCGTCTGAAAGTTGTCCGGTTTTCCAACTCCAAGACCTCTTGAGGAAGAATTGAAGCGGACGTAAATGAAGTCTTCCTAGCGGGAAGAACTGTTCGAGCGAGGAAAGGGTCCCTAGAAGGCTCAACCATTCCCTCGCCGACGTCTGTTCCTTCCTTAAGAAGAGAGAGACTTTCTGCAAACCTTTTGCGATTCTCTCTTGCAAAGGAAATACTTGAAAACCCCGAGAATCCATCTGAATCCCCAGATAGACTAAGTTCTGTCTGGGGGTCAGCTGCGACTTCTCGAGGTTCACGAGTAATCCCAACGCTCTGATGAGATCTAAAGTTAAAGTAAGGTCCTCCAAGCACTGTCTCTCTGATCTGGCCCTGATGAGCCAGTCGTCCAGATACAGAGAGATATTTACTCCTTTGAGGTGAAGAAACCTCGCCACATTCTTCATCAGGCTTGTGAAGACCTGAGGAGCTGTGGAAAGGCCGAAACACAAGGCTCTGAACTGAAAGATCCTTCCCCCCGTCATGAAACGGAGGTACTTCTTTGATGAAGGGTGGATCGGGACGTGAAAATAGGCGTCCTGGAGATCTAGACACACCATCCAATCTCCTTGTCGCAATGACGCAAGAACTGAGGCAGAAGTCTCCATCGAGAACTTCTCCTTCTGAACAAATTTGTTCAGAGAGCTGACGTCTAGTACTGGTCTCCAGCCTCCCGAGGCCTTCGCAACCAGAAAAAGGCGATTGTAAAACCCCGGGGAGCTTTGATCCAGTACTAGTTCTATCGCTCTCTTGTCCCACATCTGCTCCACCATCGATCGAAGAGTATCCCTCAGCACAGGATCCTTGTACTTGGCTGTTAGTTCCCGCGGTGTTGACGTTAGGGGAGGAGTGTTCAGGAAAGGGATACGATATCCCTTCCTTATTACAGACATCGATGAAGCGTCTGCGTTTATAAGTGCCCAGGCCTCCACAAATCCCAGGAGCCTGGCACCTACTGGTGCTTGGAGGAGAGAAGCATCACTTTCCCTTTTTAAAGGGACGAAAGGCAGACCTACCTCTCTTCTCAGGAGCCTTCCTTCTTGCGGGAGCTCTGGAGGTCGGGCCACCTCGAAAGGGCTGAACTGATGTACTCGGTCCTTTCTTGTCAGTAGCAGTAGCCGGTTTCTTCTTCCTTGCTGACTGAGTCAGAAGGTCTTGAGTCGCCTTCTCAGTTAATGAACGAGAAATGTCCTTCACTAACTGAGAAGGGAACAAAAAGTCAGACAAAGGCGAGTACAGTAGCGCTGCCCTCTGAGCGTGGGAGACCGCTTTGGTCAAAAAGGCACTATATACTGTCCTCTTTTTAAGAAGACCTGCTCCAAATAAAGAGGAGATCTCAACTGAGCCATCCTGAACCACTTTGTCTATACAAGACAAAATACACAGAAGGACTTCTGGTTCGAGTCCTCCAGAATCATGGGCTTTCTTGGACATCACCCCAAGGGACCAATCTAAGAAGTTGAAAACTTCCAATACATGAAAGAGTCCCTTGAGGAGATGGTCCAGTTCTGAAATGCCCCAAGTTATACGGGCAGAGTTCAAACCTTGTCTACGTGAAGCGTCAACTAAGGTCGAAAAGTCCGCTTCTGACGAAGACGGAAGAGAAATACCCATATTCTCTCCCGTCTGATACCAAATGCCTCTTTTACCAGCTAGTCTCGCTGGAGGCATGCAGAAGACCGTTCTAACTAACTCCTTCTTCGACTTCATCCATGAGTCTAAAGACTGAAGAGCCCTCTTCATCGAAATGGCGGGCTTCATTCTAAGAAAAGACGAAGATTTCTTCGTCTTTGCACTCGAGAAAAGAGAGCGCGGAGAAGGAGGAGAGGCAGGAGTCAAGTCGTCTCCATACTCCTCTAGAAGCAAGGCTGTCAAAACTTTATAGTTCGACAGTCCTTCTCTTCCCTGATACTCCTCCTCCGAGTTTACTTCTAACTCGGGGTCTAGATGAGTCTCCGCTGCCAATTCAGTACGTCTTTCCTCTGGAGGAGACAAACTCCTAATAGGAGAGGGGCTAAGGGAATGATATTCCTTCCTCTTCCCCGCTATAATAGTCCTGGAAGGCGCCAACAGCCCAGGCTTCTCTCCATAAATGGATGACGCTTCCCGCTTGGATGACGCTTCTCGTCCGCCAAGCGTCCTGGCTGACGCCTCCCGCTTGTGTGGCTGCTGACGTCTGGATGACGCCTCGCGCCTGGAAGACGCTTCGCTCTCAAAAGGCGTCCTAACTGGCGCCAAAACTTTGGTTGGAGCCTCGCGTCTAAAAGCAGCTTTAAATGACGCTTCATGCCTAGAAGACGTCTCACGTCTATCTGGCGTTACGTGTCTTCCGTAAGATTCACCCGATCTCGCTCTCGAAACCGAAGCCTCTGCGATATGTTTGGAAGCTTCACGTCTGCATGACGCCTCTCGCTTCTCAGGGGAGAGAGGAGGAGACTTCTTGATTGGAAGCGCAACGTCCTTCCTACGAGGCGCTAACACTCCCACCAAAGAGGCCAGTTGCTCTTGTACTGCCAAGATAATCTTCCTTGAAGCTTCTCCCACGTCATCTTCAATCGGGGGAGAAGTAGGAAAGTGTTCTTCCGCGTCCACGTCGGGTGCCGCTGACGCCACCTTCGCCTTCTTAATAGACAAGGGAGCGTCATCTGAGAAACGCTCCGGGCTCGAATCTAATTCAGGTTCTTTCAAATGCCGTTTCAGAGGCCTAGATAAATCTGACTCCTTCCACCCTCTTTAGTTTGGAGAGGGAGGGAGAGGATGAGAAACACTCACGTAGGACGCTTTTTCTAAAGCGCCCTTGAGCAGCCTGCAACGAAACAGAGCTTGCTGAAGGGACGTCTGACCGTTGGGGATTCCCCACGACCTCCTTAAGGCTTTCGACTTTCCTTCTCCTCTGGGCATGGGAGCTTGGAAGAGGTCTAGGCCTGGGAGCGTCGCAGGGACGATCAAACGCCCCCTCCACAACACTGGGAGAACTCACTTCACTGTAATGCTCACTTTCACTAGCCTTACCTTGTAAGTCCGCCATTTTGGACTTCATGTCCCGAATTGTAGCTTTCAGATCGGCAATTTCCGAGGCGGATTCCGAAAGTAAACCTTGTGAATTAGACACATAGGGAGAATCTAAATCATCAGGATTAGAATAAGTATCAATAAAAGGCTCAATAGGCCTTGAACTCACACCTTTCAGACGTCTAACCCTATCCCTCTCTAACTTCTTCAAATAAGAAGTTAAAGTCTTCCATTCTTCTGCATTTAATCCCTCGCATTCATGACAAGTATTAGTAGCAGAACACTGAAACCCCCTACATTTACGACATACAGTGTGAGGATCAACCGAAGCTTTTGGTATCCTCACCCTGCAGCCTACATTCACACACATTCTCAAACTCACATTTGAATCAGACATACTGAGAAAATTCCAAAAAGCAAGTCCAAAATCAGTCCACAGTAGCGAATGCCAAAAACACGATCCAGATACGTCACCAAAAAGCCGATAAACGATGATCAAAGGATGAAATAAGAATCTAAGTCAGGAGGTAATAGCAACAATGTTGATACCACCGGCGACAGAGAAAATATGATAGAAAACGGGAATGGTTCCTAGTCCTGCCGCCCAGGGCAGGCCGGTAGATCACCTGACCTACCTGTTGGGGACGACGGAGTCTTAGCTATGTATATATCTGACAGGTAAGTTGATTGTATGAAATTGTATTTTTCCTAACTATACAAACCTGAAGTCCTTTAACAATAGGAATGGTACTTAGCGGCAACTGAACCGGTCGTAAGCTTCGAACTAGGGAGTTCGGTAGTTAACTGCTTGTCCCGCAGTTGGCGGTCAGCTCGACTACAAGGAGAGGAGTCATTTTGCTTTAGGCCCAGGAAAATGCAGAGTGAGGGGTGGCATGAGGTGGGACTATATGTGAAGGACCTCAGGTTTGTATAGTTAGGAAAAATACAATTTTTGACAAATTGTTATTTGTTCCGGTACGTATACACCCTCGGTCCTTTAAGAATGGGAAGACTCACTTATTGGTGGGTGGAATCTGAGTCTTATGAACAGACTGGTGTTCGTCCTACCTTGGTTCCCTCCCTGGTCGTAAGAGCAAAGGGAGGGATCCTAGCCTCTGTCCAGCTGATCGGGGTGTGCACCGCAGGATCAGTGGTCAGACTTCTGGACCAAATTTATAAGAGGGAGGCAAACGTACCTCTTATAAATAGCAACATATGCAAAAACTAGTTCCTACTTCAAGAGCCAAGATGAAGTCATGGGTTTGTCTCTTGTTGGCTTCCACTCCCCCCCTTGTTGAGGAGTGGTGGATAAAAACTCCTATCCCTAATGAAAAGGATAGGACGGAGCTCGGTTGTGTAGCTTACCTGCATCGGCCTCCTGTTCAGCGTAGTGACGACTGCGGCCCTCTGCCCACAGGTAGAGGAGGAAGAACGAAGGAGGAAGAGAAGCCAGTCACACACTCTTTCACTCGCCCATTCACGCAGTCACACAAGGATGCGATGCTGTTCTGTCCGCTTGGGTGCTGGGTAAGCTACACAACTTGTTGAGCAGTCACCACGGGTCCCAAGGAAAAAGTGTCCAAGGACCTGTGGGTAATATCCCAAAAGTAGAAGGAAGTAAAGGTGGTCTGGTTGGCCCAAACCCTTGCCTTCAGAACCTGCGTCAGGGAGAAGTTCTTGCGGAACGCAAGGGCTGGACCAATACCTCTGACTTCGTGGGCTCTCGGACGAAGGGTACGAGTGTCGTCACTACCATCCGCGTCGTATGCCCTCCTGATCACCTTACGTAGCCTGAAAGAAAGTGTGTTCTTGGAAACTTCTTTCTTGGTAACCCCGACGCTAATGAAGAGGCGTCGACACTCAGGCCTGAGGTGTCGAGTTCTCTTCAGATAGCGCTGTTGCGCCCTCACAGGACAAAGCAGCATCTCATCCGCATCACCATCAGTAAAGTCCTTCAAGGAGGGGATCGTGAAAGACTTGAACCGGTCGTCAGGGACCGAAGGATTCTGAGTCTTCGCTACGAAGTTCGGGACAAAATCGAGCGTCACAGATCCCCATCCTCTGGGATGCTTGAGGTTGTAGGAAAGACCATGAAGTTCCCCTACTCTCTTCGCTGATGCCAGGGCCAGCAAGAAGAGGGTCTTGAGGGTCAGATCCCTGTCTGACGACTCTCGGAGTGGCTCGAAGGGTCTGCGAGTCAAACTCCTAAGGACGAGAGTCACATCCCACCCCGGGGGCCTGAGTTCCCTGGGTGGGCAAGACCTCTCGAAGCTCTTCATCATGGGGGAGATCTTGAAGGAAGAAGAGATGTCCACACCTCGCAGTTTAAGGACTAGTGCCAGGGCAGCTCTGTATCCTTTAACTGCAGAGACGAAGAGGAGCTTCTCTCGGCGAAGAAAAACTAGGAAATCTGCTACCTGCTGAACAGTGGCTCTGAGAGGAGAGAGACCCCATCCACGACACCAACCACAGAAGACGGCCCACTTCCCCTGGTATACAGCTGCAGAGGACTGTCTGAGGTATCCAGTCATCTCTGTTGCTGCGCTGCGAGAAAAGCCTCTCGCTTGCAAGAGATGGTGGATAACAGCCAGCCGTGAAGACACAGGGACTCGACCTACCGGTGGTACCGCTCTATGTGTGGCTGGCACAACCTCCGTGCCAGGGGGGAATCTCCCTCGGTGCTTCAGCGAGCAGAGCCAGCAGGTCCGGGTACCAAACAGCTTGAGGCCATTTTGGGGCCACCAGGATCATCCGGAGATTCGAGGTGATCAGCGCCCTGCTGATCACCTTGCGAATCAGACAGAACGGGGGAAAAGCGTAAACGAAGAGGTTGTCCCACGGGTGTTGAAGAGCGTCCTCTGCAGCTGCCCATGGGTCCGGCACAATAGAGTAGAAAACCTGGAGTTTTCTGTCATGCCGGGAGGCGAACAGGTCTACGACTGGACGCCCCCACAGGTTGGAGAGCCTTTCCGCCACGTCTGGGTGAAGGGACCACTCGGTTCCTATCACCTGATCCCGACGGCTGAGCTTGTCTGCTACTACATTCCTCTTGCCTGGAATGTAGTGGGCTGACAGCTCTACTGAGTGTGCCACGGCCAACTCGTGCACCTGCAACGTCAACTGGTGCAGCGGAAGGGACACTAGGCCCTCCTGCTTGTTGACGTACGCCACTACCTTGGTGTTGTCGCTCATCAACACCACTGAGTGTCACACCAGACGATCCCGGAACTCTTGGAGAGCGAAGAACACTGCCTTGAGTTCCAGGACGTTGATGTGAAGGTGCTTGTCGTGATGATCCCACACACCCGCAGCCAGCAACTCCTCCAGGTGTGCGCTCCATCCCTTGGTCGATGTGTCTGAGAACAGCAACATCTCCGGGGGGGAGTGCAAAGAAGCACTCCTCTTATGAGGTTCCCGTCGTCCAGCCACCACGCTAGGTCCTGCTTCACCTCCTCCGTGATGGACACAGGGAAAAAAGGCGGGTCTCTTGCCTGTGACCAACACTCCTTTAGTCTCCACTTAAGAGACCGCAGGTGAAGACGTCCGTGAGGAACTAACTTCTCGAGAGACGACAGGTGACCAATCACAACATGCCACTGCTGAGCTGGCTGCTCCTGTCGAGACAGAAACTGTCTTGCTGCCTCCCTGAACCTGCTGATCCGCAAATCTGCGGGGAAGACTCGCCCTGCTACCGTATCAATCAGCATGCCCAGGTACTTCATCCTCTGTTTGGGCTCGAGATCCAACTTCTCGTAATTCACTACGATCCCCAGATTGTGGCAGAATTTGAGGAGTCGGTCCCTGTCCTGTAGCAACTGCAAGCGGGAGCTCGCCAGGACTAGCCAATCGTCGAGATACCTCAGAAGACGTATCCCTACCAAATGGGCCCAATTCGACACCAGCGAAACACTCGCGTGAACACCTGTGGGGCGGTTGAGAGACCAAAACAAAGTGCCCTGAATTGGTACACCGTCCCGTCGAGGATGAAGCGGAGGTATTTCCTGGAGGATTGATGGATGGGTATCTGGAAATACGCGTCCTTCAGATCCACAGAAAGCATGAAGTCGTTCTCCCTGATGGAATCGAGCACTGATCGTGCCGTTTCCATCGTGAACCGAGTCTGGCGAACGAATCAGTTCAAGGGAGAGAGATCTATCACCGGGCGCCAACCCCACGAGGACTTCTCCACCAGGAAAAGTCGACTGTAGAAGCCCGGCAACTGATCCTATACGATCTCCACAGCATGTTTGCTCAGCATGGCTTCTACTTCCTGCTGAAGCGCTACGTCCTTGGTCAAACCAGGAACGTACGTCTGAAGATGGACCGGGTTGGAGGTGAGGGGTGGCCGAGACTCGAAGGGTAGTAAATATCCCTCCTGAAAAACGTTCACTATCCAGGCCTCTGCTCCGTAGCACTGCCATGTTGCCCAATGGCTCGCCAGGCACCCCCCCGACTTCCAGCAGCAGGTGAGGGGGAACGCCGTCCCTAGCGTTTCCCGACTCTCTTCGGCTTCTTCTTCCCAGATCCTCCTCGAGAGAAGGACTGGGAGGAGGGCTGGTTACAGTCGCTCCTTACCGAAGAAGTTGAAGGCAGTCTTTCCACTGGGCTTCGACGAAGCAATCGTCTTGGCCGCAGAAAAGCGCTAGCTAAACTCTTTGGCTAAGCCGCAGTTGTTCAGGGTTGCCCAGCCACCTTCGAGACTGCCTGGTGGACCAGACGGTCACTGTCATCAGTGCGCCGTTGTTCCAACGCAGCATCCACCATCTCTCTCGGGAAGAGAGAGGAGGAACTCCGCACCGGCCCGTTGCAAAGACCCAATGCCGCCTCTCGCCCAGCCGCCCTGGTCACTCGGGTGAGGACAGCATCCCTACGCCGAAGAACCAGGTTAGCCCACAGATTAGCCATCTGGTGGGCCAGGTAGGAGATGGCCCTACCTCCAGACTGGCACAGTCTCACACAAGCCGGGTCCCTTTCAGGAGTGATGTTCCCCAAGGAGGCCGCAGTTTTCGACACAGTGAGGGACCACAGGTCGAGCCAGGAGACTGCTTGGAATGCTGCCATAGCAGTAGATTCCAAGGCAAGTGCCTCCTGCTGCGAGAACCAGAGGTTCTCCGACAGGAGCTGCTGCAGGGACACCACTGGAGTTAGCCTAGCCAGCTCCTGGTTAACCTGTTTAGGCGGCAGAGGATCTTCTGCAGGCACATAGAATCTCCTCTGTCATGGTAGAGGCGGGGGCAGGAGCTTGGATGACCTACCGGACCGAAGCGAACCCTCCTGTCCTGAGACAAGAGTGTCCACCTGGCTCAGTACACTGTCTGCCGAGGCTGATCGCTGCACACTCAACGTCGTCCTGGGTTCCTTTTTGGGATCCCAGAATGACTCCAAACCCGATGTGGGTTCGGACGGTGGGAGCGGTGATCCTTCCCTGAGGTCGTTGTGCTGACGAATCAGCGCAATAACCTCTGAAAACGACCTCTGGATCTCGGGAGTGACTGCATCCTGAGGAGACGGGCCGTCAAGCCCGTCCAGCGAGAAAGCCTCCTGAGAACCTCCTCCTTCCACAGGAGGAACCACCACAGACCCCTCATGGTCTCCTCCTGCCACTTGCGCATACGATCTGGTCAATCAGAGGAGTGTGCCAGGTTCGTAGGGCATCGTGGGGTGATCGCGAGGGGTTCCTAATCGCCTCGCTCTTCCCGGTGTAACCCGAGGAAGTTGAAGGAATAGGAGAGGAAGACCTGACGCTCCCCCCGCGCCCACCGACAGAACCAGTGTGCTGAGGGGGCTGCAGGCAATTGCCAACCCGCGGTGGCGATCGAGCTGCAGGCCTAGTTGAGCGGCTGGACTGAGAACAGTGGCGACAGTCCCGAGAGTCAAAAGAGCTGCTGCTAGTCCCCCTCTCCGCCCAGTCCCGGTGGGAGCGGCGGTCAGGGATCCAGCAAAGTCCGCTGTCGTGGTGGGAGCAAGGCCTGTCCTCACGATGCGTCACATCGCTTGGACCAGCCGAGGCTGGTTCAGGCGACCGAGGGGACCGCTTCCTTGCCTCAGCACGCGGACGGTCTGGGACCGTCGCGTCAACCCTGGGTACCTGCGGCTCGCTGCGAGAGCGATCGCTGGCCTGGCGGGAGTCACCTGGAGGACTCCCACCAGTCTTCCGCTCTGTGCCTGGATCCTGGTGCCAAGCGGACTCGGTTGCCTGGATCTTAGCTGTACGGTTACCGGTGGGCGACCATACACTCGGTACCTCTCGCGAATGAGAGGCCGAGACGGTACCTGGCGCCGAGGCAGAGCCTCTGGCGCCAGGCGAAGAGGTACCGGTATTAGCCGGTGCTCCTCTGGTCCCCGTCTTCTTCTTCCTTGCGGAAGGAGAGACGGGCCCCGTACCTGAAGGAACAGGAGGACCAGCGGAAGACCCAACCATCCCACCGGAGTGGGAAGGACCCTTAGAAGTCTCAGAGCAAGCCTTCTAAGGGGGGGAGGAGGCGACCTTTTTCTTCTTAGGCTGTGGGGCCTTAGAAGTCGAAGGGGAAGCAGCGGCAGACGACGACGAAGAAGACGATGAAGACGACGACAACTTCTTCCTCCTCCTCTTCTTCTTCTTCGTCAGCTTCTTCAGGACCACTGTCAGGTCTTCCATCCAGGACGGAGCCGGGGCAGTTCCCGAAGCAACAGGGCCTGACTGCACCTGTCCGGAAGGACCTGGGGTGGGAGCAGCAACACCACGAGCAGGAACGACGGCGGCAGGAACTGGTACTGATACTGGAGCGGGAGTGTGGACAGGAACAGGAGGCGGGCAGGAACCAGCGGCATCCTATGCACAGGTGGCAGGTCCAGCGGAGAGCTCTTAGGACACCGGAAGTCAGGGGCTGAGGCGAGAGCGGCAAAACCAGGTGGCGGCATCACAGCAGGCATCCTCACCTCCATCAGCGGCATCTGCACAGCGGCTGTCGGGGTCACCGTGGCTACGTGCTGTGTGTACACCAGGTGCGGCGGCGCAGCGTAGCCAGGCGTGGATACCATAGTTGTAGTGGTGGTGGTTGAGCCGTGGGTGACCGGCGTTGACCCTCTCGCCAGGTGACTCAGCAGCCCCTGAATTGTCTGTGTCCCCTGGAGCCCCAGCAAATACCAGGCCTGGCCGAGATCGTCACCCATGGCAAGCAAACCTGAAGAAGGGAACAGAGTCGGGTGAGTGAGGGGGGGGTTACCCCTCGCCCGCGGGGGGACAGATCCCACCCCGAGCGAACGGAAGACCCCAAATACAGTTGAATGCCGGGGTGCCTAGCCCCCTCCCCCCCTCTACGCTCAACTGTTTGAGCGAAGAGATGGAACGAGATACCTCCCCCGATGGGGAAGGAGCCATACGAGGGAGCTGAGATGGAAGGAGAAAAGAGGAAGGCGTGTCTGTGACCAGGGAGGCAACCGGAGAATCCTCCAACGGCTCCCTGGCCAGCTTACGCGGCTTCTTCCTCCCCCCATAGTGCTCCCACTGCTCCTCCGACCAAGAAACACATGCATCACATCACTCGGTGCGAGAGCAATCTCGCCCTCTACACCGACTACAAAACTCATGAGGATCGACCTCAACACAGAGGACCGAAAGGCCCCACACTTACGGCCCTCCACACCAGGGCACAATCTGCGGCTGATGCGGGGGCGCGGGGGTCTCTCCGATTCTCAGGATTCCATTTCGAAGTTCAATCACTGAATGAATAATACAAAAAAACACACGTACTTACATATCCTTTTGCACAATCACACAGTAATAGAGAAAGCCAAAAGAAAATCTTCACGCAGTGAAGCACACAAAGCCTACGACGATAGCGGGCAGAGAGGCGAAAAACACATCTGTCTCCGTCGGCGGCCAAAAGCAAATAGACTCCTCTCCTCGCAGTCGAGCTGACCGCCAACCGTAGGACAAGCAGTTAACTACCGAACCGAACTCCCTTGTTCGAAGCTTACGACCAATTCAGCTGCCGCTAAGTACCATTCCTATTGTTAAAGGACCGAGGGTTTGTATACATACCAGAACAAATGCATGGTGTTATTTTATTAATTATGCATCTTTTCCAAAAATCATTTGAAAAGTCATACATTACTTCACTGTATCCAATAATAATGTATGTATTCTCATATTACTGTATTATAAAATACAACAGCAAATCTAAGCCAGTATTCCGCGGAGCGGCCAATGTTGTGGTTTGAAATCAGCTGATGGCGAATACGAGTTTGTTTCGCCATATTTAACGCAATTCTAGCGAATTCTCTTCCTTCTAGTTAGCATAAACGAATATCTAGATACTTGCCTTACATGAGACAAGGTTATTTTCCCTTATACATCGTGTTTTTAGGTGGAAATATGAATTGAATATGTCTCGTTGTGAATGTGAACTACTTTTTTTTTTTCATTAACAGATTACGTTGGCGGCATGTTTATTGCGTAAAAAAATTACGTGATTCTGTTCACAATTCTCCTTTATATCATCGTAATACGAACTTTACGTTATTTATCTTATATTGGCATGAAACCAACAGTAAAATGTGTTCTTTCAAGCACAGTAGTTTGGATTAAAATGATTTTATCTCCATTTTATCTACGGTTGTGTTTGATGGCATACATTTACTTTGTTTGTTTGTATGGTGCTTTTACATTGCATGGAACCAGTGGTTATTCAGCAACGGGACCAACGGCTTTACGTGACTTCCGAACCACGTTGAGAGTGAACTTCTATCACCAGAAATACACATCTCTCACTCCTCAATGGAATACGTTTGCTGGATTTATCCTTGTTGCCGATGTACGATAATAGTCATTAGCAGCTTGAACAGTTTTCTCAGCTTTAGTTATAACTAGGTTTAAATTTAACAGTATATTTCCCAATTGATCTTTGATCTATAGCGAATAAAGTTATTACATTAAGATAACTCAGTTCTATTCTACATAACGCCATTTATAAAAACTATGGTAATAGTGCACTGTAGTACAATGATTGAAATACAAGCCAAACGGATGTTAATCCAATTCGGTTGTACTTGGGGGGGGAGGGAAAAAAAAAAAAAAAAAAAAAAAAAAAAAAAAGTTTCTCGTTCGGTTGCTCATGGCTGTCACACGTTCACGCAAGGAGTATAACGTTAAAACCATACTTTCATCATTCTCTTTTGCTATTATTGAACTTATGTAACTAGAAGATGGGATAAAGTTAGGCTATTGTAATTTGGTCTCTCATAAAATTGGACTATCGTAAGACGAATTATCGTAACTTAAACATGAAGTTTTTATGTTAAAACAAAGTTTAATGTATACTTACCTAGCAGGTAGTATATATATAGCTATATTCTCTGTTCCACCTGGCAGAAATTTTCAAAACTCGCGGCAAACGCTAGTAACCTATTAGTAGTTCAGGATACCACCACCCTGTTACCGTGGCGCTAGCGCCAGGAACCGTTCCCACTTGGGCCAGATTTTTCTCTGAACCCTGTCTCCTGAGGGGAGGAGGGTGGGCATTAAATTATATATACCTGCCAGGTAAGTATACATTAAACTTTGTTTTAACATAAAAACTTCATTTTAATGTATGACACTTACCTGGCAGGTATATATATAGCTGATTGACACATTTGGAGGTGGGTCAAAGACAGCAACATTGTTAGAGTATAAAAAATTAAAATTATTAATTTACTCTAGGTTCCTTACCTGCTAAGGTAGCTGACTTCATAAGTCCTGCCTCTCAGTCTGCTTAAACCTTAAGAGCTCTCAACAAGGAAGTGTCCTGAATGTTGAAGAAGCTAAGACTGGAACTGACAACTGGGCGTGACCAATGTGTTGACAGAACCCTACAGCCCTCTTATGCCACGGCATTCAAGCTTAGTAATAGATCAAGTCCTGAACTACACACACACCACACCAATATAATACAAACCAGACTGATAAAAGTAAACACACTTTTCTCAGACGACCAATAAACACAAACACCATCACCTGATAAAATACTAGCTTAAAAGAAGGTTATGGGGTGGTAACTCCTTTGCCCAATACTGTACCCGAGGACACGTATGGACCTAGCGTCTGACAATTATCAAAGGTTGTCTGAATATCCCTCAGATAATGAGACGCAAATATTGAATTCGTTCCCCAAAAGGTAGATTCAATAATTTCTTTGAGGGCTAAATTCTTTTTAAACGCCAATGAAGTCGCCACTGCCCTGACTTCATGAGCCTTCACTTTCAAGATACCGAAGCTCTGTTCTTGACACAACATGTGAGCTTCTCTAATTAACTCTCTCATAAAGAAAGCTAGAGCGTTCTTTGTCATGGATCTACTGGGGTCTTTGACTGAGCACCAAAGAGCATCAGAATTCCCTCTGATCTCTCTTATTCTTTCACTTGTTCTTTCAATGTAAAACCGTAATGCTCTCACTGGGCAGAGAACTCTTTCTTGCTCATGTCCCACTAACTCAGATAAACCCAAGACATCAAAGGATCTTGACCAAGGATTCGCAGGGTTCTCATTCTTGGCCAAGAAACCTTCCTGGAATGAACACACTGCATTATCATGTCTCCATCCCACTTTCTTTGAAATGGCCTTTAGCTCACTAGCTCTTTTAGCCGTTGCCAAAGCGACTAAAAAGATAGTCTTCTTAGACACATCTCTCAAAGAGGCTTTCTCTAAAGGCTCAAATTTACTAGAGGTTAGATGCCTCAAGACAACATCGAGGTTCCAAGCAGGAGGCCTGCATTGCGGCTGTTTCTTAGTACCAAATGACCTAATCAGATCTCTAAGGTCCAAATTATTAGAGATATCAAGATCTCTGTGTCTAAACACTGAGGTCAACATACTCTTATAGCCTTTGATTGTAGACACTGACAATCCTAAGTCCTTCCTTAAGTATAGGAGGAAGTCTGCAATTTGGGTCACAGAGGTACTGGATGAAGACACTTTCCTCTTCCTACACCACTTACGGAAATTTTCCCACTTCGACTGATATACTGTGATTGTGGAGGTTTTTCTGGCTCTAGCCACTGCACTGGCCACCTCTCTAGAATATCCCCTCGCTCTGACAAGACTTTCGATAGTCTGAACGCAGTCAGACCCAGAGCGAGGGTATTCTTGTGAAATCTGTCGAAGTGGGGTTGTCTGAGTAAATCTACTCTTAGAGGAAGAGTTCTTGGTTTATCTATTGTCCATTCCAGTACCTCTGTGAACCAACTTTGGGCCGGCCAAAACGGAGCTATTAAGGTCATCCTCGTTCCTTGGCTCTCCCTGAATTTCTTCATAACTTTCCCCAGTACTTTGAATGGAGGAAAAGCGTAAACGTCTAGGTTTGTCCAATCCATCAGGAAGGCGTCGACCGCCACTGCTTCCTGATCTGGAACCGGAGAGCAATAGGTTGGTAATCTTTTTGTTCTGGCTGTCGCAAAAAGATCTACTACCGGACGGCCCCACAACTTCCACAGGCTCTGACATACCTCCAGGTGCAATGTCCACTCTGTCGGTAGAAGTTGTCCTCTTCTGCTCAACAGGTCCGCTCCCACATTCTTCTCCCCCTGGATGAACCTGGTGAGCAGAACGACGTTTTCCTCTTCCGCCCAAAGTAGGACTTCCTTTGCTAGCATGTAGAGGGGAAAAGAATGAGTCCCTCCTTGTTTGCGGATGTATGCCAGAGCCATGGTGTTGTCCGAGTTGATCTGCACTGTCTTGTCTCGAATCAACTCTCTGAAGTGCTTCAAGGCCAAGAAAATTGCCATCAGTTCCTTCCTGTTTATGTGCCAACTTGTTTCTTCCTAGTTCCAAAGACCCGACACCTCCTGAGGGCCTAATGTCGCTCCCCAACCTGCGTCCGACGCGTCGGAAAACAAGATGAGGTTTGGGTTCTTCTGTTGAAGCGACCTCCCTTCTGCTAACCTGCCTGGGGTTAGCCACCAACTTAATTCCTCCTTCACTTTGGCAGGAATTAAAAACTGGAAGGAATCCGGTTGCGATTTTCTTGGCCATGAATCTTTCAGGAAAAACTGTAGAGGTCTCATGTGCAGTCTTCCTAGAGAAATGAACCTCTCTAGCGAAGAGTGTGTGCCCAGTAGACTCATCCACTCTCTTGCTGAGCATCGGTTTTTCTCTAGGAAGTCCTGCACCTTCCGAATGCATAGGGCTTGCCTTTCGGGGGACGGAAAAACCCGAAAAGTCACTGATGATATCTGAATCCCCAAATAAACTATCTGTTGCTTGGGATTCAACTGCGACTTTCCCAGGTTTACCACAAGACCTAGGTCTTTTGCTAAGTCCAACGCTTGTTTCAGGTCCTCCAGACATTGACTTCTCGATTGGGATCTTATCAACCAGTCGTCTAAATAAAATGACACTCTGATCCCTCTTAGATGCAGCCATCTTGCTACATTGGACATCATCCTCGTGAACACTTGGGGGGCTGTGCAAAGGCCGAAGCACAGGGCCTTGAATTGAAAGACCCTGTTCTGAATCACGAACCTTAGATACTTCCTGCTTCCTGGATGAATCGGAATATGGAAGTATGGCATCTTGTATCCAGAGGTGTACCATTTCCAGTCCCCTGGACGTACCGCTGCCAGTACTGAATCGTTCGTCTCCATAGTGAATTTGGTCTTTTCCACGAAAACATTCAGTTGACTTACGTCCAGCACTGGTCTCCATCCTCCTGAGGACTTCGCAACCAGGAATAGCCGGTTGTAAAATCCCGGAGATTCGTGATCCAGAACAGGTTCTATGGCTCCCTTCTCTAGCATGGAAGAGACTTGCTCCCACAGGGCCTTTTTCTTCACTAAATCGTTGTAATTTGCCCCCAGGGCTCTCGGAGATGTTGCGAGAGGAGGTTTCTTTAAGAATGGAATTTTGTACCCTTACCGAGCTACGTTGACGGCCCAGGGATCTGCCTTCATGTTCTGCCAAACTTCCCAAAATTCTTGAAGTCTGGCTCCTACTGCTGTCTGGAGGACTGAGTTCTCATTGTTTAGAGGTGGTTTTGGCTCCTCTTTTCGCTGGTACTTTCTTGCCTCTAAAGGCAGGTCGTGCAAAAGTTCTGCCTCGAAAGGGCTGTTGAGAAGGCCTTGTTTGAGGGCTAAATTCTTTTGGAGTTTTCTTCACCAACTTGGATGGTAAAAACTTCCTTACCGATGAAGAGAGCAAATCTTGAGTGGCCTTCTGAGAAAGCGCCAGAGCTATATCCTTAATAACCTCTGACGGAAACAGTTGGTTTGAAAGGGGAGAGAACATCAACTCTGATTTCTGTGCGTTGGTAACGCCTTTAGAAGCGAATGAGCACAAAAGCGACCTCTTCTTCAAAACTCCTGCAGCAAACAATGAAGCTAGTTCATTTGCTCCATCTCTGAGAGCCTTGTCCATGCAGGACATAATGCTCTTAGCCCCTTCCATATCTTGTGCATTTTCGTCTTCTAAGGAATTCACCAAAGCTCCCAATGACCTATCTAGAAAATTGAAGACTTCGAAAGTCCTAAAAATTCCTTTAAAAAGATGGTCAAACTCGGACGAAGTCCACCAGACCTTGGCAGACTGCAACGCCTGTCTGCGCGAACTGTACCCAACTATAACTGGAGAAGTCCCCCTGGGAGGAGGCAGGTACTCCCAGGCCAAGACTTTCTCCAGTAGCGTACCATACCCCAGACTTAGATGCTAACTTGGCTGGGGGAAAAGCGAAGGAGGATTTCCCCGCTTCTTTCTTGTCCTTCAGCCAGTTATTCACTCGTTGCAGCGCCTTCTTGGCCGAAATCGACAGAGTCATCATGAGAAAAGAGGACTTCTTAGGAGTCTTAGTCTTAGAAAACTGAGACAGGGGAGATAAAGGCGCCGTAGGCTGAAATTCCCCTTCAAAAATAGACAGCAGACGTGAAGTAAGGATCTTGTAATCCGAAGACGGTTCGATATTCTTCTCTTCAACAAAGTCCACTTCTTCTTCTGCTGAAGAAATGTCTTGCAGATCACTATCGTTGTGATGCTTTGCTGATGGATTAACGTCCTGCCGCTTGCGTCCTGCCACCAACGAAGTCTCTGCGTCCTGCCGTCTGCGTTCTACAACCACAGAAGAATCGATGTGCTGCCGTTTGCGTCCTGCGTCCATCGTAGACACGTCTGCTTCCTGTCGCCTGCGTCCTGCGTCCACCAGCGGTTCCGCGCCCTGACGTTTGCATCCTGTTTCTTCCGAAACAATCTTCTTCTTCCTGCGTCCTGCGTCCTGGAACACTACGCGATCGCCCGTCTTCGTAGAGCCCGTGCGTCCTAAATCCTTGGCGCGCAAACACTTGTCTTCCGTCTTCTTGGAAGACTTAACGGGAAGGAAATCGTCATTACGCCTTGCAGGTCCTTGCAAAGGAGCATCCCATGAATCGACGAGAACTGCAAGTTTAGAGTGCATTTCTCTTAAAAAATCCTTCGTACTATCTTCCTGACGAACAGCCGTAGGAGGAGGAGGAAGACGAGAAGGACTAGGACGCAAAGGAGAGCGATCTTGGACTCTACCCAAAGGAGAGAGAAGAGGAGAGGACAAGCAAGAGGACTGGGGGGGAGTCTCTTGACGAAATCCAGGAACGTACGGGCCGTACCGAGTCTTCTTTCAAACGCACAATCTTCTTCCTCTTGGTCGGAACCATGTCCTCGTCGTCCGAGGAAGACAAAACCTCTGGGCTGCTCCAAGCTTCACGATAGTGAGCACGTCTATCTTGAGTAGTTGATGTCCTTAACGTCCTCTTGAGGGGGCGAGACACTACTGAGTACCGATGTTCGCGCTCTGATGTCGAACCATCAGAGGACGCACACTTCCCAGTTACGCCTTTTCTGCGGCGAACTGCAACAGCCTGGGATCTTACAACAGGACTGTCCGAAGGGACGCCTGATCGTGGTAAAACCTCTCTCGCCTCCCTTCGACTGTCGACATGCCTTCTCCCTTGGGTCTGGGAGCTTGACAGAGGTCTAGGTCTAGGAGCACGAGAGAGACGATCCACTACACTTTCACTGACATCAAAAGCACTCACTTTATCCGTAAGACGCTGTATTTGGTCACCCATGGACGCAAGGGCAGCGAGCACCTTATCAATCTGTGTATCGTTCGTCCCCTCCGATACAGCAGCGGGCGCAGGAGATACCTAGGGAGAAGGAACTACCAACTCTACGTTAGAAGGAGCTGGAGAGGAAACACATTCACTCCTTTTACTGGAAGTATTCGACCTCTCACTACGAGAAACAGATCTCCTTACACGATCTTTCTCAAGCCTTTCAACATATTTCATGAATATCTTCCACTCCTTCTCTGACAAATTCTCACACTCAACACACCTACTCTCCCAAGTACACACATTCTCTCTACACTTCTTGCAAATGGTATGAGGGTCGACCGAAGCCTTCGGCAACCTTACCTTACACCCCTCTTTCACACAAACTCTAAACATACTACCAGTGTCAGACATCTTCCAAGAACAATCCAAAGCGAATGCCAAGCTAACGTTTCCAAGTACGATACCAAAAATTCCATGAAAAGTCAGCAACGAGAAGAAAATCCTAGCAGGGAACCACCAACAATGTTGCCGGTTCGGCTGGCAGAAAAAATCTGGCCCAAGTGGGAACAGTTCCTGGCGCTAGCGCCACGGTAACGGGGTGGTGGTATCCTGAACTACTAATAGGTTACTAGCGTTTGCCGCGAGTTTTGAAAATTTCTGCCAGGTGGAACAGAGAATGTAGCTATATATATATACCTGCCAGGTAAGTGTCATACATTAAAACTACAGCTACCTGTACACTGTATAAACCTTATTATATCTTTACATACTCTAGACACCCAAAGGATTAAAGCTAGGCTTTTTTCCCTTTTCAGTATTTATAATGCTATATTGTACTGTACAATAATACTGTACAGTAAATTCTATAGTACTATACTGCATAAATATACAATTTTAATTATTGCGCCATTGTGGGATTATGTCGCCTTTGACTAGTCTAGTTTCGAAAGAAGGTGTGCAGCGGTCGTAGGCTTTAAAATCGCTTAGCATTGAAAATCACTTAGTGTCGGCAGCCAGGAACGGAACCCCATGCCGCTAACCGAGGGCCACCTGTACAGATTTTATTGAAAATAACGGCTATTTCAGCCGCATCTATTTTTTGTATAGGAGTTTCTATATTCTTCTTACTACTGACTTTTCTTCTGTACTCAAATTCGCCATTGAAACACCAAATGGGGGATTCATGTAAAAAAAATGTGGTACGTATTTATCAAATTGAATATACTAGCTGACCAACCCCGTGCTGCCAGGAAAAACTCTGAATGACAACTGATAAACCCTCTCTCTCTCACTTTTTCCATCTTTCTCCTACCTAACACCCTCTCTCTTCTCTCTCTCTCTTCCTTTCCCTCTCACTCTCCAACCATCTCTGTCTCTTTCCCTCTTTCTTCTCACTAATACCAACTCTCTCTCTCTCTCTAATACCAACTCTCTATCTCTCTCTTCTCCCAAACACCCGCTCTTCTCTGTCTCTGACTTTCTCTGTCTCTCTCTCTAACCCTCCGTCTTTTTTCCTCTTTCTTCTCCCTAACACCCAATCTTCTCTCTCTAACTTCCTCTCCCTCTCTCTCCGTCAACCCCCTTCTCAAACTCCACCCTCTTTGATGTCATTGATGTTTACCCTATAGTATTCTTTTCCAAATGATTAGCCATATGTTTACAGAAATTATGCATGATAAATTCGTAAAGTAACTAAGTCTACGGGCATAACCAGCCCCATTTCACGTGCAGAAACAGCTCCGTTTCAAAGAATCTCTTCTCATCCCCACCCCCTTCAGATGGGGGTAGGTAGGATGAAACCACATTAAACCATCTTTGGGGTCCCCACTATAAACCTGCCAAGTTTCATGCCCATCAGACCAGCCGTTTGGTCGTGACTGAATGACAGAGGGACAGACATAGCGCCCATTATAATAAGTTTATACAAAATGCAGTACAAATTGGATTTTAAGCCTAATCGATAAAAGATACTAAATGACTCATTCTGGAGTCCTCTCTCTCTCTCTCTCTCTCTCTCTCTCTCTCTCTCTCTCTCTCTCTCTCTCTCTCTCCTTGCAACGTTTCATCCTTAAACCCAGAAGGTCATCATCAGGCAGGTGTTATAGAAATGAAATTCTGTTGTGGGACTGAAATTCTTGGGGGAGGATATAGTATATGGAGTCTGTTGCACAGCATGGGTCCTTGGCAATGAATTCTGATTGGCTAACAGATCCCCTGCAGAACTTACAGACTGTCATAAGGGAAGGGCACCTCTCCGTGCAGGATTCTGATTGGTTGGAGAAGGTGGTTGCATGACATCACTACTTGCCGAATTGTCATTGGCTAGTTGCTGTTGCATGATGTAGCCTGGTGTTTCTTGATCTGGGGGTGTCTTGTTCAGATACGACCACCGAACAAGACACCCCAGATCAAGCAACTTTTGTTGGGATGATAATTCTCCACAACATTTTGTACATCACTCCACTTTGCAAACATGTCCTTAATCACCGAAGTAGGCATATTATCTATGCCCATTCGTTTCTGAATTTTTCAAACCAGTCTCTGCTGGCCTTAAATGCACTAACAGCAGCACTTCTTGTAGGCATTTTCTCACTGAGATCAGCATGAAAGTTCCTCTGTCACTTTGCTATGAGTTCTTTCTTAAATTTTATAGTCTTTCTCACCTTTTTTACAGAAGGGCTAGCGCTTGGAACTTTCTTTGGCCCCATGATGACTTATTTAGCAGTTGCACTTGAATAAAAAAAGCAAAAGAGCACAAAAACAACAAACAAAAGCAGAATGGGTCACAAAAGAAGATTGGATGCGTTGTTTGGGTGCTCGATACAGGGCCCAGGATTGGAGAGTGGCAGGAGTCTTTAAAGAGGGGTGGCTTAAAGGTGAATGTGAATAAAACAGAGGATTTGCTGAGCAGTAGGGAAGATAGACAGAATAGAAATACAAGAAAGAAGAGGCTTGATTATAAAACAGACAGAAAAGTTTAAATATTTAGGATCGACTTTAAGCCAAGAGGGAGGAAGTGAGGCTGAAGTTGACAGTAGGACAAAAGTGGCATGAGGGGAGTGGAGACAGGTAGCTGGAGTAGTATGTGATAAAAAAAAATGCTAATCAAGGTAAAGTCAAGATATATAACACAGTGATAATGTATGGAGCAGAAACATGGGCTCTAAGAAGAAAAGAGGGAGTAAAGCTTGAGAGAACAGAGATGAGAATGCTGAGGTGGATTATGGGAATATCGCTGCTTGAGAGATCGGAAATTGATGACATAAGAAGAAGGGCAAGCTTAGTAAAAATTACAGAGGTGATAGGAGTCAAGAATGAGATGGTATGGGCATGTGTTTAGGATGGATGATGAGGAGAGAGTGAAGAGGGCTTTGGAGGAACCTGTTAAAGGAAGATGATCAAGAGGGAGACAGATAATTAGATGGGGAGATAAAGTGAAGGAAGATATGGAGAGAAGAGGTTTGGTGGAGGATGATGCCTTTGTTAGAAGGCAGTGGAGAAGGCGCATCAGGCAACTGACAATAATGGTGGGAAAGATCTTACCTGGAACTAAATACTGAACACATCCTGAGGGAAGGTTATCTGATGAGGCATCAAGTTGATTTGTGGCATAGTTGCTTCTTTCCCACTGACTCCGCATAGTTCCACCCGGGGGATACTGTTAAATAAAAATGAACATTAGTGGCCAAAATTGTTCCTACTCACAACCTGTCATATGAGACCTTAACAAACAATAAAACTGTGAATGAAAAAAAATACAAACTCTTAACTATAAGACAAACTCCTTATAGCAACTGCTAAACAAATACAAATGGTCACATGAAGCATCATTTTTCCAAAGTATCTTGTACCATCTCAATATAGCAGAACAGTTATGCCTATTCTAACCACCTCTCAGTTCATGAACAGAATAATTAAGTTTGACAAAAGCAATTTTTTTTTATTTTGACATTCTACATTTTTATATATATTCAAACATATCATGAAATGCACCATCATCGCCAAAACCTGTGATTTTGCTGTGCAATTTTATTTGGGATTTTAATGACATTTAAATGCCATCCCTTGAGATTCTGAATAACTCAAATGATATCATTTATTTACAAAAATAAATAAACAAATAAAACTAAACCAAAGTGCTGACATTAAGTATCATTTGTATGATGTCTGAAAAGTATTGGGGGATTGTTTCACCCTATCTCCAATGCAAGTAGGGCCAGTTGTTTGCTTTGAAGATAACAAAAATAAAGTTTGCTTTAAATGACACCAAACCCACCAGT
Source organism: Macrobrachium nipponense (assembly GCF_015104395.2). Lineage (NCBI taxonomy): Eukaryota > Metazoa > Arthropoda > Malacostraca > Decapoda > Palaemonidae > Macrobrachium > Macrobrachium nipponense. The sequence goes on along the minus strand of NC_087202.1, from coordinate 49,233,903 downwards.
CTATCATGAACAGCAAATCTAAAGTAAGCATTAGTCATCAGGATGTTCCCTCTTCTCGTCTTGTGTAATTTGGATTTTAATTCCTGTCTAGACCTTCCTACTGGTTGTTGACATCCTGTGAATTCAACATCTACCGGTTCTATAACTGACATCCTTTTTCACCACTTGTCCAAACCACCTCAATTTCTGAAATTGTGAACTATTGTCCAGCCTCTGAACACATTTTTCAATCACCTTCCTAAAGCACTCCAGCCATGAGCCTGAGTTTGTCTCTCAATAAGACCATTAATTACAATAGCCATAATTTGTGGTTACCATTTTGTACATCCGCTCACCAAAAGTAGATGCTGATTGACTGGAATCCCTGAGGTTGTTCAAACAAGGGCCCACCACGAAATCCCTTACTGCTACGGTGTCCAAGTTAATACTCAGAGGGTGCTTATTGTAGTTGGGCGGGGCATCCACTTAATCTATCAAAATTTCCCAAGTCTCTGGTCTGTAGGAAAAGACAAGGGGAGGACAACTGTCAACCCTTAACACCGAGCCTTTATTTACCAAAGTCTTTGTTGTATGCCGGCGGCGTTCGGGAGTTAGCGCCGAAGCGGATAAAAAGTTTTTTTTTCAAAAAATCACAGCACGCTTAGTTTTTAAGATTAAGAGTTCATTTTTGGCTCCTTTTTTTGGCATTGCCTGAAGTTTAATATGCAACCATCAGAAATTATATGAAGGTGAGCGAGCTGGAATATTCTGGCAGGTCCAATTTAGCAGTTCTCTGGTATTTTAGCAATATCTTACCTTAGAAATAGTGCTGAAGGAACCTATTTCACTGGGCGACATGGCTTCCTCGCCCAGAAATAGATTCTTCCTACGTCAAAATCTCTTTACTATCACACATAAATATTGGAGTACTATATGACAGCGCGAAAAAACATTTCATATATAATTGTATACAAATTGTGCTGTGAGCAAAACAGTTAAAAGCTAATTAGTTAATTTTTTCGTTGTATTGTACACTAAATTGCGATCATTTTGGTATATAACAAATTGTAAAATGATCAAAGCAATACAGAGGAAATATTATCACAAAATTATGCATGAATTCGTAACGCACGGACATAAAAACAAGTTTTTTTCGAACATTCACCATAAATCAAAATATTGTGCTAGAGACTTCCCGTTTGTTGCAAAATGAAGGTAATCAATTCAATATTACTAGACTGTAAGTGTTTTAGCTTACAATTGCAGTTTTCGACCATTTCGGTTGAGTTAAAGTTGACCGTAGGTTGAAATTTTGGCACTTATTGTGATTTATGTGAAAATATTTCAAAACTGATAAAAGCTACAACCATGAGTTATTTTTTGTTGTATTCTACATGAAATTGCACACATTTTCATATATAAAACTCTGTGTAACGGCTAATATAAAATGGTGCAAAAATTACGACAAGGTGACTAAAGAAATTCTGAGATTTTCAGCAAGTTACCGCGCCCAGAGGTAAGGAAAAAGTTTTTTTCAAAAATGTTATTGTTATGATACAATAAAGTTTGTTCATACTTACCTGGCAGATATATATATATAGCTGTATTCTCCGAGTCCGACAGAATTTTCAAAACTCCCGGCACACGCAGTGGCGCGGCAGGTGGTTAGTACCCATTCCCGCCGCTGGAGGCGGATATCAGGATCATTCCATTTTCTATTCAGATTTTTTCATACCACTGTCCCCTGAGGGGTAGGGTGGGTGGGTACTTTAATTATATATATCTGCCAGGTAAGTATGAACAAACTTTTATTGTATCATAACAATAACATTTTGTTCATGAAAACTTACCTGTCAGATATATATAGCTGAATCCCACCCCCATTGGAGGTGGGAAGGGACAGAATAGAAGGATTTAGGAAACACCTCAAGTGCAGATGATTGACATCTTGATTCCTTACCTGTTAGCATAGCTGGACTTCTTGATTACTGTCACCGAAGTCTGCTTTTGCTACTAGAGTTACCAACAAGGTAGTGACCTGTGTAGTTGGTGCGCTCTAGATGATCTGTCAACGTCGTGACCACATGTGACTAGACCATATTGACCATACTGTGAGGGCAACGAAGCTAAAACCACCACCTGACCTAACCTATCGAAGTTAGTCCCATAACTTCTAGGCTAACGAAAGGGAAAGCGCCTCAAGCGACCAACCCTTCAAAGTTAAAAGCACACCTATCCCTTTTCTATAGGATAGGATTCGTGCTGCTTCCTGCCTCCAATAATATTTCTACGGATGTATGGTCCTAGCGACTCGCAGATCTCATATGTCGTCTTCACATCCCGTCGGGAGTGTGAAGCGAACACAGAGTTGCTTCGCTCAAACGTGGCACATCAGGATATTACTAGTGTCATGCTCTGTTGAAAATGCTTCCGAGGCCGCGCCCTCACCTCGTGAGCATTTACTTTAAAAGGTTTCAAATCTTTGTTCAAACATGACGAATGAGCCTCTTAGAAAGACTCCTTAAAAATAACGCCAGGGCGTTCTTCGACATGGGCAAGTCTGGTCTTTTTACGGAACACCGCAGATTGTCCGAATGACCTTGACTTTCTTTAGTTTTATTTTTTATCAAGATAAAAACTTGAGAGCCCGACAGGGCACAGGACTCTCTGTGGCTCTTGCCCAATAATTTGTGCATCCCCTTGATCTCCAGGCCTCTGGGCAAGGGTTAGACGGGTTTTCGTCCTTAGCAAGAACGGAAGGCTTAGAGGACACCGAATTATGTCCTCTAAAGCCAAAAACCTCTGATGATGGCTAAAACTCACTAACCCTCAATGCCGTAGCTAGAGTGGTTAGAAAATTAGCCTTTCTGGTCACGTGTATAAGTTTACAGAAAAGGAGAGGTTCGAAATGCTTTGACATCAAGAAACTTCAGACTACGTCTAATGCTCCATCAAGATTTCCGCAGACCTCAAAGATCGTGAAGGGCTTTGTTGTTTGACAGATCGAATCTCTGAGCCTAGAGGCCGTCAACAACATATTTCCGTATTCTACAATCGTTGGGACTGTTAGCTTATCCATAATTCAGACGGAAAGGGAAGACGGTAAGTAATTCACGGAGGTGGAGGTGTAGGAGCAGTCATTCTTCCTGCACTATCTCCAGAATCGGCCCACTCCGATTGGTACACTGCAAAATATGCAGCACTGCTTTGCTTTGGCAATGAGACTTGTAATTAATCTTGAAGATCCTCTCCGCTTCTCGACAGTCTGAACGCATCCAGACTCAGAGCGGAGAGTTTTAGGTACCTCTCGAAGTGAGGCTGTTAGAGTAGACCGATTCTCTCGGGAAGGGTCCTTGGAAAATGCCCTCTGAAGGACGTGACCTCTGTGAATCCAGCCTCTCGAAGGCCAACATGGGGCGATCAGCGTCTCTCGCTCCCTCTGACGCCAGCGATTATCTTATCAGCTTTCCTAAGCTTTTGAATAGGGGAAAAGAGACTAACCAACTATCCCCATTCCATACTATGTGATTGCGTCTATTGCTACCGCTCTCGGATCGAGAATAAGGGGAGCAACGTAGAGGAAGCTTCTTCGTCTTCAATATTGCGAAGAAATCTACGAAAGGACGTCTCCAACGTCTCCACAACTCTCGACATACTCTAAAGCGAGGATTACTCAGACGTCAGTAGTTGCTGCCGCGATCGAGAAGATCCGCACGGACGTGCAATAGTGTAACGAAACCTCTTGAGGATCGTTACGTTCCGTGCCTATGTCGATAACCATCTCTCTTCTTGGGATATGAGAGAGCTGCGAAATTATCTGAGATGATTTGGACCAATCGACCAAAACTCACTCTTCGAGGAACTGGAGAGCCAACCCAAATTGCTTCCAATTCTCTTAGATTATGTGCCAGGAAACCTCTGTACCTCTGTCCGGATGCTGGCACCCTCTCGGTATCACCTGAGGTGATCGTCAACCCATTGAGAGATGTTTAGAATTATTTCTAGATCTTTGATGTTATTTCAGTCCTCCTGCAGGAAAAACTGTAGAGGTCTGAATTGCAGTCTATTCAGGGAAACAAGCTTCTCCAGCGAGGAAATGGTCCCCAGCAGACTCATCCATTCCCTCACTAAGCATGCTTCCTCCCTAATAAGGCTGCGCTTTGCATAAGCAGGAGAGCATTATTATAGTGCTATGCCAGCGGTAAAACTCGTACAGAATTCTGTTACAGTGCGGTAAGCAGCGCTGAACAGGTCTAAGAGATATCTCTGTTGAAAATTTCTTAGCAATAGGAAGTCGTGTTTATTCATGATTACTAGAAAGCCCTCAACCCGAGGCGAAAGTCATGATTGTAGGGTAGAGATATGGTTCGTCAATCAATCCCGCGAGAGAGAGACGTAACCGACAGAGCTTAACAGCGAGCTACCTGATACTGAGTTGGTGACACTGTGACAGTCACAGGCAGGCAGCAGCTTATGTTCACCTTCTCGCAGTCTTATGCCGAGTTGCCAGCTATTCTATTCATCTAAGGAATAGATTTTACATATTTGAACAGAAACTCTCAAGTTGGCATATTTAAGCGAAACAAAATTCGCTAAATACAGAAGCTGATTTGTGTTGTCGTAACATTACGCTTAATTAACCAAATGTTGAAATCGGAAACTCCTGGAAAGTTGCCTGGAGTACGATTAAATTATTACTGCGTCATACCACAATGACAGCAACCTCTCGTCTCGCAACTATTCTGCCTGAGTTACCAGCTACTCTCTTCTACGAGGAATAGGTTTGTTACTATTATCGATAAGGAAATTCTCAAGCAGGCATATTTAAGCGAAACATAATTCGCTAGATGCCGACGCTGAGTTCTTTGTGTTGTTGTAACAATACCTTTAGCGTTGTCCTTACAGCGGAAACTCCTAGAAGTTTGCAGGAAGGACCGATTAAATACATTTACAATAACCGTCTTTTCGGTTGCCATCTGTAGAGGTAACCATGATATGCGTATATGACTTGAACCCTACATTAGTAATATGACGCAAAGATAAAATACGTAAGTATTGTAGTCACTTGAACATAAAATTCTCTCTAATGAATGAGAGCTCTCTCGAATTTTGTTAATGAGAGCTTATCCGCTTAAGCGATAAAATGTTATGAAGATCTTGTCAATGAGAACTAACCCATTTACATGACAGAAAGTAATCCAGGAATTCGAGCATATAGTTTTCCCGATTCCCGCAGAAATCGAGGAAGGGGCAAGATTCCTAATCAGAGACTGGGCTTACGACAGGAAGGACCTTAATGTTCCCTTCGGCAGCGCAATCCCGAAAAGCAGACGAGGCGTTTTATGACACCGAAATCTGCTTACAGTTTTTCCTGGAATTCATCAAGTGATTGGATTCTATTGAACGCTCCCTTCGTAGAAAAGCGAAGTAGACATCTTGACGAGACCAAACTCCTTCCTCTACTTCGACGACGCCCTCTTGAAGAGCGTTCTTGCAGGAATCCTGCCGAACTCTTGATGCGTAGGACGCCTATCGTTCTGAAGAAACGTCCTGGCCAGTGCTCTACCGAGCGTCATGACGTGTAGGATGCCGAGCGTCTTCAAAAGCGCCTCGCTAGCGCTACAGCGTCCTGGCGAGCGTCCTCGCTAGCGTCCTAGCGCTCCGCCTAGCGTCCTCGCTAGCGTCCTGGCGAGCGTCCTCGCCTAGCGTATGAGCTCCAGAATGACATCGAGCGTCTTCCAAAAAGCTTATCAATGTTTATGACGCGAGCGTTCTTCCAGAGCGCCTGATGAGCGTCTCTTCGTGTAGGACGTCGAGCATCGGCAAAAAGATTCCTCACGTCTCAATGCGGAGGACGTTGAAGCATCTTCAAGAGACGTCCTCGCGAGAGTGTTACCGAGCGTATTGGTGCCTAGAACACCAAGGGCATCTCAGAGAGGATCTTGTCGAGCGCCCTGATGCATGAAAGGCCATAAGACTTGACCATACCGTAGACTTAAAAGTGAATTCTCTACTACATTCATCTTCTCACTAAGCATGTACTCTAATAAGCCATGCTTTCGTAAGCATGAGAACATTATATAATATAGTAGTTCTGCTGCGTTAGATTCCTTTAATAATGTTACCTACGGTAATCAGCATTGAAAGGCTGGAATATCTTTCTTATTGAACGTATCTTAGCAAAAGGCAGACAATATATTGTTTTATGTTTGCTTAACTATCCCCTCAATCCGAGGCGCTAAGACCGCGATTGTAGGGGAGAGATACGGTTAGTCATTCCATCCCGCAGGACCGACCTCTCATGACTGAGCAATAGCTGGTTACTGCGTTGGTCTAAGCGATAGCAGCCCCCTCCGTTAGCTGTCTGGCCTTACTCTTCCAGAGTTGCCAGCTACTCCATTCAATAAAGGAATCTTATAAAATTATCGAACTTCAGGAAGTTCTTATTAATGTATATTTAAGCGAAACAAGACTTCGATAAATCTAGAAGCTAATTAGGTATTGTCATAACAATCCCTTTAAGCCGTAGTCCTTCCTAGGAAGTCCTGTAAGGATACTGGTAATAGAGTTGCACAGCAAAGAAGTAACTACGGTATGTGCTTATGATTGACCGTATCGTATTATCATACAGCAGATACTCTACTACCTTCTTTTCCCTGCCGAGGCAGATAGAGAAAGGAAAAACTTTTACCTATCTTCGTTCTTTTCGTTAATAGAACGATAGAAAGAGATATATTTCCTTAAGTAAGGAAGTTAATCCAGGAACTCTTTAAATCTTCGTAATTTCCTCATAAATCGCGGGAAGAGACAGAATTCCTGTTCATCTAGGGTTTACGGAAGGAAGTAGATATTTCCTATCCGCCATCATACCCAAACGTCGATAAGATTCTTATTAAGAAACCAAGGTTTCTCCCGTACGTCTTGGTAAAAACTTCGACATGACTGTTGCTTATCAAATACGGAGGCGTCCCGAAAAGCGTCCTCAAAAGCGTCCTGCCTTCAAGGGGGAGCGCGCTCATGAAGCGTGCTAGTCATAAGCCGATGTACGGTGATCGTAGTCGGACGAGTATTATGGACGTTCGCAACTCCTGACAAAGACGGCGGCCGCTTGTGCGACATCTTGCGTCTCTGTCACGCTCATCGACACTTCCAGAAACGCACTCAAAAAGGACGCCTTAGGGTACGCCTTCTTCCTTTCACAGTAAGTGAGATAAGGCGATCTGGGCGCTTAACAGCGTTCTTCCTATTTCCTTCTTCTTTCTCCCATGTGTTGGAAAGTCGTCAAATTGTTTAAGGCGGCGATTACAATCGCACGACAATAGAGAGCGGACGTGAAGCGTCCTCCTCAATAAGCTTCTATTTAAAGGGCGCGAGTCCTTCCGAGAGCTCAACCCCTGTACGGGGAGGACGCCTCAGAGGACGAGAAGCAATCCTTCAGGATTCGTGCACAGTGCACGATCTTTGGCAGCCTGAGAAGCGTCTTCAGGTCTTGCGAAGGGACGCCAGATCGGTGGGGGTTCCTCGTAACTCCTTCGGCTTTCGACATGCCCTCTCCCTGTGTTCTGGGAGTCCGACAGAGGTCTAGACCTAGAGGCATTATAAGGCCGATCTGACGCCCCCTCCACAACACTAGGGGCAAAATCAACATCACTACACTCAACACTGATTGGAGAGCGAGCACTTTTTTCAAGCTTACTTGATGTAATCCACCATAATAGAAGGGCATTAGTCTCACAGAACTTCCTCTAGGCCCGTAAGCCATACCACAGGGTTAGGCAAAATAAAGTCTACTGGAGGTTAGTAGGTTCATTATCCTAACTTCTGTTACTGTGGAGGAAGACCTCCTGATTCTATCACGCTCTAATTTGCGTACATACGAATCATACGTCTCTTTCGGAATTCAGTCAACATTACACTAATTACATTGATCTTTCAACAAAGAAAACATGTAAACATCATGGTATACTAAGCGAGTGTCTACCGAAGGTTTCGGTAGCCTCCCCTTACCCGTTGCAGACAACAAAGTCTGAAACTAGGCTAACTAGATTCAGACATCATATGCCAATGAAAAAATTTTAATTAATTTATGATAGCGTATGCCTAGCCACAAATCCAAGTCAATCATTCAAAAAAAAAAAAAAATAAGTAGGATACTTAAGCAAGCCGGCTAATGAAGTTTCAAAATCCTAGGCGGAGGTAGTGGAAACAGGTGTTTTCACTACCGCGACAGAGAAAAATCTGATAGAAATGGGAATGATTCCTGATATCCGCCTCCCAGCGGCGGGAATGGGTACTAACCACCTGGCCGCCCACTGCGTGTGCCGGGAGTTTTGAAATTCTGTCGGACGTCGGAGAATACAGCTATATATATATCTGGACAGGTAAGTTTCATGAACAAAATTCACCATAAATCAAAATATTGTGCTAGAGACTTCCCGTTTGTTGCAAAATGAAGGTAAATGATTGAATGTTACTAGAAAGTAAGAGTTTTAGCTTACAATTGCGTTTTTTGACATTTTGGTTGAGTCAAAGTTGACCGTAGGTTTAAATTTTGGCACTTATTGTGATTTATATGACAATATTTCAAAACTGATAAAAGCTACAACCAGGAGTTTTTTTTGTTGTAATTCTACATGAAATTGCGGCCACATTTGTTTTTCATGTAAAAACACTTTTATGTGGAATGCCTAATAGAAAACGGTGCTAACATTAACACTTTATGTAATGCCTAATAGAAAACGGTGCTAACATTACGACAAGGTGACTAAAGAAATTCAGAGATTTTCAGCAGAGTTACCGCGCCCAGAGGTAAGGAAAAACTTTTTTTCAAAAATTCACCATAAATCAAAATATTGTACTAGAGACTTCCCGTTTGTTGCAAAATGAAGGTAAATGATTGAATGTTACTAGAATGTAAGTTTTAGCTTACAATTGCGTTTTTTGACATTTCGGTCGAGTCAAAGTTGACCGCAGGTTTAAATTTTGGCACTTATTGTGATTTATATATGACAATATTTCAAAACTGATAAAAGCTACACAACCAGGAGTTTTTTTGTTGTATTCTACATGAAATTGTGCACATTTTCATGTACAACACTTTATGTAATGCCGAATAGAAAACGGTGCTAACATTACGACAAGGTGACTAGAGATATTCTGAGATTTTCAGCAGAGTTACCGCGCCCAGAGGTAAGGAAAAAGTTTTTTTTCAAATATTCACCATAAATAAAAATATTGTGCTAGAGACTTCCCGTTTGTTGCAAAATGAAGGTAAATGATTGAATGTTACTAGAATGTAAGAGTTTTAGCTTACAATTGCGTTTTTTGACATTTTGGTTGAGTCAAAGTTGACCGTAGGTTTAAATTTGGGCACTTATTGTGATTTATATGACAATATTTCAAAACTGATAAAAGCTACAACCAGGAGTTTTTTTTTTTGTATTCTACATGAAATTACGCACATTTTCATGTAAAACACTTTATGTAATGCTTAACCCTCTTACGCCGGAGCCCTAAAAATCAAAACGTCTCCCGTATTGCCGGGCCTCTTTGGTTTGGAGTGAGCGCGGAAGTGGAAAAAATAATTTTTTCAAAAAATTACAGCGCGCGTACTTTTGAAGATGAAGAGTTCATTTTTTGCTCCTTTTTTTGTCATTGCCTGAAGTTTAGAAATGCAACCATCAGAATGAAAAATAATATCATTATCATATGTAAATAATGCGATATATGGTAGCGAAAAAAAAATTTCATACATAATTGTATTCAAATCACGCTGTGCAGAAAACTGTCAAAGCTAACCAGTTACTTTTTTTTGCGTTGTATTGTACACTAAATTGCGATCATTTTGATATATACATTGTAAAACAATAAAAGCAACACCGGAAAAATATTATCACAAAATGATGTACGAATTCGTAACGACGGACGTAAAAAAATTTATTTTTAAAAATTCACCGTAATTCTAAATAATGTTCTAGAGACTCCAATTTGTTTCAAAATTAAGACAAATGATTGAATATTACGATACTGTAAGAGTTTTAGATTAGAATTGCAGATTTCGACCATTTCGGACGAGTTAAATTTGACCGAATGTCGAAATTTTAATTATATATATTTTTTATATATGGACATATTTCGAAGATGGAAAAAAAAGCTACAACCTTCAATTATTATTGTATTCTTCATGAATTTGCACACATTTTTTGATATATGAAACTCTATAAAAAGGCTAATATGAAAAGGAGCAAAATATTAGGATAATGCCATGTACGTATTTCGGAGACTTGCAGCCGCGACTCGGCGCGCGGAGTGAAGGTAAATATATTTTTCAAAAATTCACCATAAATCACAATATGTTTAGAGACTTCAAATTTGTTTCAAAATGAAGAAAAATGACAGAATATTACTAGGCCAGTAAGAGTTTTAGCTACAATTGCGTTTTTCAACTATTTCGGTAGAGTCAAATTTGACCGAACGTGGTTTTTTTTTCTATTATCGTGATTTATATGCAAAGATTTTCAAACAAAAAAAGAGACAAAAAGCTACAACCTTCAATCATTTTTAGTTGTATTCTACATGAAATTACGCACATTTTCATATATAAAAACTTTATGTAACAGCTAATTTTAAATGGTGCAAACATTTCGACAATCGCACAAAAAAATTCTGATTTTGTTTTTTCGGAAGATACCCCCGCGCGAACGTAATGTTTTTTTTTTTCATAAATTCACCATAAATCGAAATATTGTGCTAGAGACTTCCAAGTCATTGCAAAATGAAGGTAAATGATTGAATATTACTAGAATATAAGAGTTTTAGCTTACAATTGCGTTTTTCGACCATTTCGGTAGAGTCAAAGTTGACCGAAAGTTGAAATATTTGCACTTAACGTTATTTTTATATGAAAATATTCAAAAACTGATAAAAGCTACAACCATGGGTGGGTTGTTTTTTGTTGTATTGTGCATGAAATTGCGCACATTTTGTCATATATAAAACTTTAGTAACGGCAAATTTAAAAGGGTACAAACATTAGGACAATCGCACGAAAAAATTTATCGGAAGAGTTATCGCACGAACGTAAGGAAAAAGTTTTTCATAAATTCACCATAAACCGAAATATTGTGCTAGAGACGTCCAATTTGTTGCAAAATGAAGGCAAATGATTGAATATTACTATAATGTAAGAGTTTTAGCTTACAATTGCGTTTCTCGACCATTTCTGTAGAGTCAAAGTTGACCGAAGGTTGAAATTTTGCACTTATCGTTATTTATATGAAAATATTTCAAAACTGATAAAAGCTACAATCATAAGAGTATTTTTTAGTTGTATTGTGCATTGAAATTGCGCACATTTCATATATAATACTTCATGTAAAGGATAATTTAAAATGGTGCAATAATTATGTCAAAGTGACGAAATAATTTCCGAGATGTGTCACTGATACTTTTTAGTGCGATAAGAAAGAAATTCGCGCTTGCGCGCCTGCGTAGCGATTGTAACAAAACAACGCCTTGATCCGTGAACTCCCAGCATCCCCCAAGGCGCGTGATACAAAAGTTTTCGGCTGGTAGGCTATAAGTATTTTTCCGCGAATTTTTTAAAAAACTTTTTTGAGCCGACGTATGATACGTCCAATCGGCATACGGGAGACATTTTGACTCGACGTTTAATACGTCCAATCGGCGTAAGAGGGTTAATAGAAAACGGTGCTAACATTAACACTTTATGTAATACCCTGATAGAAAACGGTGCGAACATTACGACAAGGTGACTAAAGAAATTCAGAGATTTTCAGCAGTTACCGCGCCCAGAGGTAAGGAAAAAGTTTTTTTCAAAAATTCACCATAAATCAAAATATTGTACTAGAGACTTCCCGTTTGTTGCAAAATGAAGGTAAATGATTGAATGTTACTAGAATGTAAGAGTTTTAGCTTACAATTGTGTTTTTTGACATTTTGGTTGAGTCAAAGTTGACCGTAGGTTTAAATTTTGGCACTTATTGTGATTTATATGACAATATTTCAAAACTGATAAAAGCTACAACCAGGAGTTTTTTTTGTTGTATTCTACATGAAATTGCGCACATTTTCATGTAAACCACTTTATGTAATGCCGAATAGAAAACGGTGCGAACATTACGACAAGGTGACTAGAGATATTCTGAGATTTTCAGCAGTTACCGCGCCCAGAGGTAAGGAAAAAGTTTTTTCAAAAATTCACCATAAATCAAAATATTGTGCTAGAGACTTCTCGTTTGTTGCAAAATGAAGGTATATGATTGAATGTTACTAGAATGTAAGAGTTTTAGCTTACAATTGCGTTTTTTGACATTTCGGTCGAGTCAAAGTTGACCAAAGGTTAAAATTTTGGCACTTATCGTGATTTATATGAAAATATTTCAAAACTGATAAAAGCTATTACCACGAGTTATTTTTTGTTGTATTCTACATGAAATTGCACACATTTTCATATATAAAACTCTATGTAACGGCTAATATAAAATGGTGCAAAAATTACGACAAGGTGACTAAAGAAATTCTGAGATTTTCAGCAGAGTTACCGCGCCCGGAGGTAAGGAAAGTTTTTTTCAAAAATTCACCATAAATCGAAATATTGTGCTAGACTTCCAATTTGTTGCAAAATGAAGGTAAATGATTGATTATTACTAGAATGTAAGAGTTTTAGCTTACAATTACGTTTTTCAACCATTTCGGTTGAGTCAAAGTTGACCAAAGGTTGAAATTTTGGCACTTATCATGATTAATATGAAAATATTTCAAAACTTATAAAAGCTACAACCATGGATTGTTTTTTGTTGTATTCTACATGAAATTGTGCACATTTTCATATATAAAACTATGTAACGGCTAATATAAAACGGTGCCAAAATTACGACAAAGTGAAGAAAGAATTTCTGAGATGCGTCGCTGTTGCTTTCTAGTGCGAGAAGAAAGCAATTCACACATGCGTGCCTGGGTAACGCTTGTAAACAAAACAACAGCATGATCCGTGAACTCCCAGCATCCCTCAAGGCACGATTTAAAATTTTTCGCAAAGTAGGCCTATAACAATTTTTCCGCGAATATTTAAAAAAAACTTTTTGTAGTCGACGTATCGTAGGTCCACTTAGCACAAGACACACAATTTTAGTCAACGTATAATACATCAAGTCGGCGTTTAAGGGTTAACTGACCCCTTTCACAACAACTTTTGGGAAGTGGTTACTCCTCAAAACCCCAATATTTTAGGAGAACTTCCTTCTAGATCAATCAGATCATTTCTAGGGTTATGAAGAAAAGTCAATGGACTTGGCTCATGGCTCAACTGTGGATCAACACCCACAATGTCTGAGCTACCCTCAATTCAGTGGAATTCTTATATAATAGGGAGCAAACTTATGCTGAATGGGAAGGAATGTAGAGATGCCATTACACTTTCTTCCCATTTGACCACAGAGATTCCACACAAATTTCTAAATATTTGCTTAAAAGGTCCTCCAGTTGCTGTGGACAAATAAGAACAGATGCTGTGGGGGTACTGCTATTTCTCTCGCCAACATTTCTGTTTTTATGGCATTTTCATTAAAAATAAAAACTAGCCCTACACTACAGTACAAATAAAAACTAGCCCTACACTACAGCAGAGTACTCAAGCTGGTGGATCCCACTTTCTCTCCTCAGCAAAACCACAGTTATTTACTGGCCAGACCTTAGGCTGCATTATTCTTCAAAGCTGCACTCCAAGCCAAACTTCTGATAAGGGTTCTACTAGCTTTGAATCTACCTCCTGAATTTCAATTCCTCCTCTGGAGTGGACTTTTCCATTGTCCCCTCTCTAAATAAGGACTCATGGAATTTATAACTAAGAGTTGTACTACACCATTTTGTACAGTACAAAAACATCTCGCATACAAATACTATCCATACAGTATATTGCCCTTCTACCATCTGTGTTCATTTAATACTGCAGTACCTGGATATGGCACAACAGGAGTGCACATGTAGAGCAGTGACAGGGATTCAGCCAGATAGTGTTGGTTCATTCTTTACTAGATTAAACTGGTGAATGGTGCAAACAAATTCTACAAAGAATAAGGCATTATATGAATACCATGTTTGTATGCAAAATGTTCTCTATAAAAAATCATTGTTGTTGTGCATCCCTTTTACCTTTATATTATCACTTTCATGTTCTTTTTCCAATTCTTCTGGTTATATATTTTCTTTGACTGGGATTTCAATTATTGATCAGTAAAAAAAAGAAAGCATAGAACTTACTTGCAAACTGGTCAACTTGATCATTCTCCTATCATATATTCTTATATATGGATCACTTGCTCCAACAGCTAACAACTCAGGTTTTGTAGGATTAACCGTTATGCATTTGCACTCAGCAGTTCGACCAGCATGACACCTCAAATTTATCAATACATTGTTGGTTTGCGAGTTACATGTATGAGGGGCTCTCATGTCATATAACCTGAGGGGAAAAAATCATGGTCAGAACATAAGCTTATTATTGCTTTAACTAAATCTGTCAAATATATTTTGTCTTTATGGGATAGCTTCATACAGAAAAAACACAATGATCATTGTATCAGCCAAGATACTTGTGAAAATAACATTCACAATATTAAAACAGCAAGTGTTCACAAACTCACATTACAGTGCCATCCTCAGATGCAGAAAAAAAGGCATTGGGTAATGTAGGTACTGTTGCTATTCTCTTGACCCGTTCACAATGACATGTACACAACTGAGTAACATCTCCCGTCTCTACCTCTCGAACTTCTATTTTTCCATCCCCTGCACCTGATATGACTACACGATCTTCACTTTGAGGTAGAAACTGCAAGTATATTTTATTCTGTTTACAAAAAGCTCCAATGATCTTTTAGTTATTTCCTAATAAAGTCTAGTAGTAAACATTATAAGGTCCTGTTTGTTCAAAACAAATATAAAACATATGATATTTTATAGTAATAAATAATTAAGATAATAGGCCTAAACATTTTTTAAAAATTACTACAAAAGTCAAAATAAAAACAATACAATGATTGATTTTATGAAATTTACGTAAAAATCTGAGATAAGCCATAATTTATAGTAATAGTAAATACATTAAAAATATAAATTTAAAAAATGTGCAATGCATGATATCAAATCTCAAGTGGTCTTTTAATTTGTAAACACAAATTAATTAATTATAATAAAAGAATGCATAAAGGTATACGTACAGGTGTTAGGAAACAAATGACAAAAATTCAGTTCATCCAAAGGTAGTTAATCAAGTTGCAAATATAGTATATCATTCACAAAACATACATAGCGCAAAGAAGCTACTTAGCCAATACACTACTATATCATTCATGATACATAGCACAACATGGATAAAAAATTTTAAATTATGTTGACTTACAAAAAATGTTTATTAAATGCTTGAACAAGCACAAAAAAAACAACTAACAACTCCGTTGTAAAAGTACCTTGACAGAAAAAATGTTGCCTCTATGACCAGTTGGTAGCGTCTTTATTCTCTTTTGACGGTAGACGTCCCACAGTATGATATTGTAATCATCAGATCCAGAAAGCAGTAAGCTAGAATAACAAAATATATATACTATTTCCACAATTATGACCTCGACATGGATTGTTTAGCAAGACACTTGAGATAATGCACAATAGCATTAGATATAAAACTTTTGAAGCAAAATATCTCAGTGATACACTGAAATCATGTCTTAAATCTCTTAAAGCTACTCTTTCATAAGTGGTTAATCTGAAAAGCATTCTTTTTAATAAAATTACTTTTCCTTCGTATACAATAGATAAAAAGACATGATATTGTTAGAATACAATAAAGTTTTGTACATACTTACCCGGCAGATATATACTTAGCTTATGTCTCTGACATCCGACAGAAATTCGAATTTCGCGGCACACGCTGCAGGTAGGTCAGGTGATCTACCCCCCTGCCGCTGGGTGGCAGGAATAGGAACCGTTCCCGTTCTAGAACCAGATTTTCTCTTCCACCTGTCTCCTGAGGGGAGGCTGGGTGGGCCATTCATCGTATATATCTGCCGGGTAAGTATGTACAAAACTTTATTGTATTCTAACAATATCATTTTTGTACATGCAACTTCCCCGGCAGATATATACTTAGCTGATTGACACCCTTGGTGGTGGGTAAGAGACAACTATTTACTGAATAGACAGGTAAACAACATACGTTGTAGGTAATAAATAAATAAAACCTTGGTTCCTACTTGTTCAGGCGGAAGATTCCATGGCTAATGCCTAGGAATCTGCTTCGCCTCAAGAGCCTCAGCGAGGATGTGACCTATGGCTAAGAGTTCTTGTGGGTCTGTCGATGGGGTCTTATCCATTTACTCGACAGAGCCTCTTACATGACAATATGCCTATGCCTAGTGGCATAATTAAGGAGCACAACACCGATCCCGATCACCTGATCCTAACACGAGGGTTAGTGCTTAAGTTGAAAAGAGTTATCCCCAAACTCCTTTCAAACAACCCAAAGAAAAAAAACACGACGTTAACTAAAATTTAACTCACTAGTTAAGGATCAGATCGGCTCCCTATCCCAGCAATGTATCCGCAGACCCGTATCAACCAAGAGAGAAGGATCTCTCGTAGGTTATCTTGACATCCTTCGGATATGGGAAGTCAACAACCGAGTTGGCCAATCTCCCGTAATGTGACAGCTAATATGTCCTTATGACATATTGTTAAGGAAAGAACAAGAATACAGAAAAGCTCGCACTTCATGCGCTTTTAATTCTCAGCTGTTTGAAGGAATCATCAATGCACTTGTCAAGTGCTTAGGAGATCACATTGTCTCAAAGAAGGCCAGGGCATTCTTTGATATAGATCTCTTCTGGGTGAAGCCTGGAGACCTGGCTAGCGCCTCGCGCCTGGCTGGAGCCTTGCGCCTGAATGGCGCCTAGAGCCTGGCTGGAGCCTCGCGCCTGGCTGGCGCCTGATTGGCTCCTCCCTCCTGGCTAGCGCCTCGCGCCTGGCTGGAGCCTTGCGTCTGGCTGGCGCCTTGCGCCTGGAGCTTGGCAGAAGACTTCATGATTACTGTCTATGAGTCTGCATGCCTCAAGAGTTTCAGCGAGGTAGGGACCTATGACTGACAAAACCCTTCTGGATCATGTCAATGGGGGCTAGCCCGCTTACACGACAGAGCCTTCTCGGATCGTGCCAATGGGGGCTGACCCACTTACATGGCAGAGCCTTACCTGTATCATATCAATGGGGACTAGCCCTCTTACATGACAGAGCTTTAGGTTTCTCTTTACTGGAAGGAGCCTTGCGCCTGGATGGATCCTCAATCCTGACTGGAGCCTAGCCTTGAAGGAGCCTGGCACCTGGATGGCGCCTGGCTGGCTTTCTAGAGCCTGGCTGGCTCCTAGAGCCTGGCTGGCTCCTAGAGCCTGGCTGGCGCCTCGCGCCTGGCTTGGCTCCTCCACACTTGCTGGAGCTTCGAGCTTGGAAGAGTCTCTAGGCTGTCTGGGGATGTCCACATCGGGACACTCTTATATCTGTCCGATTTGTTCGCCTCTGGCGCATTTGCGCCAGGTTGGAGGCCCGCTCCTTCTCAGTATCCGGCCATGACAGAGTTCCTTGGAACTGTCCGCCTCTGGCGTTTTTCGCCTGTATTGGCATTTGGCGCTTGGCTGGCGCTACATTGTCCGATAGTCCTGAACAACCACATAGTTTTATCAGGAGACTGGAGAAGGGTGGAAGAAATTCTTCCCCTTTGAGCTTTTGGCCCCTGGCAAGGGGAGGTGATTTTAGTCAGCTACACCCAGTAGACGACAGGATATCTAACAATACGAGAGAGAAGAGTCTTCCTCCGAGGAGGATCCTTCGTGAACACTTCTTTTGCTAACGAGATCTCTTCTTACATGTTGATGAGGTTCCTCGTTGCAGAATCTTCCCTATCCTTGCCCGAAGGAAGGGAAGGAGTCTGGAAGTCGAAGGAGAGACTGAGCTGAAATTGGGCGGAACCCTGATTTCTAGCTCTTATTGTATTCTTCTGAATACCTTCTGGGAAGCATTTTGAGCCCTCATCGCACCCCGAAGACTCTGAAGGCAAACGTTTAACATCTCTTCTTCTGTAGATGAAAATGTAAGTACCCTGCCTGGGCAACTAAACTTCTATCTGAAAGCGTTGCGTCAGGAATAGAGGGATTTTAGTTTCTTTTGCCAGACATACTATGATGGCAAGAACCCATTGCCGAGTCTCCATTGAATCTGATGCGAGATTCCAATGCACAAAAAATTCACTTGTCTTCTTGGTCGTTTAGGGCTAAGAGAAACAAAGAATTCCTTCATAAACTTCCTCAAAGAAGTTTGATGAGGAGCAGTTCCATTTTGTCGGAACACGGAATCTGTGGCCACAAAAAAAAAAAAAAAAAAAAAAAAAAAAAAAATCCATTCGAAGTACATGATATCCTACTCTTGTCGGTATTTGGGCGGTATCGTATAGATCACCGAAGATCTTAATCCTCTGTTATCTCTAATTCCCCTTGTAGAGACAGAGTATAGCCTTTTACTGCGTTCTTTGATAGCAGATATATACATAGGTGATTCTTCCCTCTGAAAGTGAAGAAAAAACCTCGCTATGTGGTTCACATAGGTATCGGAAGAGGACAGTTTCCTCATTCCATCTAGCACGATCTGCAGCAATTCTATGTCTTAGCCATGACTATTGTCATTTACCTTGAAAAATCCTCTCATTCATGTCCACTTTCTGGTCAGTCTGCACGTGGAAAGACTCAGAGTGGAGAGGTTTTTCAGGTCTATTTATAATAGATTCTGATAGAATATCCAGATACTCTTGGAAAAGCCTTACGAAACATGCTGTGAGAAGAACGTGACTTCTGTGAATCCAACCTCTCTAAGGCCAAAATGAGGCATTCATCCTCTCTTCCTTTGACGCCCATTTATCTTAATATCTGTTAAGAATTTATAACTAGGGGAAAAAAAGACTAAAGTTTATTCCCCTTCTTTAAATTAAAGATGTCGTATATTGCTACCTCTCTTGGTTCGAGGAAAGGAAGCAGTCTATAGGAAGCCTGTTCGTCTTCTACCTTGCGAAGAGATCTATGAAGACTTTCCGCAGGTTCTCAAAACTCTTTTCAATAAATGTTAGACATACGTTAACAGTTATTATCTTCGATCGAGAAGGTTCTCACGGACATGCAAAATCTTGCATCGAACCTTTAGGATCGTTACGTTCCGTGTCTGTTCCCAAATAGGTTCTCTTTTGTTAACGCGAACAGGGGCGAAAAAAGAGATTCTCGATGCTCTTTGCGATATGAGAGAGTCGTGGAATTGGCCTAAGTGATTAAAAAAATATCATTTCATCATTCCTTGTAAGCGACCCCTTTCCGATTAAATGGGTAACGAAATCAGGAACGAATCTTGCCGTTACCGAGCCTCCGAGAGGCTACTGGTTTGTTTGTTTGTTTGTATGGTGTTTTTACGTGACTTCCGCACCACGTCGAGAGTGAACTTCTATCACCAGAAATCCACCTCTCTCACTCCTCAATGGAATGGCCGAGAATCGAACCCGCGACCACCGAGGTGAGAAGCAAACACCAAACCAATCCACTACTGGACTCTTATGTTAATAAACTCGCTAAAAACGAGAAAATATCTTGGATGGTACTTCAGGCGCATTGCGCCAGGCTGGCGCTTCTGGCGCAATTTGCGCCAGGCTGGCGCTTCCGCTTCCTTCTAGTTCTTTTAAGGTTATGTGCCAGAACATCTGTGCCCTTATGGTACCCGACATCCTTCACGTGTTAATTCCGTTCTTAGTAGGAAAAAACTTTTATATACGTAGTATAGTCCATTCAGGGAAACAACTTCTGCCACTAAGAGAATGTTTCCCATCCGACTCACCCATCTTCTCTTGAGCAATATCCGATTCTAAAAAGGTTGTGTGCGTTTCTCGAAAGGATGAGAGAATTATATTATTTCGTGCTCTGCCGTATTAGACTACTTTATAATACTGTCACATTGTGGTAAACAGCATTAATCTAGGAAACCTTTGTAAGGATACTAGGAATTCTGTAGTTAACCTCGGTATGCGCATTAGACTTGACCATACCGTAGTCTTAAAGTGAATTCTCTTCTACTACATTCATCTTCTCACTAAGCATGTACTCTAATAAGCCATGCTTTCGTAAGCATGAGAGCATCATATAATATAGAGTTCCGCTGCGTTAGAATCCTTTAATAATGTTACCTACGGTAAACAGCATTGAAAGGTTGTAATATCTTTCTTATTGAAAGCTTCTTAGCAAAAGGCAGACAATATTTTATTTATGTTTGCTTAACTATCCCCTCAATCCGAGGCTAAAACCGCGATTGTAGGGGAGAGACACGGTTAGTTTATTCCATCCCGCAGGAGAGAGACATGTAACCAAACCACTCATGACCGACACCTTACATGTTACTGCGTTGGTCTCTAAGGCGCGATGGGCAGTCTCCGGTTAGCCGTCTGGCCTTACTCTTCCAGAGTTTTTTGCCAGCTACTCCATTAAATAAAGGAATCTTATAAAATTATTATCGAACTTCAGGAAGTTCTTATTAATGCATATTTAAGCGAAACAAGACTTCGATAAATCTAGAAGCTAAGTAGGTTGTTTGTCTTAACAATCCCTTTAAGCGTAGTCCTTCATAGGAAATTCCTGGAAGGATACTGATAATTGAGTTGCTCTACAAAGAAAGTAACTACGGTATGTGTGATTTGCCGTATCGTATTCTCATACAGCAGATACTCTACTACCTTCTTTCCCTGCCGAGGCAGATAAAGGAAAAATTTTTACTGTCTTCGTTCTTTTCGTTAATAGAATGATAGAAAGAGTATATATATCTCCTTAAGGAAGGAAGTTAATCCAGGAACTCTTTAAATCTTCGTGATTTCCTTATAAATCGCGGAAGAGACAGAATTCCTGTTCGTCTGTAGGGTTTACGGAAGGAAGTAGATATTTCCTATCCGCCATCATACCCAAACGTCGATGAGATTCTTATAAGAAAAACTCCCAAAGTGCTTGCCTCTTCATAACGAGGGAAGAGCATGAATGAAGGAGTGTGTCCGCATTACTCAAAGAGGAGCCTCGCGAACTGACCTACTCTCTCTTAAGAAGATTTTGGAATATTCTGGCGCCTGGCTCCTTGCGCCTAGCGCCTGGATAGTTCCGCGCGCCTGGAATGTTCCGCACGCTAGAAAGGAGACTCGCTCCTGGAACGTTCGCTTGTGTGGAAGGTCCCGTGCGCCCTGATAGTTCCGAGAGCCTACTAGACCCCTTTCTAGAAAGAGCCTCTTGCCCGGGAAACGTTCAATGGAAGGATCGTTCTGATTGCCACTGTACTATTAAGGCTCCTTGCTCTAGCCGTCTGTTTTTCTGTTGCAGTTTGCGCCAGGCTGGCGCTTCGTCTCTTTGAAGGCGCCTTGCGCCAAGAAAAATTTTCTAGAACTCGGCTCGCGCTCAGTTGCTAGAACGCGGCTCGCGTTTGGTTGTAGGAACGCGGCTCGCGCATAAGTCTGTTTTCTGGAACGCGGCTCGCTGCTGGCTGTTGGAACGTGGCTCACGCTAGCTTGCTGGAACGCGGCTTCCTAAGTTCCTGGCTGGCTCTTGCTCAGTGTTCTCTTAGTTTTCAGAGAACGCGCTAGATCATCAAATAACATATACATTCTTCGTCTTTTCGGATGTAAGATGAAGAGACGCACTTTTTTAAGGATGCCTTTTCAATGGCTATCCTTGGCAGTCTGGGACGCTCTACAGAACCTGCCGAGGGGACGCCTGACCGGTGGGGATTCTCTGAAACCCCCTTGACGGCTTTCGACCATTCCTTCTCCCCTGGGCTTGGGAGCTTGAAAGAGGTCTAGGCCTGGGAGCGAGACAGAGCCGATCAGACGCACCCTCCACTGCAATGGGGAACACTAGTAATCACTTCTTACCTTTCAATAGCTCGCATTTTGAGCCACAATCCTTGTCTTCAAATTGCAATTATGAATTTGAAGTTTCTGCGAAGTAAGAAGGTGATGAGGATGCAACACTACTAGTACTGTTAATACTCTAATTGCTCGTTAGTACGAGTTTCTAAAAAACTTTTAAAAGAAACGTATCTAGTTACATGCTTTACTGACTCCCTAAAGTAGGAAGTCAGTATATTTCCTCAATCAATTCTAACACTTATTACACATATTAATGAATAAATATTAATATTTCCCTTTCTTGCAAACTATGTGAGTGTCTACCGAAAATTTCGGTAGTTACACGTCATATATTCTTCGAAATTTTCGAAGCCAAATTCATTAAAAAGTTAATAAAAGCGTATGCCGAACCAAAGACCCAGTACTTCCCTGCAAAAGACAGACCCAGAAGATCGATGGCGATGAAAAACGAAAATCAAGTCAGGAGGTAGCAACAACATATGTTGACACTACCGCGACAGAGAAAATCTGGTTCTAGAACGGGAACAGTTCCTATTCCTGCCACCCAGCGGCAGGGGGGTAGATCACCTGACCTACCTGCAGCGTGTGCCGCGAAATTCGAATTTCTGTCGGACGTCAGAGACATACGCTAAGTATATATCTGCCGGGGAAGTTGCATGTACAAAAATCTAATTTTAAGAATAAAAACAACATTTTCATAATAAACTAAGTTTCATATATATTCACCAAGTAAATCAATTACATAGATAATGTTTCCAACTGAAGCGGCAACTTTTTTTTGAAATTTAGCGGTAGTGCTTCTGTTTTTACATATAAGACAACCCCGCCCACTATCAGGGAACAAAGAAAACAATCTGGCAGGTATACTCAATTCGTGTCCATAAGAGTGGAGGAGGGTAGGCTCTGATTCTGTAATTACTTGGTAGTTACAGAAACTAAATTTTTTTATGAAAACTAGCTGACCTACCTGGTGTTGCATGGGAAAACTGAATGACAGGCTATGGGTAGGGGGAGGGAAGAGGGAGGGGTTAGTAGAGGGAAGAGGGGTGGGGAAGGGGAGGGAGAAAGGAGAAGGGAAGGGGAAAGGGAAAGGAGGGACGGGGAATGGAAAGGGGGAGGGGATAGAAAAGAAGGGAAGAGAGATGGGGTGGTGGAATTGGGAGGGGAAGAGGGATGGGAAGGTGAGGGGAAGATGGAGGGGGAGGAGGGAGAAGGGGAAATTACATTTCTCTATTAGAAGAGAATAATCCTCTCTGAACATAAGTCTCTCTCCCTTTCAACAACAGTAAGACATTTTATCAACTGTGTGAAATAAACTGCACAGCAAAGCGGAGGAGAAAAGTGCAAGGATAAGTCTTTAGCAAACTGCACGAATTCATAGTGGATTCAGTATACATGAATGTATTGCTATCTTACTACTGTAATATACTTCAGAAACTCCCCCTCCACCCTCCCTCCCTCCCCTGCCTGTAGCCTGTCATTCATTTTCCCAGGCAGCTAATATATATACAAGGCTGTAAACCATCCTCGATCAAAGCCCTATCCAATAGTTTTCAATTTTAATCTGTCAAGCTGTTTAGCCGTGATTGAATAACAAGCAGACAGACGGACATAACGCTAACTTACCTAGTGATTATATAGCTGAATTCCACATTGAATGGAGGTGGGATACAAGGACAAATTCTACTCCAAAACATTAAAGCATGGTGATGAATTTAAAATAGAAAAATTTACCTGAACTGAATGCAAAGCTTGTTATTTCTTTACCTGGTAAAACAGCTACTGCAGGCGAATACTGCCTCTGGTTGGTGATCATCTTAGCCTATATTGGCGTGGCTGTTGAGCCGTGGGGTGCCTCTTACTTAGGTGTGAGCTTTGCACTGAAGGATATGCCTGATGGCTAGCAAAGAATACAATAAGGTGCCCTTGACCTAGGCTCAGTACCAATAATAAAAAAATCAGACAAAACTGTCACTTGAATATGAAAACTCTTGTAAAACACCACCACTTGTCCACCACTCTAAAACTCAAAAACCCTACACCAATGCAAAAAGATTGGAGAGAAAGTGTGCTTCCTATAATTCCTCCCCAAATACCATGCCAGCCACCAATAACAGCCCCAAGGGTACTGAAATCATCAAACACAGTTTTCACTTCTTTCATGTAATGAGAAACGAAAGTGAACTTGCACTTCCAGTAGGTTGACTGAATAACAGAAGTCAAGGACATGTATGTCTGAAGACTAAAGAGGAAGACACTGTTTTGATATCATGAGCTCTCCATCAGTTAACAAACAAACCTCTTAACAGCAAGTTTGTCAAAACACTTTTTGTTTTGCTTTTTGATGTTATGTCACTTATTTATGTATTGTTTTAATGTAGTTTTAGCTTAATGTTACTTTGTAGTCTTTAATTCTATTTTAGCTTAATGACTGTTATATTACAAAACTATATTTCTTTTAATTATAAGCTTATTTTAGGATACTTTTTAATATTGTAAAAAAATTCTATTAGTAGCTCTGAAGATGGGAAAGGATTCCTGAAACGTAGGTGTAATTACAAAGAAAAAATTATCTTGTCTTCTCGCTGTCCTGCTTATTACTAAATTATACAGTGGTACCTCGACATACGAAAGGCTCAACTTATGAAAAACTCGAGATACGAAAGCAAATACGAAAAATTTTACAGCTCTACATACAAAAAGTTTTCAAGATACGAAAGGTTGTTGCTGTAAAGTCCCGAGATTCGCCCGGACCACCGAGAACAATTTTAAAACTCCCGCGCCGCCAACTGAGTAAACTCGCCACCATCCTCCCGCTCTCCCATTGGTTCCTGATGCTAGTCACCCCATAAGGTCCTGCTCTCCAATTAGTCAGCATCTACCCCTTGTGCTTTAAGTATTCTATTGGTAAAAGGATGCTGTAAATTGAAAAACTTATTCATGCAATACATTTAATAAAAAAAAAAACCATTAGGTAAAGATAGAATAAAGAATAGAAATGAATGGTTATTATACTGTTTGGTAGTTTCAGTAGTTGAAGAGAGATAATGAAAATTTATGGCTTATTGCGCAAAGTGATTGCTTGGCGATCAAACGATACTCGTAAGTGCTGGATGTAAACAGAAGTTTGGAAGCTTTTTTTTGTTTGTTTATTATAGTTAATGGTTACTTAATAATTATTTGAAATGAGTACATGCAATACATTTAATTTAAAAAATTGTGAATTAGATATCATAAAATATAAAATAAATCAGACTGCCAACAAATACGTATTTTTAAGAATTCTTCTTCTGTTTTATTATTACGTTACGTATATGTATGTTTCATTATAGCTGTCAGTAACTCGGTATCTCCATTAGGTAAAGATAGAATAAAGAATAGAAATGAATGGTTATTATACTGTTTGGTAGTTTCATTAGTTGAAGAGAGATCTTCTTCTTCCTAGCTTAAACCCATTTTTATATGGGGTCGCCATTGCGAATGAGTAGTCTCCATCGATTTCTGTCCTGTGCCTCGTTCTCATTTATACCTTTCAATTCCATATCTTCCCCTACACAATCACGCCATCTCTTTCTTGGTCTTCCCTTCTTCCTTCTACCCTGCACTTCCATTTCCATCATATGTCTTCCAACATGACGTTCCTCCCTTCGTAACAGGTGTCCATACCATCGAAGCCTTCCTTCCTGTATTTTCTTCGATATTTCAGCTACCTTTATCGATTCCTCTTATATCTCATTTCTAATCCTATCTTCCCTTGTTACTTCCCGACAACATTTCCATCATTCCAAAAACATTTATTCATTTTTTTCTGCGACCATCTCCCATTCTCCTTCTTCTCCTCTGTTTTCCTCATACTGTTGCTGTTTTTCTGTTCCATATAACATTGCTGGTCTGACCACCGTCCATATGGAACTTTCCTTTCAATTTCAGAGGGACCTTCTTGTCACAGAGGACCCCTGATGCAGACCTCCAGTTATTCATCCTGCCTGAATTCTGTGTCTCACCTCTTGGTCCATGCTTCCACTATCCTCTAATACGGACCCTAAGTACTTGAACTTCTGTACTTTCTTTATTTCTTCCCTACCCAATCTTATGCTACTTCCACCGTCCTCAGTAATACTAGAACACATTTATTCGGTTTTTTATCTGCTTATTCTCATTCCTCTTTCCTCAAGTGCTGCTCTCCACCTCTCCAACTCCTCCTTCCCCTCTGAACACAACACAATGTCATCCGCGTATAATATGCACCATGGCACTGCTTCTCTAACATCCCTGGTCATTACATCCATCACGATGTTGAAGATGAATGGGCTAAGTGCTGACCCCTGGTGTAATCCAACTCTTATCTCAAATCCATCCGTCTCTCCAACACTACTCCTCACTCTAGTATACACATTCCTGTACATCTCCTGAATAATTCTGACATACTTTTCCGACACCATCTTCTCCCTCAAACATCTCCATATTTCTTGCCTTGGCACTCTGTCATAGGCCTTTTCAAGGTCTATGAATACCAGATGCAGGTCTCGTTGTTTTTCTCTGAATTTCTCCATTAGCTGCCTTATGCAAAATATTCCATCCGTTGTGCCGCTTCCCTTCATAAATCCTAAACTGTTCCTTCCCTATTCTAACTTCCTCTCTCTGCTAGGCCTGCTACTATTCCATTCTTTCCAAAATCTTCAACGTGTGAGACATTAGTTTTATACCTCTATAATTACTGCATTCCTGGACATCACCTTTACCTTTAAATATAGGTATCAATATGCTTTCCCGCCATTCTTCTGGTATCTTTTCCTGTTTGAATATTTTTACCATCAGATCATTAGTTGAAGAGAGATACTAATGAAAATTTATGGCTTACTGTGTGCTAGGAAAAATGATTGCTTGGCGTTCGTTCGATACTCGTACGACGGGT
This sequence comes from Macrobrachium nipponense, assembly GCF_015104395.2. Taxonomy (NCBI): domain Eukaryota; kingdom Metazoa; phylum Arthropoda; class Malacostraca; order Decapoda; family Palaemonidae; genus Macrobrachium; species Macrobrachium nipponense. Next base: position 49,207,015 of record NC_087202.1, on the reverse strand, counting down.
AAGAGCTGAATGTAAACAATCGATTGGAAGTTTTTTTTTGTTTTTTGTTTGTGTATTATAGTTAATGATTAATTAATAATTATTTGAAATGATTACATACTGATTATTTATACATTTTATTGGCATATTCTAAGCTTTTAGCTTCTTAGGTTTAGATGTCAGAATCATAGACTACGCTACAGTAGCAACCGCTAACATAGGCTAGGCTTATTGCTAAGGGACATATGCTAAAGTCCTAATATATGCAGTAAAAATGGGGTTGAACATTACATGCAGTTGAATATTACTCAAGTATGTACAGTATTTTGCCTTTTTGGAGTCATATTTCTTCCGTCGGATCGGCATCGTAACCCTAGAACATGTGTTTTAGGCCTGGAGTTATAATTTACTATGGTGTTTTTGGAGGGCTTGGAACGGATTAGCCAATTTACATGTAAAATGTGGTCCAAGATACGAAAACTTCATGATACGAAGGCCGCCTCGGAACGGATTAATTTCGTATCTCGAGGTACTACTGTACGTATTACTATACAGTGGAAACCCCCCATATTTACATTCTCAAGAGTCACGGACTGACCTATTCGCGGGTTTCTCAATGGATCATATGTACCCATTATTCATGGGAAATTCCCCTATTTGCAGTATTTTCACTGAGAAGTATTCACTAATTACTGTACTTTCATGTCCATTTCATAACTAAATGCATTTTTTGTGATGAAACTACAGTTAAGCACTGCTATTCGCAGACTCACGATTCTCAGACTAGCCTATTCACAGATTTTTCTACTATATAGTATACTTATTATTTGCAGAAAACTGGCCTATTCGCAGGATTTTTCACTGAGAAATATACACAAATTACTCTTTCTGTTCATATCATTTTCATAACTAAAAGCACTTTTTGTGATAAAAATATTAAAACACAGGCAGTCCCCGGTTATCGGCGGACTAGGTTAATGGGGATCTGGTTTCATGGCGCTTGTCTAGCAGCATGAAATCAGCAATTTATGGCCCCCTAACAGGCCGAGTTTCGGTCATCGGTGCCATAAGGTGCCAATAACAGAGTTATCAAGTTTCGGTAATCGGTGCCATAAGGTGCCAATAATAGAGTTATCAAGTTTCGGTAATCGGTGCCATAAGGTGCCAATAATAGAGTTATCAAGTTTCGGTAATCGGTACCATAAGGTGCCAATAATAGAGTTATCAAGTTTCGGTAATCGGTGCAATAAGGTGCCAATAATAGTTATGGCACCATAGCACACCTAACAGCGGTGCCATTAACCAAAACTTGGTGTCATAATCGTCAAGTTTTGGTTAATGGCGGTTTTTGCTTAACAGCACCCTGCCGAGAGGGGAACCCCCGCCTAAAACCAAGGACTACCTGCACCACCATCTGCACCTCTTTTCCAGGCTAGAAGCCTCGGAACTCCGGAAAGACAGTGCGCTTCCACAAAGACGCCTTTCCAGAGGCTGTTTGCTGTCTTCAACTGGGATTTAGCGACAGGTGAGACCGAGGGGCCAACTGCCCGTGGGCAGACCCTACTGACCTCCCTTGGGCTTCCGGTATGGCTTCTCCTAGTGATTTTGCAGGGGAGTATGCCAGGGACCTTTGCCTAGGAGAATCAGCAGGACGGACAGCCAGCTCCTCCACTTTCACTTAACTTACAACACTTTTGCGTTCCATAGAGCTTTCACTGAATGACCTAACTGAGTCACTATAATAAATGATGTTTCAAACTTACTGTCGAATATACTTTCCAATGCAGCAATGGTGTTGGGGTTAAGAACTTGGGAGTTAGGATCTGGATTATAAGGAATAGTAGAAGGGCTGGGAATGAGAGAAACAGCAGGGACAGACACAATCAGAACATCAATAGATCTATCTTAACTCTTGACTAGTAGTCAATCTGTCTTGTCTAATACTAGCCTTTCTTCGTCTATCCTTAGCCAATTAAGATATATAAAGTCTTCCACTGTTTTGTATCCCATCCTTCACACTCCAAGCAAGTATTGTCCACTGAACAGTTTTGCCCTCTACATTTAACACAAACTGTATGAGTGTCATATTTCGCTGACGTTAACCTTGTCCTTCAACCCTTGCTGCAATAACAAGTGCTTGATACACTAGTATTGAACATCATCGGTTACAAGTCAAATTCAGTAATTGAGACTAGTTATCTACATTAACTGGATAATTATATGATAAAAACACAATTCTTTACAAGTCAAATCAAAACAAATGCTGAATGGCTACCGAAAAAGATCGTACTTCACTGATTTCCAGGAAAAAACACTAAAGTTTCAAATTCCATACCAGCTGCTGACCTACAACCTTGTCATAAACCAGCAGAAACAAATTGAAGCACTTGGATCAGTTGTTCCTCTTCTTCCTGAAAGTGGGCGGGACTAGTTACCCACAGCCAAAAAAAGAGGAATCCCTACTGCGAATTCCAAATTTTAGCTGCCGGTGCTAGAAACTGTTAGCTATGTAATTAATTGGTAAGGTACTTATGTAAAATACACTTCTGTGATAAAACTATTAAGAATCTTAAAAGCAGGTACCGTGGACCCCCTGTATTTGTGTTCTCCAGATTCGTGGACACACATTTGCGGATTTCTCTCGTGAACATTTCCCCGCATTATTTGCGGAAAATTCGCACATTCGCTGCATTTTTCTATGAGAAATATCCAAAAATTCCTAGGGTTTTTTTTATCAATTTCATCATAAAATGCATTTTTGTGATAAAACTATTAAAAAATCCAAGTATAAAAATTTTTAGTGGGGTTTCCTTGAGTTTTAACTAAAAAAATAGGCTGGGGGTTCCAAACATTCCCGGGTTCTAACTATTCACGGGGTGTGTGTGTGTGTGTGTGTGTCCCCCGCGAATACGGGGGTACCACTATGTAAGCATTTTTAGTGGGGTTTTCTAGAGTATGAAGTCAAAAAATAGACAGTTTTAAGCATTTTTATAGGGATTGTAAGAATTCACGGATTCTAGCTAATAGGGGGCCCCACTGTACTTAGTAGGTTACTTATATGAAATCTATTATCATAGCATTTTAATGTCTAAATTTTATAAGCAACAGAACCACACCTGTGTTATATAGGATCTTGTATTACTACAACAATTTCAAACATATACAAAAAGAATTGCAATCAACTGCCAACATGAATGCAAAACTAACTGCACAATCTCGAGAGACAATAGCAGAAATCACTTTCAGGGCTGTTCTGACATTAAGTGGAGCCCCAGTTACTCGAAGGTCAGTAGCCAAAAATTCAGTTATTCATTAATTTTTTGGTGATGCATTTTTTCAATAAATCACTGAAATTCAGTGATTTGTGGACTTTTTCATAAAATAAATTGACTGATTACTCTATTTTCATCTTATTTTTGTGACTACTAAATACATTTTTTTATCATAAATGTATTTGGTCACAAATATAACAAAAAGAGGCAGTTTTAAGCATCTTTAGAGGGGTATTTGGTGTTTCAGCTATTAACCCTTAGTGGACAGGTAAAAAAATCAATATGCAGCACCTCAGGCCAGGAAAACTTTGAGGTCGGCCAATTTACGAAAAATACAAATCAATGGAAAGAGGAAGATATGCAAATGTACATGGTCAAAGAATAAAAAAATTCTAAAAAATTTTCCCTACCTTCCACGAGAGGTTGAAAATGACTATTTACAAGCCCTTGTGGGGCCTCGTTTACAAGACAATCGTAAATTTTTACCAACTTGTGTTTTTTCTATTTAAATGATTTTATTTTATATTGTAAAATTATAATTACAGCTCACACAATATCAAAATAGATATGAAATAAAATCAGTAACAGATTCTTATCTTCTTCGTTGAAAAATAATTTTAAATTTACAGAGAATGAAGATTCAGTAACTTCTTTTTACTTGTACTATATGTTTTTTCTAATATTTCTTTGCACTTTTCTTTCTAAAGTTACATTTACAACTGACAGACTATTGCAAAAGACAAGAAAAAAAACCAACAGCAACCCCTTAGTAAATTTATGAGCAAATTTACAAAAAGATGTCATGAGACAGAGACGTAGTACATTCTCCCTTGAAGTCAGAAGCAGAACTGAAGTCTTGAGATGCTAGATTCCTGATTTTAGTTACTGTAAAAGTTGCCATTAGTGAGTTTATGGGCTATAGAAGTATTGGCACCTCTTTCCTGCCTGATTCTTTCCAAACTGATGGCGCTTAGTAATCCATCCACCACCCCAACCCTGTTATTACTATTCCTGAGAAGCTATCCATCCATTAAGAGTTAAAATACAGTTATAAACATTTTTAGAGGGGTTCCAATATATTGCAGGTTTTCTATAATCACAGAGGTTGTGGTATCTAACCTCATTAACACATGGGTCCACTGTCCTCATTTTCAATATACATTATAGTACCTAATCTTCTTGATGCACATTACATTTCCTCATAAATCTCCTATAACTTACTTGCCCTCACTGTTGAACTCGATACAGTTAACACAACCTCTGTGACCTTCCAATGACTTGATGATTCCTAACCGAGACACCAAGGATCGGGTCATTTGATTCTGGCGAGCAAAACTCTGCCAGCTTACATCCTATAAAAGAAAAAGAATAATTAACCAAAACTGAAAGTAACCTAGTAACAGTAGAAGTACTTGTGTACTACCATGGCAGAGGAAAATTACATGGGAAGCAATAGATTCTGGAGAACTATTCATAACTCAGACTTGATAAATGAGAAAAGTTTATGGCTGAATGAAGAATTAGGAGGTAGCATATTATTTTCTATAAAATATGTGTGTGGCAATAAACTGAAAGTGACAGGTTTGAACAAATACTACCTATCTTTTAAGACAGGTTTGAACAAATGTTACCTACCTTTTAAGAGTGTTTTATTGGGTAAACTTGGTTAAAAGCTACAAATGTGACATGTTTATAATTAAATAAAGTTTTAAATAGTATACTTACGAGGTAATTACATAGCTATAGTTTCCACTCGAACAGCAACTTAAGACTGAAAATTTTGCAGGTAGCACTTAAATAAAGTTTGTGTAGGTGACAGCCTGTCCCACTATCAGAATATTGGAAAGACCTAGCAGACAGTCCTCATTCGTTTTATGCCTTATGTCCATCAGAGCATTGCATACAATGCTTATCACTCCTTATCAGTTAAGAGAACCTGCAGTATAAAACTGAAATTGGTTTTCACTAAACTTAACCTGTAGTGGCATGGTGGTAAAGCCAAGGGTTGCCTCTACTCAAGTGGAAGTGTTGTAGCAAAGGAGTAGTACAGTAATCCAATGGTTACCAAAGAATCAGTGGAAGTTATGCAGCTAAGGATTTATCTGTAAGCTAGCAAAACTTTAAAAGGTGCCCTTCTCCTGGGTGCAGTAACAACATTAAAAATAACCAGAAACACTGTCACCTACACTGAAATAACACCACAACCCATCCACTGAGAGTGGTGGGTGGTCCTGGTACTTTATACCTCCTGGCTACTAAAAACTATAACCAGTGTTCATCCAGTATTCATGGGGGATGTGTACCAGACGCCCCCATGAATAGCTAGAATCCACAAATAGCTGAAACCCCTATAAAAATGCTTAAAACTGCCTATTTTGTTAGTTAAAACTCAAGAAAAACCCACTAAATATATTAATACCTGGTTTTTTAAAGTTTTATCACAATAACTGCATTTTATGATGAAATTGATAAAAAAGTGGATATTTCTCATAGAAAAATACAGCGAATAGGTGAATTTTCCGTGAATTATGGGGTACGTGTATGTTCCAGAGAGAAATCTGGGAGTATGTGAGTCCATGACTGTGGAGTGTGCAAATACTAGGGGTTCACTGCACCTCGCTATAAGGTAAAGAGATAGTAGAGAAAATCCTATGCTTCTTCTTGCCATACCATGCCAGTCACTATCCTGTGGTACTACAGAATTTAAACACTCTTTAGCTGGCCACGCAGCCCGTGGAAGCTCGCGGATTGGTATAAATATCGCTGGTGCTGGACTACTGTTGGTGCCAGGTGAGGTGGGCATCAGGCTAACTGGCCACCCATTGAAATGCTGGGAATTTGCAGAGTGTAAGCTCTAAAGCTGGTGCCAGCCTGTAGCTGGTGCCATGTGAGCTGAGCACCAGAGGAGCCCAAAGCTCTGGGCTCTGGGAGCTCTATAGCTGGGGCCAGATTTGTAGCTGGTGCCAGGTAAGCTAGCAGCTGGAGGTTCTGGAAGCTCTATACTAGCTGGCAACAGACACTAGCTGGTGCCAGTCTGGAGATGGTGCCAAGCGAGCCTTGGTTGCTCAGAGAGAGATATAAATTGCTGGTTCCAGACTGTAGCAGGTGCCAAGCTGCTGGGAATTTGTGGATGTTGCAAACTTTAAAGTTGCCAGGCAAGCCTGAATCTCTGGCACTAGGAGCTCTATAGCTGGGCACCAGGATGGTTAGTAGCTCGAGATTCTGGGAAATGCCTATAGCTGGCAATACTGTAGTTGACTACAGGGAAGCTGGGAGCAAGTATCTCGGTTTTAACTTCTTATGATAGTGAGACGCGAAGGACGATTATACTTCCAGTAGGTCAATACGGAATGGATGTAAGGGGCTTATGTGCTTGAAAGCTACAGACATATGGGTGGCTCTGATATTCTTAGCTTTCACTAAAAGAAGACAAACTTGTTCTCCTGAATCTGATAGTTTCGGAAATAAAATCTCTTAGGATGAAGGACAATGTGATCTAAAGTCAGATGGCGAGGAGGTCATTGACCAACCATCAAAAGATAAGAACGCCCTCTTGATTATAAAGTCCCACTCAGGTAATTACCTAAAAACTCCAATTGGACAGAGGTGTCACTCTTTTGCCTCAGAGTTGGTGAGCGCACCTAGGTGCCTGGAGCATGCGCTGGCTCCTGTCATGGGTAGATGCAATCACATTAGTGAAACATGTTAACTGAATATCTCTTGGCCCAAGGCATGACTGAATTCTCTGTAAGACCGAATCCTGTGTTCACGTTAGCTATCCGTTCTTGTTGTCAACGTGGCCAAATTACAGTCTCTATGAAAAAAACAGTTCTTTGTAGAAACACCATGTGTTTTCATGTCTTTCTTAGCGTTATGAGCGCAACATTTTGAGTCCAGTTCATGTCTGGAGACTGTTCTGGACAGATTTAATGGCACAACTAATATGGGCAGTTTTAAGGAACCAATCAACTTACTGAAAATTTGAAAACTCCTTATTTGGAGATGACAATTGTTCATCAATGCCCTACCCATACAGTGGAACATAAACTCCGAGAAGAGACTGACCAGGCCAGAAATAGACAGAAACAAAGCAAGGTTCCAACAGGAGTATCACCTTCAGATGACTTTTACTCCTATCTCCATAATTCCTGTCCTGCCCAAGAAGAAAAGCACCAGCCAACCTTCCTGCTTGTAACGAGGTGAAGTCACAAGCCCTACTTGCCTGAAATGAAGAGAAGCAGCTAGTCTTTTCCCCTTGCAATAAGAATCTCTGAACCCTTCATGTTTCAGGTGAAGAGAAGAAGCCAGCATTACTTGCATGTGTTGAGAAGTCTCTAAGCCCTCCATGCCCGAGATGGGGTGAAACAGCAAGCCCTATGACTTCTGTATCTTGTAATACCTCCTGCAACACATCTTGAAGACTCTTCAGAAGACAGTCCTTCATAGAGTCCAGAGCCTCTCTGGGCAAGATCAGACCACCCTTGGTGGTATCTCTGAAGATAGGTTGTCTGAGAAGACACAGCTTGGAGGACAGATCTTGGAGAGTCCACCAATAACCATAACAGGTTCAAGAGCTATTAATGAGCCAGATTGGACTAAGAGAGTAACTGGAAATTGAGCTTGAGAATGTTTAGCCCCTCCTCAATCATGTATTTTCATGTTGAAAGGCATAAGGCGAGGAGACCCAAGAAGAACTCTCTATAGCATGGTGCCTGTTGCCCATGCCATGACTGGAGTAAGGCAAAGGTTCCTTGAAGAGGCAAAGAGGTCCAAGGCTGGCTTGCTTCATGCAATAATCAGATCTCGACAACCTAGGGGTTAAGAGGTCATGATAGGAAGGACATACTTCTGATGGCCCAGTACGTCCTTCGAAACTTGTCTGAATAAACAGTGACTAGAAGATTTAATTGATCTGTCAGCTGAGGAAAACTCTGCTGTTTGGCCAAGAGGGAGCACTGGATCCAGCTTCCCTTTTTAAGTAAAGGTGTTACGACTGAGGTCTTATCCAAATAGATTACCATTGTCTAGATGTGAGGTAGGGTAAGCAGTACCAAAGCTGTAAGGGAATGGTTTTTAGCTCTCCAAAGTATTAGTAAAGATTCCACTCTTCTTGGGGACTGAGTCCTGGACATCTTCCCAGTTCCTCAAGTGGGCTCCTTGACTTAGATCTGAGATGCTGAAAAGAACACTAGAACTAGGCTCAGCAGAAGGGATTCCCTTGCACAAGTCATATTTGGACATCTACACTGAAGGTCTGACTAAAAAGACCTGGGCTAAGAAACAACATGGAGGTTCCGACTGTGTTTCTCAGTCCCGTCCCAGTACAGGTTACTGTCAAGAGCCTTACCTTCAAGCCCCTTCTTTAAGTAAATGAAGTAAGTCGACATATAAAGACTGATTTATGCCCAGACAAAAGGGGTAGACAAATGAAGTAAGAATTAGGAATCCTGGGAGGGCCTGAAGAGTTATAGAGAGGCCAAAGCACAGACTCCTGATTGGGGAGCCCTGACCCAAGAGACGAACTACAAAACACACTGTAGTTCCGATGGGGATCTAGAAGAAAACTCCCTGCATATTCAAGCTCCTATCCAACTGTCCTGGAGAATGGGTGAGAGAACTGTCTCGATCTTCTCCCTCTTGACCTTCATCTACTGTCGAAGAGAGACAACTAGGGTTTCCAAAAATCTTGAAAAAAAAAGGCCTAGAACTGTCTAGACACTAAAGGGAGGAAAGACAAAACACACTTGTCTTGCTACTTTAAACAGAAGCTCTGTTCCAATCTTGAAAAAACTTCTTGGGTGACTAAAGAAGAAACAAAAGAGGTAACTTCCTTCAGAAGCTCAAAAACTCAAGACACAGATGTCCTTGTCTGGGGGGCTGACTTGGTTCCTGTTCAATCAGAACTGGCTCACAATACAGAGCAACGGCATGTTCCTAAAAAATCAGGCACCAAGCCAAAGTAGAATTGGCACTGGAAGCCTGGCCGCTGGCGCCAAACGGACAGGTGGACACGCAGACACAGGTGGAGACTCGGCTCTGACAATGGGCACTTTCAGACATTGGGTGCTTGGACAATGGGCACTTTCAGACACTGGGCGCTTGGACACTGGCACTTGAACACTCGGGGCTCAGACTCTGTCTATTCAGAATCCTCTAACACTACTGGGAGCTCAGATGGGGATAGAGGTTTGTCGTCAAATACAAGCAATCCCCGGTTATCGTTGGACTCAGTTAATGGTGATTCAGTTTTATGGCACTTGCATAGAGCCATAAAATTGGCACTAGGCCATAAAATCACAATTTTTTAAAGTAAATTGTATTTTTCCTAACTATACAAACCATAGGTCCTTTACATAAGGAATTACTTTCAGCATAGGCTGGAATACGCCCATTAAATTCTTGAACAAGGTGGTTATACAGTAACTACCATCAGGTAGGTGGGTAGGCCCACCTGCCCAGATGTAAACACTCCACTTTGGCTTTTGGCCCAGGTTTTAGATTGAGTGGTGGCATGAGGTGGGCATTAATGTAAAGGACCTCAGGTTCATATAGTTAGGAAAAATGTTATTGTTATAATACAATTAAGTTTGTTCATACTTACCTGGCAGATATATATATAGCTGTATTTTCTGACGTCCGACAGAATTTCAAAACTCGCGGCACACGTAGTGGGCGGCCAGGTGGTAGTACCCATTCCCGCTGCTGGGAGGCGGATATCAGGAACCATTCCCATTTTCTATTCATATTTTATTCATGACCCTTGTCTCCTGAGGGGAGGAGGGTGGGCACTCTAATTATATATATCTGCCAGGTAAGTATGAACAAACTTAATTGTATTATAACAATAACATTTTGTTCATGAAACTTACCTGTCAGATATATATATATAGCTGAATCCCACCTTCGGATGGCTGGGAAGGACACAGAATAGGATTTTTTAGGAAACTTAAATTAAGTAAATGATGTACTTCTTGGTTCCTTACCTGTTAGCAAAGTAGACTCTGTGATTACTGTCACTTAAGCCTGCTTCTGCTTTTATCAGAGTTGCCAGCCAGGTGTAGACCTGTAGTGCTGGTGCACTCTGGATGCTCTGTCAACGGGGACGTGACCTCAACGTGACAAGACCATCGAGCCAAACATATGGGAGTAACACAGCAACCGACCACCACCTGACCAACTAACCAAAAAACCCCTGACAGTTAAACTAAAGAATGGGAGATTTCCACAGAAGATCTCACCATCAACCAAAAACACAACAATAAAACTAACCTAAACTAAGCTAAGGGATAGGGAGAGAGCTACCTTCAGCCCCCAAAACTGTGTCTGCCGAAATGTATGGCCCCAAAGAACTACAGTTCTCGTAAATCGTTCTCACATCCCGGAGGTAATGTGAGGCGAATACAGAATTGCTCCTCCAAAAGGTGCTATCAAGGGTATCTTTGATAGACATATTCCTTTGGAAGGCAAGAGAAGTAGCTACGGCTCTGACTTCGTGAGCTTTCACTTTAAAGAGGCTCAAATCAGTCTTCTAGCAAGATGAATGAGCCTCTTTAATGACGTCCCTCAAAAAGAAAGCCACGGCATTCTTCGACAACGGCAAATCTGGTCTTTTCACCGAGCACCAGAGATTACCTGAGGGACCTCTTATCTCTTTAGTTCTATGAACATAGAATTTGAGAGCCCTGACAGGGCACAGGGCTCTCTCTGGTTCTTGACCCACGAGACCCGACATAGTACCTTTGTGATATCCAAAGCTCTTGGGCCAAGGATTAGACGGGTTCCTCATTTTTAGCCAAGAAAGTTGGGCTCAACGAGCAGACAGCGTTGTCCCCCTTGAAGCCCACTAGGCTACTGAACGCTTGGATTTCACTAACTCTCTTCGCCGTCGCCAGAGAAGTTAGGAAAAGCGCTTTCTTCGTCAAGTTCCGTAGAGAAGCTTCGTGGAGAGGCTCAAAGGGACTTAACATTAGATGTTTAAGAACCACATCGAGATTCCATGAGGGTGGTCTTGCCTGTGGAATCTTGGAGGTTTCGAACGACCTTAGATCGTGGAGATCCTTGTTGTCAGAGAGGTCCAGTCCTCTGTGTCGAAAAACGGCCGACAACATACTCCTATAACCCTTAATTGTAGGGACTGCCAATTTCTGCACATTTCTTAAGTAAAGCAAGAAATCTGCTATCTGGTTCACAGAGGTCGTGGAAGAGGAAATTCCTTCCTTTTTGCACCATGCCCTGAAGGAGGCCCACTTTGATTGGTAGACAGCTCTTGAAGAGGCTCTTCTAGCATTAGCGATTGCTCTCGCAGCTGCTTTCGAAAAGCCTCTCGCTCTGGCCAACTTTTCGATAGTCTGAACGCAGTCAGAGCCAGAGCGGAGAGGTTTTGATGATACCTTTTGAAGTGAGGCTGTTTGATTAGATCTCTCCTCCAGGGCAACGTTCTTGGGAAGTCCACAAGGAAAGTCATGACCTCTGTGAACCATTCTCTTGCTGGCCACATCGGGGCAATCAGTCAACCTTGTCCCTTCTGAAGCTGCGAACTTCCTCATGACTTCCCCCATGATCTTGAATGGGGAAAGGCGTAAAGATCTAGGTCTGTCCAGCTCCAGAGCAACGCATCCACCGCAATTGCTCCTGGATCCAGGACCGGGGAGCAATACAGAGGAAGCCTCTTCGTCCTCGACGTAGCGAACAGGTCGACTAGAGGACGTCCCCACAGTCTCCATAGTTGCTGACAGACTTCCTGGTGCAAGGTCCACTCTGTTGGCAGAATTTGATTTCGACGACTGAGAAGGTCCGCCCTGACGTTCTGTACCCCTGCCACGAATCTCGTCAGGATCTTGATCTGCCTTACGTTTGCCCATAGCAGAACTTCCCTTGCTAGGAGAAAAAGGGATCGGGAGTGAGTTCCTCCCTGAGTCTTCAGATATGCAAGGGCTGTGGTACTGTCCGAGTTGACTTGAATGACCTTGCCTGACACTTTGCCTTCGAAGAACTGCAGCGACAGGAAGATCGCTGCCAGTTCCTTCACATTGATGTGCCAGGCTACCTGTTCCCCTCTCCAGGAGCCTGACACTTCCTCCCCTCCTAGTGTTTGCTCCCCAACCGGAATGGAAGTGTCTGAGAACAACACTAGGTCGGGGCTCAGAAGATTTAGGGATAAGCCCTCTTGCAACTTCTGAGGGTCGAGCCACCATCTTAAGTGGTCTTTCACTGGGTTTGAGATCCTTAGGATCGCATTCAGGTCCTCCTTGGCTTTCCATTCTTCCGCTAGGAAAAATTGAAGAGGCCTGAGGTGCAGTCTTCCCAAGGAGACAAACTTTTCCAGCGAGGAAATGGTGCCCAGCAGACTCATCCATTCCCTCGCCGAGCAAGCCTCTCTCCCTAGGAAGGCTGAGACTTTCTCTAAGCCTAGCTGCTGACGTTCCTGGGATGGAAACGCCCGAAAAGCCACTGAATCCATCTGAATCCCCAGATACACGATGGACATTTTCTTCTCGACGACGCTCTGATCAGCCAATCGTCGAGGTATAGAGATATCCTGATCCCTGAAGAATGCAGCCACCCATCGATACATTTCCCATCATTATTACTGTAAAAACCATCGGGGCCGAGCTGAGACCAAAACAAAGGGCTCTGAATTGCCAAACCCTGTTGCCTAAGACGAATCTCAGGTACTTCCTTGAAAGAGGGTGGACGGGGATGTGAAAGTACGCGTCCTGCAGGTCTAGAGACACCATCCAGTCGCCAGGTCTCAGGCTCCTAGCACTGACTGAGGCGTCTCCATCTTGAACTTGCTTTTCTCCACAAAAAGATTGAGCCTGCTCACATCCAGGACTGGGCGCCAACCCGACGACTGCTTCGGCACCAGGAAAATCCTGTTGTAGAAGCCCGGTGACCCCAGGTCCACGACTTGCTCCACCGCTCTTTTTTCAACCATCTGGTCTAAAAGATCGAAAAGGATGCTTTTCTTCTCTCCCTGATAAGACGGAGAGAGGTCTCTGGGAGTTGATGTTAGAGGAGGAGGATGTAAAAAGGGGATCTGTACCTTGCTCTACGATCTTGAGAGTCCAAGGGTCCGCCCCTCTCTGCCTCCATGCCTCCGCAAAGAACTTCAGTCTGGCCCCGACTGGCGTCTGAAGGACAAGATCTTCATTTGGTTGATTTTGGATTAAATGAAGCTCTTCCTCTTGAAAAACCTCTCCCTCGAGGAGCTGCTCTCGAGGGGGGTGCCCCGCGAAAGGGTTTGACTTTCTTCGGGGTCTCACGAACGAAGATGTGGAAGGAACTGCTGGTAGGGGGCGCCTTGAAGACTGTGCCAAGAGGTCCTGGGTCGCCTTCTCCTGCAAACTAGTCGCAAGATCTTTCACCATAGCCTGGGGAAAGAGATGGTCCGAAAGAGGCGAAAAGAGCAATTCCGCTTTCTGAGCGAGAGAAACCGACTTTGCGGTAAAATTACAAAGAAGAGCTCTTTTCTTCAGGAAAGCTGTTCCAAAATGAGAAACCAGCTCTTCCGAACCATCCCTGACGGCCTTGTCCATACATGACAACACGCTGGACAGCTCCCCCAGACTGAGAGAATCAGGGCTTCTAGACTGAAGGTCCAAAACTCCCAAGCACCAGTCTAAGAAATTGAAGACTCCCAACGTGCGCAGCAGTCCTTTCAAGTGGTGGTCTGTCTCCGCAGGAGTCCAGGACACCTTTGCAGATGATAAGAGGGACCTCCTCTGGGCATCTACTAAGCTGGAGAAGTCCCCAAGTGCGGACGAAGGAACCTTCACCCCCACGTCCTCCTTGGTTTCATACCAAATGCCTCCTTTCCCAGAGAGTCTAGAGGGAGGAAGGGCGAAAGTGGTCTTGCCCTGGTCCTTCCTTCGAGACAAAGTCTTGGAGCTTCTTGAAAGCCCTCTTGGTTGAAAGCGACGTCTTCATCTCGACAAACTCAGGAGTCTTGACTGACTTAGAAGTTGAGAGGGAGGAGACCTAGGGGCTGCCGGCTGAAACTTATCCCCGAAGGACGAACGTAACAGCCGCACAAGAACCTTATAGTCTGAGACAGACGAAGTTACAGGAGGTTCCTCTTCGACTGAACTCGCTGGACTACTATGTTCCCCTTCTTCCCTAAGAGGAACTGGAGATCGTCCATCCGGAGAGGGCGTACGTCCAGCAGGCTTAGGTCTAAACAAAGACTTCCGCTGTTTAGAAGTTACCGCTTCAGGCACGGACTCGTCCTTACGACACTCCTTAAAACGTTGTTTGAAGGACGGACGTCTGTGGGTAGCGTTGAGTGCGTCACCTTTGAAACGAACAGGGGACTGTCTTACTATTAGACACGTCCCTACGAGAGGAAGCACAAGCTTCCTGACGAGAGGCGCCAAAAGCGTCCTGCTTAGCAAGGAAAGCGTCCTGCTTTTCAAAAGCATCCTGCCTCGTCCGAAAAGCGTCCTGCTTTGAACGGAGAGCGTCCTGCCGAGCGTCCTCAAAAGCGCCCTGCTTCGCGTAGCAAGCGTCCTGTCAAAAGCGCAAAGCGTCCTGCTGAGCGTAAGATCTACCAGGAGAACGAGAACGGTGACGATCCGGAGGAGGAGAGAGACACGAACGAGACGAGAGAGAAGGAGACTGCTTCGTCCTCTTGACGGGCAGCCTGACGTCCTTTCTCCGCTTAGGCTCGACTGCTGCTGGGCGGAAAGTCCTTTGAGCCATGAGAGGACAAAATCTGGGTCCTGGAAGGGACAAAAGGATTTTCTTCGTAGGTGACGAAGTAGAAGGAGCAGGACTGACCCTGCGAGAAGGCGAGGGGCCGAGGGACCGCATCCTTCCTTCTCGCAGGGTACAAGCTTACCTGCTTCTCAGGGGAACACGCCTGTGCGCGTAACCCAGCGTCCTCGTCGGTTGAGACTCTACCTCTCTTCTGAGGAGGAAAAGCGTCATAGACGTCACTTGAAGAAAGCGGTGATACAGGACGTGAAGCGTCCTCAAAACGAAAAGTCCTTTTCAGCGGACGAGAGTCTCTCCGAGCGCTCCACCCCTTGCGCGGGGAGGATGCTTCGGAGGACGAAAAGCAATCCTTCAGGAC
The DNA here is from genome assembly GCF_015104395.2 of Macrobrachium nipponense. Taxonomy (NCBI): domain Eukaryota; kingdom Metazoa; phylum Arthropoda; class Malacostraca; order Decapoda; family Palaemonidae; genus Macrobrachium; species Macrobrachium nipponense. The sequence goes on along the minus strand of NC_087202.1, from coordinate 49,191,691 downwards.
GCGCGCCCGTGCGCGCTCCTTGACAGCCTGGGACTTAGCAACAAGGCCTGCCGAAGTGACGCCAGATCGGTGGGGAGCCCCCATAACCCTCTTGCGGCTTTCGACATACCCACTCCCTGAGTCCTGGGAGTCCGATAGAGGTCTAGGCCTAGAGGCATTATGGGGCCGATCTGACGCCCCCTCCACAACACTAGGGGCACGATCACAAACTTTCACAGGGCCAGTTTCTAAGGCCAACACTTTAGATTCAAGGGCGCGAATAGACTCGAGAATCAGAGAAAGGGCATTACCTTCTCCAGACACAGCAATAGGGCCCGAAGGCAACAACACAGGATTAGGTTAAACAAAATCTACCGGTGTTAGAGGAGGAGAAATATTACATTCCTTACCTTTTGTAGAACTGCTCTTGGAGGAAGACCTCCTGACTCTATCACGCTCCAATTTACGCCGATAGGTCTCATAATCATCTTCCCCATTATCACTATGAACAAATCCCTGGCATTCATTGCATCCGGATCATCAACCAAACAAACATGCCCCCTGCATTCCATACAAACTGTGTGAGGATCAACTGAAGGTTTAAGAAGCCTCACCTTACATTCACTCCTCACACACACTCTGAAACTCCCTGTACTTGATCCCGACATCATGTACACAGAAAAGCCAATCCAAAATAAAAAACCAATCCACTATTACGCGTGCCAATCCAACAATCCAGAGTCGATACCAAAAGTCAATCCAGATAATTTTAAGCGAGATAATCCAAAAATCCTAGACGGAGGTACTGCAAACAGTTGTTTCCAGCACCGGCGACAGAAAAAATATGAATAGAAAATGGGAATGGTTCCTGATATCCGCCTCCCAGCGGCGGGAATGGGTACTATCACCTGGCCGCCCACTACGTGTGCCGCGAGTTTTGAAATTCTGTCGGACGTCAGAAAATACAGCTATATATATATCTGACAGGTAAGTTTCATGAACAAAATACAATTTACTACTTTATAAAATTGTGATTTGTTCCTACACAATATACAAAACCCTCGGTCCTTTACATAAGGAAAACTCACCGATTGGTGGGAGGAATGCGAGTGAGCCTCTAGAACTGACAAGTTCTGCACACCAGGGCAATTCCTCCTGGTCGTAAGAGTGAGGAGGAGTGCCCTGCCAAAGTTAATGCCTTATGAAAAGGTAAACCATACACTAATTGTACTTTATGATGGAAAGCCGTAACATCCAAGAATTACCTTTAAGCAAAACTAATATCAATGGCTTGCTAGTACTAGTTTAAGGTCGTAAAACAATTCATATATTTCAAAGGTTACGGCCAAATGAAAAAATGTCTAACTTACAGCACTTACTTTTATGATGGAGTGTCATAATACCCGAGAATTTTATATATTGTTGTAATATCCAAAAATGTTATTATTATAATACAATTAAGTTTGTTCATACTTACCTGGCAGATATATATATAGCTGTATTCTCCGAAGTCCGACAGAATTTCAAAATTCGCGGCACACGCAGTGGGCGGCCAGGTGGTAGTACCCATTCCCGCCGCTGGGAGGCGGATATCAGGAACTATTCCCATTTTCTATTCATATTTTATCAGTGCCACTGTCTCCTGAGGGGAGGTGGGTGGGCACTTTAATTATATATATCTGCCAGGTAAGTATGAACAAACTTAATTGTATTATAACAATAACATTTTGTTCATGAAACTTACCTGACAAATATATATATAGCTGAATCCCACCTTCGGATGGTGGGAAGAGACAGAATAGGATTTTTGGGAAACTAAATTAAGTAGATGATATACATCTTGGTTCCTCACCTGTTAGCATAGCCGACTTCGTGATTACTGTCACCAAAGTCTGCTTCTGCGTTACTAGAGTTGCCAGCGAGGTAGAGACCTGTAATGCTGGTGCGCTCTAGATGATCTGTCAACGGGGGCGTGACCACAATGTGACTAGACCATATGACCATACTTCTGAGGGCAACGAAGCTAAAACCACCACCTGACCTAACCTATCAAAGTTAGTTCCATAACTTCTAGGCTAAAGAAAAGGAACGCGCCTCAAGCGACCAACCCTTCAAAGTTAAAAGCACACCTATCCCTTTTCTATAGGATAGGATTCGTGTTGCTTCCTGCCCCCAATAATATATCTACGGATATGTATGGTCCTAGCGACTTACAGATCTCAAATGTCGTCTTCACATCCCGTCGGGAGTGTGAAGCGAACACAGAGTTGCTTCGCTAAAGCGTGGCACTCAGGATGTTACTGAGTGTCATGCCCTGTTGAAATGCTTCCGAGGCCGCGCCCTCACCTCTTGAGCATTCATATTAAGAAAAAATCTCAAATCTTTATGCAAACATAATGAATGAGACTTCTTAAAAGAACTCCTTGACTATAATGCCAGGGTGTTCTTGGACATGAACCAGTCTGGTCTTTACGGAACACCGCAGATTGTCCGTTGACCTCGACTTTCTATAGTTTGTTTTATCAAGATAAAACTTGAGAGACCCGACAGGGCACAGGACTCTCTAATGCCCTTGCCCAATAATTTGTGCCATACCTTTGGTCTCCAAGCCTTCGGGTCAGGGGTTAGACAGGTTTTCGTTCTTATCAAGAACGGAAGGCTTAGAGGACAGACCGCATTATGTCCTTTAAAGCTAAAACCTCTGATGATGGCTAAAACCTCACTAACCCTCTTTGCCGTGGCTAGAGCGGTTAGAATGTTAGCCTTTCTGGTCACGTGTATAAGTTCGCAGAAAGGATAGGTTCGAAATGCTTTTGGCATCAGAAACTCAGACTACGTCTAAGTTCCATGCCGGAACCTGCGATCCAGAGAATTTCAAGATCTCCCCAGACCTCAAAGATCGTGAAGCTTTGTTGTTTGACAGAACCGAATCTCTGAGCCTAGAGGCCGTCAACAACATATTTGCATATTCTACAATAGTTAGGACTTCTAGCTTATCTCATACTTCATACGGAAAGATAGAACCATAAAGAAATTCACAGAGGTCGAGGTGGAGGAAACAAAAGTCATTTCCCTTCACTATCTCCAGAAACGGAGGCCCCCTCCCGATTGAACACTGAAAATAGGCAGCACTGCTTTGCCTTGGCCAAGAGACTGCCATTAATCTTGAAGATCTTATCGCTTCTCGATAGTCTGAACGCCTTCAGACTCAGAGAGGAGAGATATTAGATACTTCACTAAGTGACGATGTTAGATTACACCGATTCTCTCGGGAAGGGTCTTTGGAACCAATTCTCTGAATTACCTGACCTCTGTGAATCCAACCTCTTAGAGGCCAACATGTGGCGACTAAAGCTAATCCTCTAGGATCATGAATAAGGGAACAGCTTAAGAGAAGCTCCTTCGTCTTCAATATTACGAAAAACTTAACGAAAGGACGCCCTCAGTCTCTCCTCACTTTCGACATACTTCTAAGTGAGGATTACTCAGACGTCAGTAGTTGTTGCCTTCGATCGAGAAGACCCGCACGGACGTGCACTAGTTTAACGAACCTCTTGAGGATCGTTACGTTCCGTGCCCAAGCCCATAACCAATTCTCTCTTCTTGAGCTATGAGAAGAGCTGAGAAATTATCCGAGATGATTTGGGCCACTCGATCCAAACTCACCCTTCGAGGAACTGGAGAGCCGACCAATTTGGCTTCCAATTCTTTCAGACAATGTGCCAGAACATCTGTTCCTCTGTTCGGTCATGTCTGGCACCCTCTCGCTATCACCCGAGGTGATCCTCAAGCCGTTGAGAGAAAATTAGAATTATTACCTAGATCTTTGATGTTATTCCAATTTCTTCGTGAGGAAAAAATTGTAGAGGTCTGAATTAATTGCTGTTTATTCAGGGTAACAAGCTTCTCCAGCGAGGAAATGGTCCCAGCAAAACTCATCCATTCCCTCACTCCGCCTGCTTCCTTCCCTAAATAAGGCTGCGCTTTGCATAAGCAGGAGAGCATTATTATAGTGCTATGCCGCGGTAGATTCGTACAGAATTCTGTTACTGTGCGGTAAACGCACCGAACAAGTATAAGAGATATCTTGTTGAAATTTTTCTAAGTAAACGGAAGGCATGTTCATTCATGATTACTAGAAATTTCTCAACCCGAGGCTAAAATCCATGATTGTAGGGCAGAGAGACGGTTTATTCAGCCATTCCCGCAAGGGAGAGAGACGTAACCAACCGCGCATGACACCGAGCTAGGCCGGTACTGCGTAGATCACAGTAACAGCAGCCTTGTTCATCGTCTCGCACTATCTGCCTGAGTTGCCAGCTACTCCTTTTACGAAGGGATAGGTATGAAATTATCGAGCAAAAAGGAAACTCTCAAGCAGCCTATTTAACGAAAACAGAATTCGCTAAATACAGAAGCTGAGTTGGTGTTGTCGTAACAATACCTGAAGAGTTGTTCTTACTCCGAAAACTCTTGGAAGGTTAAGGGAGTGTCAAATAAATACATTAGAACAACAGTTCTTTCGGCTTCTATCCGCAGAGGTAAATACGATATTGCGTATATGACTTCGAACCCATGCGTTAGCAAAAATGACGCAAAGATAAACTACGTAAGTATTGTAGTAATTTGAACATCGAATTCTCTACTACATCTCTTTCCTCGACGAGGAAGAGAGAAAGAAAGGAACCGAGGATCGAAAAGGACCGTTCAATGTTCTTATGATATTGGACATAAGACTTCCTGGATCTAGTTCTTACAAGTCTTTTTTCTTACTCCCCGGATGAGCTGCAAAATGAATGAGAGCTCTTCCGAAATTTGTTAATGAGTTTATCCGCTTAAACGATAAAAACGTTAAAATCTATGTCAATGAGAACTACCCCATTTATGAGGGGTCCCCCACTTAAATGACAAAACGTTTAGTATCTTGACAATGGGGAAAACGTCCTTACTTGACAAAACTATTAGCACTTTGCTAATAGGGGTAAAACCCTTTAACATGACCCCCCCGAAAGTCCCCCACCCAGGAATCCGAGTATATAATCTTCCCGATTCTCAGAGAAATCGATGAAGAGGAAAGAGGGATCGAAGAAAAAATTCGGGTATCTCTCTCCGCGGGAACTCCGAATCCTTTTTTAAAAAACAAAAATTTCTGTAAAGGAATGTCCTGGAGAGTCCTGAAAAAACCTCCTCTTGACGAGCGTTTATAAAGCGTCAAGCGTCCTAAGAAACGTCCTGAACAGCAAATAAGACGCCTTCTACAAGTCTTTTTCTCTCGCAAAGCGTCCTGCCGAGCTTCCACCGAAGCGTCCTGGCGAATGTCCACAAAAGAACCGTCCTTCATAAGCGTCCTCAAAAAAAACGTCCTGCTTAGCGTCCTGGAAAGCGTCCTGCTGAGCGTCCTCAAAAAAACGTTCCTGCGTAGCTACGAGCGTGTCTGAGCAGAGAACACCAAGTCTTCTGAACGACGGTGTTTTTCAGAGAGGAACTCGTTGAGCGCCCTGAATGCATGCCAAGGCCCGCCAAGAGGCATCCTGGCGAGCGACCTTGCCAACATCTCAATGTTATGACGAACCGCGTTTTGCGTATGAGTTGAATTATTTTCAAGGGACGTCCTCATGCGAGTCTCCATGGAGAGCCGCACGCTGCTCCTGAAGTGTGTGAACACTAAAGGAAGACGTATGGCTTTCGTCTTCAAGACGGCCTTAAAGACCCTCATACCTTCTTATAAAGACAGTGGCCGCCTGTGCGGACAACTTGCGTCTTAGTAATGCAAAAGAACAATCTCCAGAAACGCACTCAGCAAAGGAACGCCGAGCGTCCGAAGACACCCTCGCAAGGTGCTTGCCGAGCATCCTGGAGAATGTCTCTACTTATAGGACGTCGAGCACCTCCAAAAGCTTCCTTCAGTCTAAATTGCCCTTCTTATGCCGAACCAGAGACATAAGTTGTTTGACTGTGCAAGCAGCTTGCCGGACGTCAAACTTATCAGCTTGCTTTTTTTTTGAAGTAAAGCGAACGTTACATAACGTATACGGAGCGCCATGAGGAGAGGAGCGAATACTGAGTTGCTCCTCCAAAAGGTGGAATCTAGAATGTCCTTGATTACCAAATTCTTTTGGAATGCTAGCGAGGTTGAAACAGCTCTAACTCATGATCGTTCGCTATCGCAGGAGTCTCAAATCACTCTTCGGGCAAGATGAATGATCCTCCTTAATATGTCCCTTAGAAAAGAGCCAGTGCATTCTTCGAAAACAAGGGTAAATGTGGTCTCTTCCTGAGCACCATACCCTTACCCGAAGGACCTCTTACTTTCTTCGTTTATGTAAATAAATTCGAGAGCCCTGACAGGGCACAGGACTCTTTCATCCTCTCGTGACGAGAGAGAGGACGTGAAGCGTCTCTTCTCTAAAGCTTCATTAGGGGGCGCGAGTCCTTCCGAGAGACGCCTCGAGGACGACAGACGAGCTCGGGGAGACGAGAAAGCAATCCTTCAAGATTCGTGCCACGTGCTCGATCTTCGGCAGCCTGGGAAGCGACAACAAGGACCTGCTGAAAGGAAGCCAGATCAGCATGAAAAACCCGTAACCCTCCTTCGGCTTTTGACATGCCCTCTCCCTTTCCTGGTTTCCTGGGAGTCCGACAGAGGTCTAGGCCTAGAGGCGTTATGGGGCCCGATCTGACGTTCCCTCCTGACGAGAGAGAGGACGTGAAGCGTCCTCTTCTCTAAAGCTTCCTAGAGGGCGCGAGTCCTTCCGAGAGCTCCAACCCTTGCGCGGGGAGGACGCCTCGGAGGACGAGAAGCAATCCTTCAAGATTCGTGCACGTGCACGATCTTTAGCAGCCTGGGAAGCGTCAACAGGTCCTGCCGAAGGGACGCCAGATCGGTGGGGAGCCCCCGTAACCCTCTTGCGGCTTTCGACATGCCCTCTCCCTGAGTCCTGGGAGTCCGACAGAGGTCCAGGCCTAGAGGCATTATGGGGCCGATCTGACGCCCCCTCCACACACAAGGGGCACTACACTTCACAACACTGATTGGAGAGCGAGCACTTTAGTCTAGATTACTTGATTTGTAATCCTCTAGCAGACACTTCTTCTAGCCCGTAGCCATACCAACAGGGTTAGGCAAAATAAAATCTACAGGAGGTTAGAAGGTTCATTATTTCTAACTTCTGTTTACTGTGGAGGAAAACTCCTGATTCTAACACGCTCTAAAATGCGTACATGAAATCCTACTTCTTCCGTAATCAGTCACACATTACACTAAATAATTACATATAACTTATGCAAAGAAAACATGTAAACGTCATATATACTAAGCGAGTGTCTACCGAAAGTTCCGGTAGCCTCACCTTACCCCATGCAGACAACAAAGTCTGAAACTAGGCTAACTAGCTTCAGACATCAAATGCAATGAAAAAATTTACGATAGCGTATGCCTAGCCACAAATCCAAGTCAATAATCGAAAGAATAATTAGGATACTTAAGCGGCTAATGAAGTTTCAAAATCCTAGGCGGAGGTCTGTAAACAGTTGTTTACCGACCGGCGACAGAAAAAATATGAATAGAAATTGGGAATAGTTCCTGATATCCGCCTCCCAGCGGCGGGAATGGGTACTACCACCTGGCCGCCCACTGCGTGTGCCGCGAATTTTGAAATTCTGTCGGACTTCGGAGAATACAGCTATATATATATCTGTCAGATAAGTTTCATGAACAAAATTACTTTTATGGCAAAACTATTATTGGCAACACCAGGAGCCTAACCAATACACAAACCATAAATGCAAATGGCATCATTTACCAGCAGCTTGTTCCTGACTTAGCTGAATTAATGTACAAAACAAAATAAGAAAAAATTAATCCTAGAAGATTTCAGCTTGAAGACTACAACATACACATTCCAATGGTTAATTTAAAGAAGATTCCATCTGAATCCGGTAAAATAACTGGAAAATAATGAATAAAGCTACCACCAGACCAGGTTTGGCCACCACGGACAGCA
>NC_087202.1:49144341-49183209 GCF_015104395.2 Macrobrachium nipponense | reverse complement strand
GCCTTTCAAATGATTCAAGCGATTCGTCTCCGGTCGCACGGCGCTCTTGGCGAGATTCGCCCGTTTCGCGTCCCTTAAAGAGGCGTTCAGGCGCCGATTCTTCGCCTCCTCCAGTCAAGCGGTATAAGGAGCCTGAGAGTAGGGTGCGCCTCGGCCGTTAGCGGCTCGTCGTCGCCTCAATCTGTGCCTTTTTCGGCTCCATCTACTAGTAGAGATTGTGGTTTTAGCGCTGTAGCTAGCAGTTCTAAGGGTGTTTCTTTAGGCGCTTTTTCGTCTGTTACGCCTGATGCGCCTGTTTCGCCTCGAATTTCGGTGGCTCCGAGCGAGGCGCAAGTAGTTTTTCCGCCTCCTGCTGAACATTTAGGCTCTTCCAAGCCTACGTTAACTGTTTTTGATTCGTCTCTGGCGCCTTTGCGCAAGCAGTTAGAGATGTTAACCAACTGGATGAATGAGTCCAAGGGTGGTTCGAAACCTTCAGATCCGGTTGTAGTTCCGTCTACTTCTTCGGCGGTATCGGAGAATGAAGAAGAAGTAGAGGAGGAGGATTCACATCCCTCTCGTGTTATTCACTGTCTCCTTAGATTTCGTTCGGTATCTTATCCAGATTATTTTGAGAAAGCGCTCCGCGCTACCCCAACTTCGACTTTTTTGATGATGGAGGAAAACTTCAGACCCCTCTCCTCCCAAAACTTGTTCTATCTAAAGCGGTTAGACATTCGTTGAAAGAGACGGAGAAATGGATGTCTATGAAAGAGACTTAGGGAAGGCTCTTTTTGCTTACCCTCCCTCTAAGTTGCTTCGTAAGAGGTAGTAGGTTTTATGTAACTGGGGGAAGCTCCTTCTCTGGGAGTTTCTGCCTCCTCCCAGGGAGACTTCTCCAGTATAATCGACTCCTCTAGAAGATCTGCTTTCGCCGCAGCGAAAGTTTTTCTTTACAGCGCCTGAGTTGGACCACGTTGTAAAGAATCAATTTAAACTTTTGGAAGTCTTTAGCTTCCTTGATTGACTATTGGCGCTTTAGCGGCCAAGATCGAAGACTGTCCTTCTCTTTCTTCAGGAGTTAGCGGAGGATTGGATTGGTGTTCTGTCCTGTGCGACAAATCCATTAGGGATGGATGTGAGAGTTAGCTTCGCTCATCGCCTTTGGTACCCTTAAGAAAAGGCAACTTTGGTGCTCTTTGCTTCTAAAAGGGTTACGTCCCAACAGAAGTCTGCTCTCTTGTTTGCTCCTTTTGTGAAAGATAACCTCTTTCCAGACGATGTAGTGTTGTCAATTTCGTCTGCGCTAGATAAGAAATCTACTTCGGATTTACTGGCACAGTCTACTAAGAGACCTAAAGCTCCTGTGGAGACTGTTCCTTCGGTTTCTCCTCTGGCCCAAGCGCCTTTTCGAGGGAGAAAACCCAAGCGCTTCTTTCGGCCGAAATCGAATTTGCGACCTCAGTCTAAGGCCTCGGCCAAGGTTAACAAACCTTCCAAATGAAGCTCGGTTCTTCATGCACCAGTGGGAGCCAGGCTGGCTCTGTTTTGGGAGGAATGGGAAAACAGAGGAGCAGAAGCCTGGGTAGTGCAAGTACTCAAGTTCGGCTATCGTATTCCTCTCGTTTCACCTCCCTCGCTCTCACCTGTGCCAATTCCATTCCAGGCATACTCTCCGGGCTCAGACAAATTTCTGGCGCTAGCCGCAGAAGTGGAAGCGCTTGTTCTCAAAGAAGCGATAGAACAGATAGAAGGGGATTTTCCTCCAGGCTTTTACAATCGCCTTTTTTGTAGTTCCCAAGTCATCAGGGGGCTGGAGGCCGTTTTGGATGTGAGCGCCCTGAACTTGCATGTCCAGAAAACAAAATTTCATATGGAGACCACTCGGTCGGTTCTGGTTTGGAGTCCATCAGACAGGGGGATTGGTTATGGGTCTCTCTGGACATCGCAAGACGCTTATTTTCACATTCCGATACATCGCGAATCTCGGAAGTACCTGAGGTTCATGTTCGAAGGCAAGGTGTTTCAGTTTCGGGCGCTTTGCTTCGGACTAGCGACCGCTCCTCAAGTTTTCACCAGGGTTCTATCCCGATAGGAAGCTGGCTACACATATTAGGAGTAAGAATCTCCCTCTATCTGGACGATTGGCTTCTCCGGTCGGAATCAGAGAGTCGGTGCATGAAGGACCTTGGAAACAACTCTGGATCTGCCAGAAAGTTAGGAATTCTGGTCAACAAACAGAAGTCCCAGTTGGTTCCATCTCAGAGCATCCTTTATTTGGGGATTGATTCTGAATGCTCAAGTTTTTCGGGCTTTTCTGTCCCCGAAGAGGGTTCAAGGCTGTCGGTGGAGACAGTTCAGGAGTTCTTGGACAAAAAGGTAAGTTCTGCCAATCAGGTGGATGAGGCTCCTGGGCAAATTGACGTCAGTGGAGAAATTTGTGACGTTGGGAAGGACTGCACATGAGACCTCTGCAGTTTTTCCTGAGAGCCTCTTGGTGCAGGAAGACCACACAGACTCGATTACCTTTCCTGTCACAGATCAAATAAAAGAGGCCACCTAAGGTGGTGGCTCTCGAGCAAGGTTGGAAGAAGGGTTAGATTTACGACCCATCCTCCCGAACCTACAGTTCTTTTCCGACGCATCGGACACAGGTTGGGGAGCCCTACTACTGGGAAATCAACGGACTTCAAGAGCTTGGTCGGAGAAGGAGAAGAAGTTCCACATAAATGTAAAGGAACTGTTAGCAATTTTCTTGGGGCTCAGACAGTTTCGGAGCTTAGTAGAAGGTCGAGTAGTGGCAGTGCATTCCGACAACTCCACGGCTCTCTCGTACGTGCGGAAACAGGGGGGGGACTCAGTCTTTCTCTCTGTACGAAGTAGCCAAGGATCTCTTCCTGTGGTCAAACGAAGCGAAGGTTCAGCTAGTCCCGAGATTTGTTCCGGGAAAGATGAACGTCCTGGCGGACGAGTTAAGTCGTCAACAGCAAGTGTTACCTCTGGAGTGGACTTTGGACAACAAGATTTGTCAGAAACTTTGGCGCCTTTGGGGACGACCGTCAATAGACTGTTCGCGACATCAAGGAACAAACCGTCTTCCTCTCTTTTGTTCTCCGGACCGGTCCCAGATCCTCTAGCTTGGTCGGTGGACGCAATGCTGTTGGATGGTCGGGTCTGGAAGCTTATGCATTCCCTCCGTTCGGTCTAAGAGAGGTGCTGAACAAGTTCATGTCGCACAGCAATGTAACGCTAACGTTAATCGCTCCCTTTTGGCCCAGGAGAGTGGTTCCCGGACCTTCTCCAGTTGTTAGTAGACTTCCCCAGACTTCTTCCTCCAGAGAAGTGGCTTCTCAAACAACCTCACTTCAAGAGGTTCCACCAAAAAACTTGTCCGCTCTAGCTCTGACAGGGTTCAGACTGTCCGGAATCTTGTCAGAGCGAAAGGATTTTCAAGAAGGCCGTGCAGAAGCTATCGCTCGTTGTAGGAGAGAGTCTTCTAACAAACTCTATCAAGGGAAGTGGAGAATCTTCAGAGAGTGGTGTAGAAAGTGCTAAAGTCTCTACTTCTGCGACCTCTTTAACAGAAATAGCAGATTTTCTTCTATTCTTAGGAACTCTAAGAAACTGGCTCCTTCGACGATCAGAGGATATAGAGCCATGCTCTCTTCGGTTTTCGACATCGAGGTTTGGATATTTCCTCCAATTCAGATCTGTCGGACCTCATTAGGTCTTTCGAAACCACTAAGCTCCCGCAAGATACAGTGGCTTGGACTTAGATGTGGTGCTTAAGTTCCTCATGGGGCCAACCGTTTGAGCCTTTGAAGTCGGCTTCACTCAGGAACTTGACTAAGAAGGCACTCTTTCTTATTGCACTAGCTTCTGCTAAGCGTGTCAGCGAATTGCACGCTATAGACAAAGAGTCGGTTTCTCTCAAGGCAATGCTGTATTTTCGGTATCTTTGACCTTTCTAGCCAAAAATGAGAATCCTTCTAATCCTTGGGCCGAGGAGTTTTGTGGTAAGGAACTTATCTGATTTGGTTGGACATGAGGAGGAAGAAAGGCTCTTATGTCCAGTCAGGGCTATTAAGCAGTATCTGTTTGCCACTAAGGGTATTAGAGGACAATCTTCTAAGCTCTGGACCTCGGTTCAAAATCCCTCTCGTCCTCTTTCTAAGAATGCTATATCGTTCTTTATTAGAGAGCTTATCAGGGAAGCTCACTCGCAGCCGAGAACGACAATCTTTACCGTTCTGAGAGTTAAAGCTCACGAGGTTAGAGCAGTGGCAACTTCTTTAGCATTCGATTCTTCAGAGCACGTTCTGGAGATCGAATTCGGTTTTTGCGAGTCATTATCTCAAAGAGATAGAAACGGTTTTCGAGAATTGTAAAAACGTTAGGTCCGGTCGGCGGTTTCTGGCATGGTGTTGGGAGAAACGGCACAGGGGTCGTCACCTCTATGCTAACTTTTCACCTTGAATAGGTTGTCCGAGTTCAAGGGAAGCTGGGGGTGGGTACTGAGTACCTGGGATACTCACCAGTCTGTTAGGTCAGATTTTACAATGGTTGGGTATATATGTTTTTTAAATCTGGTGTTGGTGACAAATGTTTTGTATGATTGAATTTCTGGTCTTAGCCCAGGGCAAGGGCAATCTTTGTTGTTACTATCCTCCGTCAGTCAGCCTTGACTCGCTTGAACTACGGAAGGATTCCACTCCTGTAGAGGCTAACTTTGGGTCAAATTCCAATTCCTCTACAATAGTAAGAAGAGCACCCGACCAGAGGCAGTAACAGTCTGCTGTAGCTCTCTTACAAGGTAAGGTACAACCGAGCACCTTGAGTGTTTACTGGTATTGCAATAAATGTAACCATTTAAAAATACTAGTGGTCCACTGAATCCCACCTTCCCATAAATGTGTAATCAGCTCTATAATTGTTCGGTAAGACACTACAATAAAAATGAAATTTTGTTCATGCCACTTACCTGACAGATATATATATGCTGTATTTTCTGACGTCCGACAGAAATTTCAAAACTCGCGGCACACGCAGTGGCGGCCAGGTGGTAGTACCATTCCCGCCGCTGGGAGGCGGATATCAGGAACCATTCCCATTTTCTATTCATATTTTTTCTGTCGCCGGTCGGATAAACATCTGTTTACAGACCTCTGCTCAGGATTTTTTTGGAATTTGACTCGTTTCTAAGTATCTGATTGATTTTGTTGGTATTGAATTGGATTGTTGAATTGGCATGCGCGATAGTGGACCTTTTTTGATTTTTGATTTTTTGGATTGACTTTTCTCTATAAGATATGTCTGATCAAGTGGTGTGAGTTTCAGAGTGTGTGTGAGTGCTGATTGTAAGGTGAGGCTACCGAAAGCATCGGTAGACCCCCACACAGTATGTATGAGTTGTAGGGGGCTTCATTGTTTGATTGATCATCGGTGCAAGGAATGTGAGAGATTGACTGATGATGAATGGAGAGCATATGAGTCCTATCGCCTTAAATTGGAGCGCGATAGGATCAGGAGGTCTTCCTCAAGGAGTTCTTCCAAAGGTAAGACTAACGTTTCTCCTGCACTACACCTGTAGTGTTTTACAACCCCTAAACCTGTGTTGCCTTCGGGCTCTGATTCTGTGTCGGAGGAGCGGATGCTCTCTCTGATGATTTTGGAGTCCCTTCGCACTCTGGAGACCAAGTGAAAGCCTTGGAAACTGGCTCGGTGCAAGTGTGTGATCGTGCCCCCAGTGGTTGGTGGAGGGGGGCGTCAGATCGGCCCCATAATGCTTCTAGGCCTAGACCTCTATCAGACTCCCAAGACCCGGAGGGAGGAGGTATGTCGAAAGCCGCAAGAGGGTTACGGGGGGCTTCCCACCGATCTGGCGTCCCTTCGGCAGACCATGTAGCAAAGACCCAGGCTGCCAAGGGACCGTGCACGAGCACGCGTCTTGAAGGATTGCTTTTCGTCTCCGAAGCGTCCTCCCCGCGCAAGGGGTGGTGAGCGCTCGGAGAGACTCTCGTCCGTTAAAGAGGACGTTTCTTGCGGAGGACGCTTCACGTCCTCTTTCGCCGCTTTCGTCGGAAGACGCTTATGATGTCTTTCCTCCTCAGAAGAGAGGTAGGATCTCCTCCGATGAGGACGCTAGGTTGCGCGCACAGGCGCGTACACCTGAGAAAAACAGGTAGCTGTTCCTTTGAGAAGGAAGGAGGCGTCCCCTCGCCCTCGTCTTCTCACAGGACCAGTCCTGCTTCCTCGTCTCATTCTTCTCCAACGAAGAACATTCTTTTGTCCCTTCAGGACCAGCTATCCTCGCTTATGGCTCAGAGGACTTGCCCAGCAGCAGTCGAGCCTAAGCGGAGGAAGGACCTTAGACTGCCTGTAAAGAGGACTAAGCAGTCTCCGTTGCCTTCGCCTCCTGCGTCTCGTTCGCCGATCGTTCTTCTCTTCTTCGATCGAGTTCGCCTTATGGAACTCGTTCGTCTTATGAAGGACGTTACGACAGGACGTTTTTTGAAGACGCTTTGTGCAAGGCGGGACGCTCGGCAAGACGTTCGGCAAGATGCTTGTCGGGACGCTCGCGCTGGCAGGACGTCGTGCAGGACGCTCGGCAGGACGTTCGTCAGGACGCTTGCAGGACGCTCAGGCGGGACGTTCGTCAGGACGCTCGGCAGGACGTTCGTCAGGACGCTTGGCAGGACGTTCTAGGCAGGACGTTCGTCAGGACGCTCGCCAGGACGCTACACAGGACGATCGGCAGGCCGCTCTCCAGGACGCTAGACAGGACGCTTGGCAGGAAGTTCGCCAGGACGTCCAGGCCTCCTTTCAAGACGCTTTCGGGATTCTGAACAAGAATTCTTACCCCCAGACACTTTGTTACGCGCTCAGGCACGTATGCCAGCGAAGAGAGGTAAAGACGTTCTCGGGTAGGTGGGACTGCCGCGGAAGACGCTCGTCCGCCTCAGGACGCTCTTCCATCAGCGAGCAGTAAGCGTCAGAAAGAAGACAGCAGTTGATAAGGCTGCAGCTTGCAAGGAGAGGGGTCCTTTGATCTTGCTAAGAACCGCAATAGGACGCCTTCGCCTGACAGACGTTCTCCTCTTCCTTTGAGAGAAGAAGGAGAACTGGGTAGTTCGGCTGAATCGGGTGAAGATGAACCTGCTACAGCCCCTTCTACCTCGGATTACAAAGTCCTAGTCAGACTCTTGCGTTCTTCTTTTGAGGACAAATTTCAGCCCGCAGCTCCCAAGTCTCCTCCTTCACAGTTTTCTTCATCGAAAACGGGGAAAATCCCGGAGTTCGTAGAGATGAAGACTTCTCTATCGACGAAACGTGCTTTCAAGAAGCTCCAGGACTGGATGATAAGAAGGAGAGACCAAGGCAAGACGACCTTCGCCTTGCCTCCTACTAGACTTAGTGGTAAAGGAGGCATTTGGTATAAGACCAAGGACGAAGTGGGAGTTCGTATCCCTTCGTCGGCTCAAGGAGATTTCTCCAGCCTTGTAGACTTACAGAGGAGGTCACTTTTACCCTCTGCCAAGGTAACTTGGACCGCGTCGGAGACAGACCATCATCTGAAAGGTCTGCTTAGGACGCTGGAAGTCTTCAACTTCCTTGATTGATTGGTGTTTGGGAGTTCTGGATTTACAAGCGAGAAGCCCAGAATCTCTTAGTCTGGGGGAGCTGTCCAGCGTGTTAGCATGTATGGACAAAGCCGTCAGGGATGGTTCGGAAGAGCTAGTATCTCACTTTGGGACAGCTTTGTTTAAAAAAGAGGAGCTTTGCTGTGCAACTTCACAGCTCGGTCAGTGACGCCAGCTCAGAAAGCGGACTGTTGTTTTCGCCTCTTTCGAACCATCTCTTCCCCCAGACTTTGGTAAAGGACCTGACGAACAGCCTACAAGAGAAGGCTACTCAGGATCTTTTGGCCCAGTCTACAAGACGGTCGGCCGGACCTTCAACATCTTCGGCTGCAGTTCGTCCACCGAAGAAAGTAAAGCCCTTTCGTGGGCTCCCCCCTCGAGAGCAGCTCCTCGAGGGAGAGGGTTTTCACGGAAGAGCTTCCTTTTAAACCAAAGCCTTCCAAGTGAAAAGCATGTCCTTCAGACACCAGTCGGAGCCAGACTGAAGTATTTTGCGGTTTAGGGAACGGGTGGCGGGGAGAGAGAGAGACACGGACTCTTGTCCCTCAAGATCGTGGAGCAGGGGTACAAGATCCCCTTTTTAGATCTTCCTCCTCTTTCTACGACTCCCAGAGACCTTTCTCCATCCTACCAAGGAGAAAAGAAGAAAGTCTTGTTCGATCTCCTTCAACAGATGATCGACAAAAGAGCGGTGGAACAAGTCGCGGACCTGCGGTCGCCAGGTTTCTACAACAGAATCTTCCTAGTACCAAAGCAGTCGTCAGGTTGGCGTCCAGTTCTAGATGTAAGCAGGCTCAATCTTTTGTCGTGGAAAAGATAAAATTCACGATGGAGACGCCTCATTCTGTTCTGGGAGCCTTGAGGACCAGGGCGACTGGATGGGTTATCCTTGGACTTGCAGGACGCGTACTTCCACATCCCGATCCACCCTCTTTCAAGAAAATATCTAAGATTTGTCTTGAACAACAAGTTTGGCAGTTCAGAGCGATGTGCTTCGGACTGACCACGGCTCCGATGGTGTTCACAGTAGTGATGAAGAACGTAGCGAGATGGCTACACTCTTCGGGAATAAGAGTTTCCCTATACCTCGACGACTGGCTGATCAGGGCGTCGTCGAGAGAGAAGTGTCTGAAGGACTTGCAGTTCACTTTAGCCTTAGCGAAGTCCCTGGGGCTTCTGGTCAACCTCGAAAAGTCGCATCTGACCCCAACACAGTCCATCGTGTATCTGGGGATTTCAGATGGATTCAGTGGCTTTTCGAGCGTTTTCCGTCCCAGGAACGTCAGCAGCTAGGCTTAGGAAAGATCTCAGCCTTTCTAATAAGGAAGGAGACTTGCTCGGCGAGGGAATGGATGAGTCTGCTGGGGACCATTTCCTCGCTGGAAAGGTTTGTTTTCCTTGGGAAGACTGCACATCAGGCCTCTCCAATTCTTCTTGGCAGACGAGTGGAAGGCAAAAGACGATCTCGATGCAGTATTGAGGATATCGATTTCGATCAAGAACCACCTAAGATGGTGGTTGGACCCTCAGAAGCTGCGAGAGGGTGTGTCCCTAAGTCTTTTGAGCCCCGACCTAGTGTTGTTTTCAGACGCTTCCATCACAGGATGGGGAGGCAACACTAGGGGGGAAGGAAGTGTCAGGCTCCTGGAGAGGGGAACAGGTAGCCTGGCATATAAATGTAAAAGAACTGGCAGCAGTATTTCTGTCCTGCAGTTCTTCGAGAAGAGTTTGGAGAACAAGATTGTTCAGATAAACTCGGACAATACCACAGCACTCGCTTATTTAAAAAACCAGGGAGGTACACACTCCAGGGCGTTGTACTCCCTAGCGAGAGAGATTCTGCTGTGGGCAAAAAGGAAAGAGGTAACGATCCTGACGAGATTCATTGCAGGTGTGCAAAACGTCAGGGCAGACCTTCTCAGTCGTCGGGACCAAGTCCTTCCGACGGAATGGGACCTTGCACGAGGACGTTTGTCGAGACCTATGGACGCTGTGGGGACGTCCACTGGTCGACTTATTCGCAACGTCAAGGAACAGAGACTTCCTCTTTACTGCTCCCCCGGTCCTGGATCCAGAGGCAATCGCGGTGGACGCGTTGCTGTGGAATTGGACGGGCCTGGACCTTTATGCCTTCCCACCATTCAAGATTCTGGGGGAAGTCATGAGGAAGTTTGCGGCCTCGGAAGGGACAAGGCTAACCCTGATCGCTCCGATGGCCCAGCAAGAGAATGGTTTCACAGAGGTCATGTCTTTTCCTTGTAGACTTTCCAAGGACATTGCCTGGAGGAAAGATCTACTCAAACAGCCGCACTTCGAAAGGTTTCACAAAAACCTCTCGCTCTGAGTCTGACTGCGTTCAGACTATCGAAAAGTTGGCCAGAGCGAGAGGTTTTTCGAAGGCAGCTGCGAGAGCAATCGCACATGCGAGACGTGCTTCCACAAGAGCTGTTTACCAGTCGAAGTGGGCTTCCTTCAGGGCATGGTGTAAAAATGGAAGGAGTTTCCTCTTCCTCGACCTCTGTGAACCAGATAGCTGATTTTCTGCTATTTCTCAGAAATGTGCAGAAATTAGCGGTCCCTACCATCAAGGGATATAAAAGCATGTTGTCAGCGGTTTTTAGGCACAGAGGCCTAGACCTGTCTGACAACAAGGATATTCATGACCTTTTGAAGTCTTTCGAGACCTCGAAGGTTCCGCAAATGAGACCACCTTCATGGAATCTGGATGTAGTCCTGAAATTCCTTATGTCAAACACTTTCGAACCGCTTCAGACAGCGTCTCTTCGGAATCTGACAAGGAAGGCTCTTTTCCTAACTTCTCTTGCGACGGCTAAGAGAGTTAGTGAAATTCAAGCGTTTAGCAAGTTAATGGGCTTCAAAGGGGACAATGCTGTCTGCTCATTGAACCCATCTTCTTGGCGAAGAATGAAAATCCTTCGAACCCTTGGCCGAAGACTTTTGAAATCAAAGGTATGTCAAGTCTGGTGGGCCAAGAACCAGAGAGAGTCCTTTGCCCTGGTAAGGGCTCTCAGTTCTACGTGCATAGAACTAAAGAGGTTAGAGGTCCCTCAGGTAAACCTCTGGTGCTCTGTGAAGAGGCCAGAGTTACCTTTATCAAAGAATGCAGTGGCTTTCTTTCTAAGGGACACCATTCGGGAGGCTCATTTCATCTTTGCTTTCCAGAAGACTGATTTGAGCCTCTTCCGAGTAAAAGCGCACGAAGTACGAGCCGTCGCTACCTCTCTTGCCTTCCAAAAGAACATGTCAATCAAGGACATCCTCGATTGTACCTTTTGGAGGAGCAACTCCGTCTTCGCCTCACAGTTACCTAAGGGATGTGAGAACGATCTATGACGATTGCAATGCACTGGGGCCATACGTTTCTGCGGACACAGTATTGGGGTCCGGAAGTAGCTCTTTCCCTATTCCTTAGTTAGGTTAAGTTAGGTGTTGTGTTTTTAGGTTGTGGTGAGTCTTATGTGAAGATCTCCCATCCGTTAGCTAGTTTTAATTTGGGGTTTGTGTATAGTTGGTCAGGTGTGGTCAGTTGCTTCGTTGCCCTCATTTGTATGGCCTCGATGATCATGTCACGCTGAGGTCTCGCACCCGTTGACAGATCATCCAGAGCGCACCAGCACTACAGGTCTCCACCTGGCTGGCAACTCTGTAATTAAGCAAAAGCAGCCTTACGTGACAGTAATCACATAGTCTACTTTGCAAACAGGTAAGGAACCAAGATGTATATCATCTACTTAATGTTAGTTTCCCAAAAATCCTATTCTGTCTTTTTCCCACTCGAAGGTGTGATTACAGCTATATATATCTGTCAGGTAAGTGGCATGAACAAAATGTTATTGTTATTATACAATTAAGTTTGTTCATACTTACCTGGCAGATATATATAATTAAAGTGCCCGCCCTCCTCCCCTCAGGAGACAGAGGCATTAATAAAAAATATGAATAGAAAATGGGAATGGTTCCTGATATCCGCCTCCCCAGCGGCGGGAATGGGTACTACCACCTGGCCGCCCACTGCGTGTGCCGCGAGTTTTGAAATTTCTGTCGGACGTCAGAAAATACAGCTATATATATATCTGCCAGGTAAGTATGAACAAAACTTAATTGTATAATAACAATAACATTTTCATTAATTCAAAATGAAGTTTTATTGTATACTTACCGAACAATTATGATTATACCCACCCTCCTCCCCTTGAGGTGGACGGACGGGCAGAAAGAATTGGATTCACCTGGGCAGTTGTACCTGGTTCTCCCGCGAGTGGAGGGAGATGACGTCATCACCACCAGTGTTGGCGACGCCGAGCGCTAAATTTGAATTTAGTATCCTGCTGCTCGTGGAAATCACGGCTCTATAATTGTTCGGTAAGTATACAATAAAACTTCATTTTAATAATGAAAATTTCATTTTCTTAATAACGATGAGACATTTGATAATCAAAGAATCCTTATTTGCATAAATTCATTTTTTCTGAACGATGAGACATTTGATAATCAAGAATCCTTATTTGCATCACCCTAGGTATCTAGAAATGTTTGAGTCCAGAGGGGGCCATTTTCTTGTTGATTTTTGAGTTCATTATTAGATTCTGGCTTGCAAGTTGATGGAAGTCTGGATTCTTTCATTTGACATGACTAGGCAAGGGTAATTTGTATTGAATTTTAACAGTGTTAATGGAAGACATGCCTTTGTTTTTATTGTAAAAGGGGGGTGGCAGGTTGGCGCCATTGCACAAAAATGTGATTCATGCAGTTTCTGTATGGGGTAGTCTATAGTATACTGGTATTTTACACACTCTTGAGCATTATAATTAATTAGAAGTCACATGCATGCATAGTTTTTGAGTTATACAAGGGAATTGGAAAGTTTAATCTGCAAACAACACCAAAGCCAATGAAGATATTTAATTTTATTTTTGTTCCTACACGATATACAAACTCTCGGTCCTTTACCTTAGGAATTGCTTTATGGCAAAGCTGGAACATGGTTGTTAAAACTCTTCAACAAGGTAGTTAGGCAGTAACTACTGTCCGGTAGGCGGGGAGACCGCCTGCCTGGATGTAAACATCCTTTTGCTTTCTGTGTTCATGCAATGCAGATGTGTTTTTGTGAGTTCTTGCCTGACTGTCGTTAAACTCCATTTTTCCGGTAGGATCTTTTTTTTCTTTTATTATTTATTATTATGAAATACAGTAGTACTTGACAAGATATTTGGTCGCTTAACGTCAAGCGGCCTAACATATTGTCGAATTTTGAAGGAGGAAAAGTTGGGAAGAAATTTTGTCAGTGCATTAGGACACTTACAGCACATAAAGAAAGGGGTGGAGCTTGGACGCTGACAAGGCAAGAGCACTCAGTCACATGCTTGAAGGTTTAATAAGCGGCTTTGTATATATAATATATTTTCGGTCAGTGCCTCCACTGCAATTTTTGCCTACTACGTATCACATAATTGCCCCCTGTGGCCATAATATGGGCCAAGACAGTGATTTGACTCAACAGATAATAGCAGAGATATGTGCATTGAAGCAATCTGGCCTTAAAGAAAAGCAGATATTGCATCACTTTGGTGGGAGGAGGCATTCAGTTCGACGCTGGGTTACCAGATTTTACAAAGGTGGCAACCATGAGATTCCGTCTCAGAAAAAGCACCCTGGTATGCCTAAGAAGACTTCTGATTGAAGTTTGACTGTTTTCAAGTGTCAGTTAGGTGTAGAACACGGACTCAGTCTTCTATGACCTATATGGGTATGGAGGACCTTTGCTAGGTATAAAAGACAAGATACTAGGCCCTTGTTTGAGCTTCTCCTATCGGGCATGCTCAAGTCTTATCCTGCAGTGTGTTAACGCCTTGGTTTTGGACCTGGATGGCTCTCTTCGCTGCAATTCCTTGAAGTTGATTCCTCCTCCTCTCGTGTGGCATAGGGAGTTTCATCCTACCAATGTGGTTCAACTGATGCCCTGTCACCGTAATTCAAATGTGATCCATCTTAAGCCTGCTTTGACCTTGGAACAGGTTAGATCTGAGGGACCATCATTTTCTTTTTAAGAGGCCTTGGCTATGGAGTCTGCTACTTTTACCATCTTCCAGACTGTGTCTTGGCTGGACTTGTGGTCCACTGCAGTAGCCAGGATAGCGTCAGATTGCGTTGAGGGAGGTTCAGTCAGTTCTTCCTCCTTTGTCAGGCTATTGCAGGCTGGGGCTAAGGGACAAAGGCTATTGCAGTCTGGGGCTAAGGCCATTTCATGTCAAGGCCATCTTAGTCTGACTGTGGGCCAACATCCTCCTAGCTAGGAGGGACACAGCCTTGTCAAAGGTGGTGGGGTTAGTGGATTCGGAGTCCTTGTTGGCCCTTCATAACAGGGATCTAGAGTCGCAACTTCTATTCTCAAGAACTCATTTAGAAGATGTGATCGACTGGCAGTGGACAGACACCAAAGATAGGCTAATGCATCAAGCAGTCAAGTCAGAGGCATGCTCTCGTCCTCCTCCTTTCCCTCCGCAATGGCAGACTAGACGGCCTCTCCTGTCAAGTCAACCAGATGTTGACTTCTGTGAGAGCCTCTCATTCTGCTTCTCCATCAAAGTCATAACAGCAGCTGCCCCCTTTCACTCTCGCCTCGACAAGGCTGGGAAGGGTCACTAGAGGAGTGGAGAAGTGGGTGGTAGATGTCCTTCGGGTGAGGTATCTATTACCCTTCGACTTCCCTCCCCCTCTCTCAGACCGACCCCTTCTTAATCTGACTTATGCTCAAGGCTCTGCGAAGTACTTGGTTCTTTTACAGTTGTATTTCCCTGGTTCTAAAGGCTACAGCCGATTGGAGACCAGTAATAGACCTTTCCACACAATCACTTTGTAAGGAAGGCAATGCTCAGGATGGAGACGCCCCGGGAAGTTTTGGCAGCAATAAGAAACAAAGACTTCTTGCTGTCAATATACTTGAAGGATGCTTATTTCAGACTCCAGTCCACCCTTCATCCAGGAATTTCCTTCACTTCAGCCTTGGGGAGCAAGTCTTTCAGTTCAAGGCCCTTTGCCCCTCAGGTGATCACAAGGGTCTTTGCCTTAGTCTCGACATGGGCTCATGCTCAAGGGATTTGTCTGTTGAGATAACTCGTCGACTGGCTGGTCTTGGCAAGCTCCAGGGATAAACTACTTCAAGACAGAGAGCACCTTTTTCAGTTTTGTTAGGATCTAGGCATAGTAAATAAACCTGGAGAAGTCCAATCTGGTTCCCAGCCAGAGAGCTCTCTATCTGGGTATGATATGAGATACAGCAGCGTCAAGGGTTTTTCTGTTGGACCATAGGTTGGAGAAGTTCAGGTCAGCGGCATGTTCATTCCTGTCACAGACTGAACAGCCAGCTCACCAGTGGCAGGTCCTTCTGCAGAGTTTGTCTTCTTTGGAGAAGCTAGTCCCTCATGGTTGCCTTCACCTTCCCTTTCTACAGTGGAGACTGAAGGAATTCTGGTCCCGGCTGGAGAGTTCCTCTGTCAGAAGAGGTGAGAAAAGACCTCCGTTTGTGGTTGGACGACCAGAATCTCATGACACGAGTCCCTCTGTGTTCACCCTCTTCAGACTTACTCCTGTTTTTTCAGATACCTCCATCGACGGCTGGGGTGCTCATCTGGAAGATCTAACCTCTGGTGTTTGGAGTGCGGAGGACAAGCTGCTTCACATCAACATTTTGGAGTTGAAGCAGCTTTCCTAGGTCTGCGGGGGTTCTGAGAGAGGGTTGAGGGTCATACCATTGTGCTGATGTCGGACAAGACCAGGTGGTCGCCTATGTGAACAAATGGGGGCATGATGTCACGTCATTTCCATTTGTTGACAGTAGAGATGCATCAGTGGGTGATCGACAACTCGGTGGAGCTTGCCGCCAGGTACATTCCAGTCTAGAGGAATGCGTTGGCCAACAAGCTGAGTCGTCGGAACCAAATCTTGGGCATGGAGTTATGTCTGCATCATGACGTGGCGGACAAGCTTTTTCACATTTGGGGAAGGCCTATGCTAGACCTCTTTGCCACTCGCTTCACTTGTCCTGGATCCTCTTGCTCAAGCTGAGGGACGCCTTGCAGCATCCTTGGGACAACTCGAGGTGTACATCTTCCCTCCGTTCTGCCTGATCCATCAAGTTCTGAACAGAGTAATGAGTTCTCAAAATCTCAGGATGACCTTAATGGCACCTCTGTGGGTCAAGTGGAGTGGTTCCCGGACCTTCTGTCTCTTCTGTCAGAAGTTTCAAGAGAAATTCCCCATGGCGACAGCTCCTTTGCCAACCTCGCAGAAAAGTTTTACCAATCAGTAGATTCCCTGGCTCACGGCTGGAGACTTATCAAGTATCTCTTCCAAGCGAGAGGTTTTCATGTATGACACTTACCTGGCAGGTATATATATAGCTATATTCTCTGGTTCGCACTGGCAGAATTTTCAAAACTCGCGGCAACCGCTAGATCACTGGTAGTTCAGGTGATCGCCACCCCGCTCCCGTGGCGCTGGTGCTCGGAATCATTCCATTTTTCGTCAGATTTTTTTCTGCCACTGAACCGGCAACATCGTTGTTGGTTCCCTGCTAGAATTCGAAACTCGTTAGCTGACTTTCGCTGTACTTGGATGGTTTATTGGGTATCGTATTGGAAAGGTTGGATTGGCCAATTGCGATTGGAAGTTATTATAATGTCTGATTCTGGTATAGTATTCGAGTGTGTATGAAAGAAGGGTGTAAGGTGAGACTGCCGAAAGCTTCGGTAGACCCTCACACAGTATGTAAGAAGTGTAGAGAGGTTTTGTGTACTTGGGATAATAGATGTAATGAGTGTGAAAGTTTAAATGAGAAAGAATGGAAGACTTTCACCAAATATGTTGAAAGACTTGAAAAGGATAGAGTAAGAAGATCGGTGTCTCGGAGTGAGAGGTCAGGTTCTTCTAGTAAGGCCTTGAATAATTCTGTTATTTCTCCCCCTTCTTCCCAAGTAGAAGTTGTTAATCCTTCTCCTCAGGTCTCTCCTGCGCCCGCTGCTGTTTCTGAGGATACTAATATTGTGAAAGTGTTTGCCGCCCTTGCGTCAATGGGCGATCAGATTCAGCGTCTTACAGACAAAGTGGTACGATTGAAAGTGTCAGTGTAGTGGAGGGGGCGGCTGATCGTCTCACTCGTGCTCCTAGACCTAGACCTCTCGCCAAGCTCCAGACCCAAGGGAGAAGGCATGTCGACAGTCGAAGGGAGGCGAGAGGGGTTCCCTTAGATCAGTCGTCCCTTCAGGCAGTCCTGTTGCGTCCCAGGCTGCAGCAGTGCGCCGTAGAAAAGGCGACACTGGGAAGTGTCTTTTCTCGACAGATATTGCTGCCGTCAGCAGGTATGGACGTTATGCGGAAGTTTCGCGTCCTCTGAAGAGGACGCATAGACCTACGTCTTCTCAAGATGAGCGTTACCCGCAAGAACGGTGGAGTAGTCCCGAGATTTTCTCTTCTAGTGATGAGGAAGAGGTGGTTCCGATTAAAAGGAGGAGATCCTTTAAGTCAAGACAAGACGCAAGACCTCATGTGTACGACGGTTCTCGGGATAGGAGCTCTCCTTCTGAATACGGAGCAGTCTCTCCGATATCTTCCCCTTATCGTAGAACTCAAGATCGAGTTTCTCGTGTTGATGATCCGTCTCGTCTTCGTTCTCCGCTTGCTCAGACTTCCCGCCAGGAAGCAGAGACTAGGAACTTCCTTGAAGAGATGCAAGGAAGGTTAGCCGATTTGGTTAAATCGTGGGGAACATCGGAACTTCCTCCTACGAGGCGTAAGGACGCATCTCTCCCCAGTCAAGTCGTCTAGAGGACGCATGATGGTTGGCCTCCTTCTCGTCAGGCTTTCGGAGTCTCGGGTAGGACGCAAGTTACGGGAGCAGGACGCAGGACGCAAGTTACGAGAACAGCAAGCAGACGCAAGTTTTTTTCGGAGCAGGACGCAGGACGCAAGCTTCCGGAATAGGACGCAGGACGCAACCTCGGAGCTCAGAAGGACGCAGGACGCAGGCGGCAGGAGCAGGTTTCTTCACGCGAGGTTGGAGAGATTTTCTGCAGCAAGACCTGGTTTACAGGATGTGCTCTCGCAGAAGAGGAAATAGAAGACTTAGAATCTGAGGAAGAAAAAGAAGGTGAAGCACCTTCTTCAGATTATAAGAAATTGACGAATTGCCTTCTTTCACTTTTTGGAGGGGATTTTCAGCCTGCAGCTCCGACATCACCCCTTTCTCAATTCTCCAAGAATAAAACTCCGAAGAAGTCCTCGTTTTTGAAGATGGAAGTTTTCGATTACGGCTAAGAAGGCTCTTCAAAGAATTGATACGTGGTTGAAGGAAAAGAGGGAAGGGGCCGGGCAAGACTGTGTTCTCTTTTCCCACCTCCTGCCAAATTGGCATCGAAGTCCGGAATTTGGTATGCGACAGGGGAAAAGAAAATCTCGGCCTGGGAGTGCCTGCCTCTCCCAGGGGGATTTTTCCAACATGGACAGTTCCCGCAGACATGCCTTGAATTCGGCCAAAGTGTGGTGGTCTCCATCAGAATTAGATCATCTCTTGAAAGGGATTTTCCGGACCTTCGAGGTTTTTAATTTTCTGGATTGGTCCTTGGGAGCTCTGGGACGAACAGTGGAAGATAATGAAGCAACGGCTTCTCAACTCCCAAGCAGTATTATGTCCTGCATGGACAAAGCCTTAAGGGATGGAGCGAATGAATTAGCATCTCTTTTGCACCGCAGGAGTTTTAAAGAAAAGGTCACTCCTATGCTCTTTTCTTGCTGGCTTAAGGGGCAGTTTCTAACGCCCAGAAATCCGAATTGCTTTTTTTCCCCACTTTCGGAGCAATTGTTTCCTGCGGATATTATCAAGGATATTTCGCTTTCCCCTAACTCAGAAGGCGACGCAGGATCTGTTAACTTCCATCGGTAAGGAAATTTTTACCCAACAAGGTAGTTAAGAAGATCACTAAGGAATCAAGGCAAGCTAGTCAGCCCTTTCGAGGCAAGTCCTTTTCTCGTCCGGCCTTCAGAGCAAGAAGAGCTCCGTCCAAGAGGGGTTCGAAACCCAGTACTAAAACAATGAACAGCAAGTACTTCAGAAACCTCAGTAGGTGCCAGACTCCAGAAGTTTGGGAGATTTGCCAAGAAAAGGGAGCAGATCCTTGGGTAGTCAAGGTGGCCAAAGAAGGTTACAAGATCCCTTTTCTAAAGAGACCACCTCTTGCGACATCGCCAAGAGAGCTGGGAGCTCACTACAGCGATCCAGGGAAACAAGAAGCACTACAAGAACAAGTTCTTTCTATGCTCAAGAAAGGAGCAATAGAACCTGTTCTGGATCACTTATCTCCGGGATTTTACAACCGGCTGTTTTTAGTAGCAAAAATCCTCGGGGGGATGGAGACCAGTACTGGACGTAAGTCAACTCAATTTATTTGTGGAGAAAACAAAATTTACGATGGAGACGATTCCGATTCAGTACTGGCAGCGGTACGTCCAGGGGGACTGGATGGTCACCCTGGACCTTCAAGACGCATATTTTCATATCCCAATTCATGCAAGATCCAGGAAGTACCTGAGATTTGTGATCCAGAACAGGATTTTTCAGTTCAAAGCCCTCTGTTTTGGACTGTGCACAGCCCCACCAAGTTTTTGTTTACAAGAGTGATGGCGAGCGTGGCGAAGTGGCTACACATTCTAGGAATAGTGTCTCTATACTGGACGATTGGCTCATAAGAGCCCAATCAAGAAGCAATGTCTGGAGGACTTAGAAATGACGTTAACATTAACGAAAGAGTTAGGGTTGATGGTGAACTTAGAAAAGTCGAATATGAACCCCAGTCAGGAGCTAGTTTATTTGGGGATTCTGATCTCCTCAGTGACTTTTCGGGCTTTTCCGTCTCCCAACAGACAAGATCTGTGTATCCGGAAAGTGCAAGCCTTTCTAGAGAAAGAACAATGTTCAGCACGAGAGTGGATGAGCTTAACTGGGGACACTCTCGTCCCTGGAACGGTTCGTTTCTCTAGGAAGGCTTTACATGAGACCCTACAAATATTTTTGAACCAAGTCTGGCCAAGAAAATCGCAACCAGATTCCTTCCTGTTTCGAATTCCTCGCAAGATCAAAGAGGAGTTAAAGTGGTGGCTAACTCCGGGGAAGTAGCAAAGGGAGCGTCTCTCCAGCAAAAGAACCCCAGACCATGTATTGTTCTCAGACGCCTCGGACGCAGGCTGGGGAGCGACTCTCGGACTTCAAGAAGTTTCAGGTCGTTGGAGCAAGGAGGAAACGGCTTGGCATATAAACAGAAGGAACTGATGGCGATTTTCTTGGCTTGAAGGAGTTCAACGCGGTGATTCGCAACAAGGTGGTACAAGTCAACGCGGACAATACCACAGCTCTGGCGTACATCCGCAAACAAGGAGGGACACATTCAATCTCTCTTGCAAGTTGGCGGAGGAGATCCTTCTTTGGGCAGAGAAGGAAAACGTAACCCTTCTCACCAGATTCATTCAAGGGGAGAAGAATGTGAGAGCGGACGGACCTGTTGAGCAGGGAAGGTCAACTTCTATCAAACAGAATGGACGCTTCATTTAGAAGTATGCCAGAGTCTGTGGAAATTATGGGGTCGCGCCCAGTGGTAGACTTGTTTGCGACAGCAATGACGAAGAGATTGACGACGTATTGCTCTCCAGTCCCAGACCGTCAAGCAGTCGCAGTAGACGCCTTTCTTCTAGATTGGACGGGGCTAGACGTCTACGCCTTTCCCCCGTTCAAGATATTAGGGAAGGTTTTGAAGAAATTCAGGGAGAGTCAAGGGACAAGAATGACTCTCATAGCTCCATACTGGCCTGGCCCGAGATTGGTTCACAGAGGCCTATTCTGGTAATGGACAATAGATGTACCAAGGACACTTCCAGCAAGAGTAGATCTACTCAAACAGCCTCACTTCAACAGGTACCACAAGAACACCCTCGCTCTGGGTCTGACTGCGTTCAGGACTATCGAAGACTTGTCAGAGCGAGGGGGTTTTCTAGAGAGGCGGCCAGAGCGGTGGCCGGAGTTTAGAAGAACCTCTACTATTAAGTTGTACCAGGCGAAGTGGGGAATCTTTCGCAAGTGGTGCAAGAGTCGGAAGATTTCTTCATCCAGTACCTCTGTGACCCAAATTGCCGACTTCCTTTTAATACTTAAAGAAGGAAATAAAATTGTCAACTCAGACGATTAAAGGGTGTCGGAGTATGTTGGCTTCTGTATTTAGACATAGAGGTCTAGATATTACAAATAATCTAGATCTGAGAGACCTCATAAGGTCCTTTGCAACAAGGAAGGAGCCCCAATACAGAGCGCCTTCCTGGAATCTCGATGTGGTCCTGAAATTTTTAGGAACTAGTAAGTTTGAACCGATGGATCAAGCTTCGTTGAGAGATATCACAAAAAAGACCATCTTTTAGTGGCAATTGGCCACAGCTAAAAGGGTGAGTGAGCTGCAAGCAATTAGCAAACATATTGGTTGGAAACATGACAAAGCGGCGGTTTGCTCTTTTCAAGAGGGGTTCTTGGCAAGAACGAGAATCCAGCTCATCCATGGCCAAGGTCGTTTGAAATGATGGGTCTTTCAGATCTAGTAGGACAGGAACAAGAGATAGTTCTTTTGTCCAGTAAGGGCATTGCGCTATTATTTGGTGGATTAAAAACCAGTAAGATTAGAGGAACTTCAGAATCACTGTGGTGCTCTGTGAAGGACCCTAGCAGAGCAATGACCAAAAATGCTATGGCCTTTTTCCTTAGGGAACTAATTAAAGAACTCATATGTTATGCCAAGAAGAAAATTTCGGCATCCTTAAGGTTAAGGCACACGAAGTGAGAGCAGTAGCTACTTCGTTGGCTTTTAAAAAGAATATGGCCCTCAAAGATATCATTGAAACGACGTTTTGGAGGACTAATTCAGTGTTTGCAAGTCATTACCTTAGAAACGTCAAAACAACGTTTGACAATTGTCAAACGTTGGGTCCATATGTATCCTCAGGAGCAGTATTGGGCAAAGGAGTTTCCACCCCATAACTTACTAACATGCTAGGTATTTTAATGAAGTGGTGTTGTTTTTACGGTTGTCTGAGAGGGTGATTTCCTCTTCAGTCTGTGAAGTGTAGTGTGTTAGGTTAGTGTTGTGTGTGGTTCAGGTGGTCTAACTTATCCTAGCATGAATGCCCGTGGTAAGAGAGGGCTAGGGTTTCCTGTCAACAAATTGGTCCCGTCCAGTTGTCAGACCCTTGTATTTAGCTTCATCAACTAATAGGTCACGTCCTAGTTGGAAGCTACTAAGGCTTAGCAGGCTAAGAGGCAGGAATGCTGAAGTCAGCTACCTTAGCAGGTAAGGAATCTAAGAGTATTTTAAATTTTTTAAAACTCTTACAATGTTGCTGTCTTTGACCCACCTCCAAATGTGTCAATCAGCTATATATATACCTGCCAGGTAAGTGTCATACATGAAAATGATGTTATTATGATATAACAAAGTTTCATGTATACTTACCTGGCAGGTATATATAATTAAATTCCCACCCACCTCCCCTCAGGAGACAGGGTTCAGAGAGAAAAATCTGACGAAAATGGGAATGATTCCGAGCACCAGCGCCACGGGAGCGGGGTGGGTCGGTGGCGATCACCTGAACTACCAGTGATCTAGCGGTTGCCGCGAGTTTTGAAAATTCTGCCAGTGCGAACAGAGAATATAGCTATATATACCTGCCAGGTAAGTATACATGAAACTTTGTTATATCATAATACATCATTTTTCTCAAAAGGCTCTGAGCTAGATATCCGGCTATCTCAGGAAATCTTCGTCGGCAGTTTACCAGGGAAAATGGGCAGTCTACTGTAATTGGTGTTGTCAATGGGGTTTCTCTCCACTCAGAGCTTCTGCTCAGTGGATAGCAGATTTCCTTATCTTCTTCAGGGTTGAGAAAGGTCTTTCCATTTCAGCTGTCAGAGGCTACAGAGCGGCCTTGGGTTTGGTTTTGCACCTGAAAGGCATGGACATCTCTTCATCCTGGGAAATCTCCTTGTTGTTCAGGAGTTTCGAACAGTCCTGTTAACCAAAAGAACTTAATCCTCCTGCTTAGAGATCTTTCTCTCATCCTGAGAAGTCTCACTTGAGCCCCATTCAAGTCCCTACGTCAGTCATCAGACAGAGATCTGACTTTAAAGACAGATTCTATTCATGGTTGGTGACCATCTTCCACCTTGTATACGTATTAGTTGCCAGATGCTGATTTCCTTAACTTTACAATTTTCTTTTTATTTTTTTTTTTTTTAAAGTTTCCAGCTAGTGCAAGATCATCTTATTGTTAAGACCTCAGCTTTGGTAGCTATGAAAATTGATTAAATTGATTAAAAAATTTTATTTTTTCCTTTGACCTGTGGTGGTTGCTCAACAGGTTGTGTATTCTTACCCAGCTCCTTCAAGAGGACAGGTTGCATCTCTCCTAAGGTGTGCGGTTCTAGAGTTTTGAAGGATTCAAGAGTGACTTGCCTCTCCACCTCTGCCTTCCTCGTCCTACTTTTCTTCCTTTATGTTGAGAATAGGATTCGAACCTACACTTGCTGGACTGGCCCCTGGTGTGGTAGGTCTAACTTTGAGCTTTCTTTCTTTTTTTCTTGTTAGAATCATGGAAGCAATCCCACTCCTTCCTCTAGCAAGGGGAGGAAGGAGACTGGCAATAAGGCAAACCCTTCTTAGATGTTTGCATTAATGCCTCTGCCTCTTAATATTCTTCTCAACAATTTGCGTACGAGTTACGATTCCTCACTTGCGTAGAAAACGCCCTGAAGTCTGACTCTTGATCTTGCAGTTCATATACTGTGATCAGTGTGTCAGAGGCAGGGGACTCCTCACTCTTTCAACCAGGAGAAGTAGCCTAGGTATGCTGAACTCCAGTCAGTTCTAGAGCCTTACTCAGATTCCTTCCTCCAATAAGTGTCTTCCTAATGTAAAGGACCCAGGGTTGGTATATTGTGTAGGAAGAAATCACTCACTAATTTTGATATTAAATGGGATTTTTCCTAACTATGTATACAAATTTGAGGTCCTTTATGCTACAGGGCAGGTCCCCGGTTACAGTTGGTGTGTGCCGATAAGCAAAAACTGCCATTAACCGAAACTCTGCTATTTATGGTGCTATTATGGCGCTGATAACTGGTTATCGGCGCCATAAGCATCCATATGGCGCCGATAATTGGAACTCGGCCCGTTATGTACCATAAATCGCAGATTTTATGGAGCTAGACAAACCCCATAAAACCAGATCACTGATAACAGAGTCCACTGATAACCAGGGACTGCCTGTAATGCCCACCTCATGCCACCTCCTCAATCTGAAACCTGGGCAAAAGGCAATTTGGAATGTTTACATCCAGGCAGGCAGGTTTCCCTGCCTACCAGATGGTAGTTACTGCTTAACCACCTTGTTCAACAGTTCTAACAAATGTGTTCCAGCTTTGCCATAAAACAATTCCTAATATAAAGGACCTCAGGTTCGTATAGTTAAGAAAAATACAATTTGTTCATGAAACTTACCTGTCAGATATATATAGTGTATTTTCTGAAGTCTGACAGAAATTCCAAAAACTTCCGGCACACACAGTGGTCGGCCAGGTGGTTAGTACCCATTCCCGCCGCTGGGAGGCGGGTATCAGGAACCAGTCCCATTTTCTATTCATAATTTTTCTGTCGCCGGTGCTGGAAACACCTGTTTTTTCAGTACCTCCGTCTTAGGATTTTGGAAACTTCATGGCCGCTAAATATCCTAATTATCTTTTGATTTATTGACTTGGATTTGTGGCTAGGCATACGCTATCTTAAATTGTTTTGAATATGATTCATTTTTGTATATCTGAATCTAGTTAGGCTAGTTTCAGAGGGTGTTGTCTGCTAAGATAGGGTGTGGCTACCGAAAGCTTCGGTAGTTCCGCACTCGATATGCACGAGGGCTATGTGTCTTGCTTCTTTGTTGAGATTTGTCATGTAAGGAGTGTGAGACTTTGTTCTAATTCCATAAGGAAGGAAGACGTATGATTCATATGTACGCAATTAATCAGTAAACAAAGTCAGGGTAGGCTAACCTACCTGTAGACTATTTTGCCTAACCCTGTAGTATGGCCTACGGGCTATAAATATGTCTCGTGAGGTAATGCCCTTTACGTTATAGATTCCATCTGTATCTTGGAATCTAAGGTGCTCGCTCTCCTATCATTGTGGTGAAAAGTGCTACTTCTGTAGTTGTTACTCCTAACCCTGTAATGTTGCCTTCGGGCCCACCTAAACAGTTTCTGTAGAGGGTATTGACCTTTCTCTGATACTCTATCGATTCGTAACTTAGAATCGAAAGTGCTGGCTTTGGAGAGCAAAAGTGAAGTGGCTAAGTGCAGTGACAGTGCCCCTTGTGTAGTGGAGGGTGCGTCAGATCGGCCTTATTTCGCCTCTAGGCCGGGACCTCTGCTTGACTCCCAGGAACAGGGAGAGAGCATGTCGAAAGCCGAAGGAGGGTTACGAGGAACTCCCACCGATCTGACGTGCCTTCGGCAGACCTGAAGTTACTCCCAGGCTGCCAAAGTGCGTGCACGAATCCTGAAGGATTGCTTCTCGTCCTCCCCAGCCTCCTCCCCGCGCAGGGTTTGGAGCTTTCGGAAGGACTCGCGCCCCTCTAAATAGAAGCTTTATAGAAGAGACGTTTCACGTCCTCTCTCTCTCTCTCTCGTCATGCGTTGCAGTGAGAAGTAAGAAGGCGAACGTCGCCTGAACTCGTGTACGTCTTTCCACCGAGAAAAGAGGGGGAAGCAAGTCAATATTAGCAGGACGCTTTTGAGCGCGGACGTCTAGCTTTGTTGCTGTGAGAATAAGAAGGGCGTTCCTCGCCCCGCGTATTCTCACCACGATCAACCCTTCACCTGAGACTGCTTCGTGCAGTCGGTTTTCTCTCCGAGATGTCTAATGCTCTTCCCTGAAGGCAGTTTCGCTTGCATTGAGCCTGTCAGGAGCGTGACGCTTTTCTGCACGCTTTTTTTTGACGCTCTGCTTGGACGGGACGTTCGGATGGACGCCAGGCGCGCGCGCGGGTGTGCACGCCAAGCGCGCACCAGTAGACGCCGAGGCCGAGCGCACGCCAGTGGATACCGAGCGCGAGCGGCGCGCCGAGAGTGCTCGCTGCTCGCCAGTGGACGCCGAGCGGGCGCGCCGAGAGTGCTCGCTGCTCGCCAATGGACGCCGAGCGTGCTCGCTGCTAGTCAGTGGACGCCGAGCGCGCACGCCAGGTGTGTCGCCTGGCTGAACGTTTCTGTTGAAGTCTTCAAGCTGATTTGGGCCTAAAGATTTTGTACATGAACTTTCCTGTCAGACATATACTTAGCTTACGTCTCTGACGTCACGACAGAATTCAAAACTCGCGGCTAACGCGACAGGTAGGTCAGGTGATCTACCTTACCCGCCGCTGGGAGGCGGGTGTAAGAAACCATCATACCTTTCTTGCCAGATTTTTTTCTGTCGTCGGTGTCGACCACACCTGTTGTCGGTACCTCTTGACAGTTGGATTCTTTTCTCGTTTTCGCCCTGGATTGTTTCTACGGACTTTTGGTGAAGTACCCGATCTTTTGGCCTGGCATTCGCGATTTGTGGACAGTTTTGGACTTTTCTTTGGATTTGTCTTTGGATTTTTTTCTTGGATTCATGATGTCTGATGTTGATACTAAGAAAACCGCTATGTTTAGAGTTTGTTGTATGACTGAGTGTAAGGTGAGGCTACCGAAAGCTGCGGTAGACCCTCACACGGTATGTTTGAAGTGTAGAGGGAATGAATGCACCTTTAATAACCCTTGTAATGAATGTGAAAAACGCTGAATTGAGGATGAATGGAAGTCTTTGTCTTCCTACTTGAGGAAGCTTGGAAAAGGATAAAGTTAGGAAAGCTTCTTCCAGGAGCAGTAGTAGATCTCGTATTAGCGAGTTGGATGTAGATAATCCTATTTTAGAAGTAGCTCCTTTGTCATTTTCAGCTCCTGCTCCCTGCACCGAAGCCGAAGATGCGTCCTCGAAGTGGCCTCAATGAAAGCCACCATTCGCAGTATGGAGGAAAATCAAACAACTAGAAGGTAAGAGTGATTCCAATAGTGATTTGTGCAGTGAACCCGAGTGCAGTGGAGGGTGCGTCTGATCGGCTCCCTAATGCTTACAGGCTAGACCTCTTCCAGACTCCCAGTCCCAGTGGAGGAGGAAAGTCGAAAGCCGCAGGAAGGTTAGGGAGCATCCCCAACGGTGGGGCAGGCGTCCCCTCGGTAGCTCCTGTTGATCGTTTTCCCAGGCTACCTTGGATCGCTCCAAGAGAGAAATTTTGCGCCAGTGCTTCTCCGTCGTCGCCTTCGCCTTCTCCTAAAAGAGGATGGAGCTCTTCGGAAGCCTGGCGCCCTTCGAAGAGAGCCTGGAACGCTCCCTGCGCCCGCCCTTCCAGCCCTGAAGTTTTTCGGAAGAGCCTGAGGTGGAAGCGAAGAAGCGTAAGAGATCTCAGGAGTATCGTTCCCCGAGCGGAGATCGAGCCTCGTCTCCTGTTCACGAGTTTGTGAATTCTCCTGCAAGGGTGTTGGCTAACCTTCAGGCGCAGATTTCGGCTCTGGCTGGCTCTCTTTTGCGTGTCGTCTCGTCGTAGGAAGGACGTCTCGCTTCCTGTAAAGAAGTCCAGGCTCCCCTCTCCTGACTCTCGCTATTCGACGGAAGCGGCGCGCTCACCTGCCGTTCGGATTCTCGCAGGAGGCTTTCTGCTTCGGACAAGATCGCATCTGCGTCTAAGCGACATTCGCCTGACAGACAAGTTTCTCCTTCGGACAAGGAGCAAACTGCGCGTAGGAGATCCTCACCCTACAGACGCTCTTCTCGAGACAGGATCACTACCCTTGACAGGCGCCAAGAGCCTAGTAGGCACTACTCACCTCGTAGCCGCTCCTCGTCTCGCATCCACTCTCCGGTTGACAAGCACCCTAAATTGGACAGGCGCCCTTCGCTGGACAGGCGTCAAGAGCTTGTTAGACGCGTTTCGCCTGGCAGCGCTCTTCTCCCGACTTTTATCGCCTCGAGTCAGGCGCCGAGAGCCTAGCAGGCGCTTCTCCCCTGGTAGGCGCTCACCTAGTAGGCACTCGTCACCAGAGATTCTCTCGCCTCAGTTCACGCCAAGAGCCTGGTAGGCGCTTTTCGTATGGCAGGCGCCGTTCGCCTGGTAGCCGCTCTCCTTTGGATAGGCGCCAAGAGCCTGATAGAAGTTCTTCTTCAAACAGGCGCTCTGCACCTGACTGCCGCCTGACTCCTATTAGGCTTCAAGAATCTGGGAAAACGCACTCCTCCAGACAAGAAGGATGTTGCAAGTAGACACTTGCCTGAAGCATGTCTCCAAGACGTATACGGTCTAACTTCCTCTAGAGACTCCTTTAAGAATAGTTCGCTCCTCTAAGGATCAGGAGGGCTCTTCAGCTCAGTAGGAACAGGACCCCTCAGAAGAAGAAGGACCAAAAGACGCCTCAGTTTCCTCCTATAAGAAACTAACAGAGTTACTCCTGCAAGAGTTTGGAGATATCCTTTCTCCTGTGGCTCCCCCTTCTCCTCTTTTCGTTATTCTCCACTTCGAAGACGTCGAAGGTTTCGTCTTGTGTAAGGATGAAACCTACTGTTTCCATGAGAAGGCGCTGAGAGTTTTTGGGGAATGGCTCCTTGCTAAGGAAGAGAAAGGGAAGACGGTTTTTTTCTTTCCCTCCGTCTAAACTGACCGGCAGATTGGGATTCTGGTACGAATCGGGAGAACCTTTAGGCCTCGCTCTCCCTTCGTCTGCGGACTCGGACTTCTCTTCATTAGTGGATTCTGCTCGTCGTTCCGCCCTCTTGTCCGCCAAGACTACGTGGGGAATGAACGAACTTGACCACTTACTGAAGGGAATGTTCCGAGTCCTGGAAGTTTTCAACTTCCTTGATTGGTCTTTAGGTGTTCTGGCTAATAAGACCAAGACCCAGATGCTCTGTCTCCTGAAGATCTTAACTGTGTACTCACTTGCATGGATAAAGCAGTGAGAGACGGATCGAGTGAAGTCTCCTCACTGTTTGGAGCTGGAGTGCTTAAGAAACGGTCGGTCTACTGTTCGTTTCTCACGAAGGCAGTGTCTCATGCGCAAAGGGTCCTCGCTCTTGTATGCTCAACTCTCTCCGCTTCTGTTCCCCAAGAAAATTATCCAAGATGTCTCGAGTGCCCTTTCAGCTAAGGCTACTCAGGACATGTTAGCCCAGGCGGCCAGGGAAACCTCGCTCTGTCTTCCAACCCAAGACCAAGAAAGAGACTCCTCTGAGACAGGAGCCCTTTCGAGGAGGACCCGCTGTCAGAGGTTCTGCAACCAGAGGGACTAGACCTTTTAAGAGAGGTAAAACCTTCTCTAAGTCAGTCAGAGGGAAGAAATAGCGGTCAAGGACTCCAGACATCAGTGGGTGCCAGACTACTGAAATTTGCCGACGTCTGGGCCCACAAAGGGGCAGACAATTGTCCCTATCGATTGTCAGCAAAGGATACCTCATTCCCTTCTCGTCAAGACCACCATTGACGACAACTCCGAGGTTGGTTGGTATGCCAAGTACAAGGACCCCATCATGAATCAAGCCCTTTCTTTCTCTAGCAGTAGATCTCATGCTAGAGAAGGAGGCTATAGAACTAGTGAAAGATCCCCGCTCTGCGGGCTTTTACAACAGACTTTTCCTAGTGCCGAAGAACTCAGGAGGATGGAGAACCGGTGTTGGATGTAAGCGCCCTGAACATCTTTGTGGAAAAGAGGAAGTTCGCCATGGAGACAACTTCCTCAGTGTTAGCAGCCTCTTCGTCCAGGGGACTGGATGGGTGTCTCTAGACCTTCAGGACGCTTACTTTCATGTGCCGATCCATCCTTCTTCACGGAAGTATCTACGATTCATGATGGGAGGAAACATCTTCCAATTCAAGGCCTTGTGCTTCGGCCTATCAACTGCACCCCAAGTTTTCACGGGGTTAATGAAAAACGTGGCGCAGTGGCTACATTTGGAGGGAGTGAGGGTGTCGCTTTATATCTCGACGACTGGCTAATCAGAGCAGAGTCTCAAGAAAGATGTCTGGAGGACCTTCAAAAGACCCTTACATTGGCAAGTTCGCTGGGACTTCTGGTGAACTTCCAGAAGTCTCAATTAATCCCCAGTCAAGAGAGGATCTATCTGGGGATTCGGATAGCTTCTCTGGCTTTTCGGGCTTTTCCGTCGCCAGAGAGGATAGCCTCGTTGCTACGAGAAAATAACGACCTTCCTAGAGAAAGATGCAATGCACAGCGAGGGAGTGGATGAGTCTGCTGGGACACTCTCCTCGCTGGAGCAATTCGTTTTCTCTAGGAAGGTTGCATCTCAGGCCTCTACAGTTCTTCCTATACCAGAAACTGGAGCGTCTCTCCCTAGATCTGGAGTTTCTCCCTCAAGATCTCAAGGGAAATCAAGAGAGAACTTCGGTGGTGGAACAACCCCACTTCGATTTGTGAAAGGAATGTCTCTCTACATGCCGAACCCCAGCCATGTGTTGTTTTCCGACGCATCGGAGGCAGGTTGGGGGCGACGCTCGGACAAGAGAAGTGTCAGGCAACCTGGATGGGGGATCAGGTGTCCTGGCACATCAACAAGAAAGAGTTGATGGCATTGAAAGCCTTCGAGCCCCACGTCCGAAATGCAGTAGTGCAGGTCAATTCGGACAACACAACAGCCTTGGCGTACATAAAAAAACAGGGGGGGACGCACTCCTTCTCCCTGTACGAAACAGCAAGGGATCTTCTGCTGTGGTCTCAAACAAGGAAGATCAGTCTTCTCACCAGATTCGTACAGGGAGAAAGGAACGTCAGGGCCGATCTCCTGAGCAGGAAGAATCAACTCCTGCCTTCCGAGTGGACCCACCCTCTCAGAAGTATGCCAAGACCTGTGGAGAAGATGGGGCAGACCTCACATCGATCTCTTTGCAACAGCAAAGAACGCAAGAATCGAACTTTACTGCTCCCCGATCTCAGACCCAGGAGCAGTATCAGTGGATGCGTTTCTCCTAGATTGGACAGGGCTAGACGTCTACGCCTTTCCCCCCTTCAAAATACTAGGACAAACCCTCAAGAAATTTGCTATCTCGGAGAGGACAAGAATGACGCTAGTAGCTCCGTTCTGGCCCGCCCAAGATTGGTTCACAGAGGTACTGGAATGGTTGGTGGACTTTCCAAGAGCACTTCCACAAAGACAAGATTTGCTCAAACAACCCCACTTCGACAGGTATCACAGAAACCTCCCCGCTCTCAATCTGACTGGCTTTCGACTGTCAAAAGTCTTGTCAGAGCGAAGGGGTTTTCGACAAAAGCTGCTAAGGCTATCGCCTCAGCTAGAAGACCTTCGACCCTTAAAGTCTACCAGTCGAAGTGGGACGTCTTTCGCCGTTGGTGCAGGAACCAGAAGTTTTCCTCTTCCAGTACCTCTGTGACTCAGATAGCAGATTTCCTAGTTTTCCTCAGAGAAAAATGCGGTTTGGCAGTATCTAACTATCAAAAGATACCGAAGCATGCTGGCTGCGGTATTCAGACATAGGAATTTAGATCTTTCGAATAACAAAGATCTTCATGATCTCTTAAGATCTTTGAATCTTCCAAGAAAACCTTGAGTGAGCGAAGTTCCAAGTTGGAATCTGGATGTGGTTCTTGCGTTTCCTGTTGGTCCGCTAGGTTTGAAACCCACCACATTTAGCCTCCTTCAAAGATCTCACGAGGAAAGCTCTCTTTCTCATGGCTTTAGCATCAGCTTAAAAGGGTTAGTGAGATTCATGCCCTAGAAGGAAGGGTAGGTTTCAAAGGAGATTCCGTGGTTTGTTCCTTCCTTCTTCGTTTTTGGCAAAAAATGAGAACCCCTCAAATCCGTGGCCAAGGAATTTTGAGGTTCGTGGTTTATCTGCCATAGTAGGGGAAGAACCTGAAAGAACTCTTTGCCCTGTTAGGAGTTTAAAATACTACCTTCAGAGAAGAAAACCCTTAAGGGCATTGAGGATAGACTATGGTGCTCTGTAAAGGAGGACCCCAGCAGACCATTGTCGAAAAATGCGCTGTCTTTCTTCATTAGAAGTGTTGTGAAAGAAGCACATAAAGCTTGTAATGAGGAACATTTCAAGATCCTAAAAGTCAAGGCTCATGAAGTAAGAGCAATTGCCACTTCCTTGGCCTTTAAGAATGAACATGGTCTCTTCAGAATCTGATGAAACTACATTCTGGAGATGTAATTCAGTATTCGCCAACCACTACCTAAAAGACGTCAGTTATTACGTATGACGAGTACTTCGCGTTAGGCCCGTACGTATCGGCGGATTCGGTGCTGGGGCAGGGAGCTGGAACATATCCTTAGTAGTTTTTGCCCTTGTTTTTTTTTTTTTTTTTTTTTTTGGTAATTGAGTTCATTATGGTTGTATGAAAAATGATGCAGGTAGGCATCGTTTTTCGTTTCGTAATGCTATAACATTAGTTTGGTTTAGGTGATCGGATTTGGTTTGAAGCTCCCTGCGTTGGTAGTGGACAGGTTCTGTCATAGAAGAGGACGAACCCCCATTGACATGATCCGACTTGGATTCTACTAAGTAATCGGATATCAAGTCCCGTTAGTAGACCCCAAAGAGTCTTTTCAGCTGTAGGTCACGCCCTCGCTGTAGCTCTTATGGCTATGCAGACTAATAGACAGTATCTATGAAGTCTTCAGCCTAAACAGGTAAGAACCAAGGTTATTTTTATCCTACAACAGGTGTTGTTTACCTTTCTTTGTTATTTTCTGTCTTGTACCCTCCACCAAGGGTGTCAATCAGCTAAGTATAATGTCTGACAGGAAAGTTCATGTACAAAATGATATTGTTATTTTACAATAAAGTGTACATACTACCTGGCAGACTATACGATTGATGGCCCGCCCAGCCTCCCCTCAGGAGACAGGCTATAAGAGAGAAAAAATCTGGCAAGAAAGGTATGATGGTTCTTACACCCGCCTCCCAGCGGCGGGTAAGGTAGATCACCTGACCTACCTGTGCGTTAGCCGCGAGTTTGGAATTCTGTTCGTGACGTCAGAGACGTAAGCTAAGTATATGTCTGCCAGGTAAGTATGATACAAAACTTATTGTAAAATAAACAATATCATTTTTTTACCTAACTTCGGTGATCCCTTCTACATCGCCTGCGAAGAATGTGAAGTAAGCAGTGCTTCGGAGGAAGCTTAAAGTGAAAAGGCAACTTCGTTTTCGAAACCCAGCAGACCACGGGTTTCGTGAATTATAGAGGTCTTTGTCAGTAATATTGCTTTTCGTAAAGTCCAGGATTGGATGGAGTTATGGAAAGCTCAAGGAAAGATCTCTTTTGCTCTACCGCAGTCAAGACTTTGCGGTAAGGCAGCTATGGTTATGTAAAAGCTCGACGTCCTGCACGTCAGGACTCTCGGCTACGTTCAGTAGGATTCTTGCAAAGGCACTCATCAAAAGGAGGAAAGCGCAAGACAGGACTTCCTTTGCCATACTGCCAATAAATTTTGATACGGGAGAGGAAGCTGGTTGGAGAGTTTCTTCCTCTTCCCAGGATAATTTTGCAAGCTTTTAGCCCATCTGAAAGGGCTTTTCAGATGATAGATTTTGTTAGTTCCTAGTCGGGACTTACGCTGCCGAATTGAACATCGTCGTTCTACCTGTCGTAAGCCGTCTCTTAACCGGATTCTTGCCCCTTCCTCGTTTGAGACGGGAATCGAAAATAAAATGCTCGACTTCCTGGATTACGTTTTGTCAATTCAGTGAATTTCCCCCATTGACAATATACTATCGTTTTGTCAAGTAAGTGGGTATCCCCCACATTGACAAATTATCTCTTTGTACCGTAAATGGGTTAGTTCTCATTGACAAACTTCTCATTAACTTTATATTGCGTAAGCGGATAAGCTCTTATTGACAAGATTCGGAGAGCTCTCTTCATCATTCGCCCAGACTCGTACAAGAAATAGACTTGTAGACTACGTCAATGAACGCTTATGTCCAATAACATAAGAAGCTTGAGCTGTCCGCTTTCAATTCTCTTGAGTTTTTGTTTATGAAACTTGCCTGTCAGATATGTATGTAGCTGTATTTCCGAATTCAGCTATAGTATATATGTCTGCCAGGTAAGTATGAAAAAACTTTATTGCAATTATAATATCATATTTTGCCTTGCGTTATTTTACTACTGGTTGGCTCAAGTCATATACGCTTGCTGTAGTTACCTCTTCGGATGGCAACCGAGAGGTCTATTGTCTATTAATTTAAGGACATTTAATCGTTACTCCCTGCAGCCTTCCAGGAGTTTCCGATTTATCTTTTACCGTTGTATGGTAGTGTTATGACGACACAAACGCATCTATATATTTAGCGTTTTCTGTTTCGCTTAAATATACCAGCTTGAGAGTCTCTTTATTGCTAAAAATTACGGACCTATTTCTTCGTAGAATAGGGTAGCTGGCAATCCAGGCATAAAGTTTAAGAGAGACGATCGTAAGCTGCTGCTGTCACTGTCCTCTCCGCCAGTCCAAACGAGGCAGTACCAGCTCGCTTCGCTGTCATGCGCTGTAGTTACGTCTCTCTCTCCTGCGGGATGACTGACTAACCGTATCTCTGTGCTGGCAGTTACGTCTCTCTCTCTCCTGCGGGATTGACTGACTAACTGTATCTCTGCCCTACAATCACGGACTTTAGCCTTAGATTGAGGGGATTTCTTACATGAATGAATAAACATTGCATTCGTTTTGCCTTACTATGTTCTCAGAGATTTCTCTTACTCCTTTCGGTGCTCGTTACCGCACGGTATAGGACTACGAGTCTACCGCAAACATTTCACTATTATATGCTCTCCTGCTTAGGCAAAGCGCAGCCTTTTTAGGGAAGTTAAAACATACTGTGTGAGGGAATGGATGAGCTTGCTGGGGACCATTTCCTTCCTAAAGAAGTTTTGTTTCCCTGAATAGACTGCAATTCAGACCTCTACAGTTTTTTCCTACCGGGAAACTGAAATTTTATTAAAGATCTAGGAATGATTCTGAACATCTCTCGGTGCGTTAAGTATCACTTGAGGTGATAGAAAGAAGGTGCCGGACATCTGGAGAGGGTTTCAGATGTCCTGGATCATAATCTGAAAGAAGTGGAAGCAATTCTGTCGTCCCTCCAGTCCTGGAAACGAGTTTTTTGGAACCAGTGGCACATATCAACTCTGATCTTCCACAGCTCTCTCATATCTTAGGAAGTATCTTCTCTCGGTCCCTGTTCGGGTTTACGAGAAAGAGCCTATTATAACAACAGACGTAGAATGTAACGATCCTCTAGAGGTTCGTTTACAGGATTGCAAAAGTCCGTACGAATCGTCTCGATCGACGGCAGCAACTACTGACTTCCGAGTGGAATCTTTCTTTAGAAGTATGTTGAGAGTTATGGGACTTTAGGGACGTCCTTTTCATCACATCTCTTCGCTATGATATTGAACAGGGATGGATGTTTAGTCTCTTTTCCCCTTTTTCAAACGCTTAGGAAATGTAATAAAGATGATTTATACCATCACAGGGAGCGACAATGACGCTATCGCCCCATGTTGGCCTTCAAGATCCTAGATTCACAGAGGTCACGTCCTTCCAAGGACCTTTTCCGAGAGAGTCGGTCTACTTTATCACGAAGGTACCTATAACCTCTCCGCTCTGAGTCTGACTACGTTCAGACTATCGAGATGTTGACAGCATAAGATTGCCGTCTTCCTTTCCGTTTGAAGAATGGGATAAGCTGGCAGTCACAACTATTAAAGAATACGCAAATATGTTGTTGACGGCCTTGGGCTCAGAGATTTGCTTCTGTCAAACAACAAAGCCCTTCACGATCTTTGAGTTCTGTGGAATCTCGAAACTCGCTCACCATCTACTTTTTGTCTCACCTGTTTTCTCGGTAGTCAGACACTCGTGCGAGATCAGGAGACACCATAGTAGCCCTGAGTTTCTTGTTGACGAAGTCGGTTGCGTTTACACACCCCCGATGATCGTTTAACATGAGACCAGGTTGACTGTCAGGCATTCGTCCTTCGGACTGAATCGCCTTTTTGCTCCTCGCTCCTTTCTCCTGGCACCAGAAGCTCGAGTCAGGAGTGGCTCAGGAGTTGATTCGCTAACGACGTTGGGTTGCGTTCATACCCCAAGGTTTGCTTAGCTTGAATCGCCCAGGCAGTCCAGACACTCATCCTTCAGCGAAGAATAGTGCCTTATGGTCTTCAGGGTACAGCCTTGCTGTCCTTGATGCGTCTGACTGGTCAACTGGTCGGTCACCTGACTTTAGTACAGACTGACGACTGTGCATGTCCAGATCGAAGCTTTCAATAGGAACTTAGACATAGTCTGAAGTTCTTGATGTCAAAGCATTCGAACATCTCCTACCTGTTAACTTCTTGCACGTGATCAGGAAGGCCCTTTTCTAACCACCCTAGATACGACAAAGAGGGTTAGTGAGTTTTTTTTCAGCCATCGTCAGAAGTTTTGGCATTAGAGACACAAGGCGGTGCGTTCTCTAAGCCTTCCGTTGTGGCCTAAGAATGGAAACCTGTCTTGTTCTTGGGCCAGGAGCTTGGAATCAAGGATGGCACAAGTTATTGGGCAGGAGCCAGAGAGAGTCCTGTGCCCTGTCAGGTCTCTCAAGTTTTTATCTACATAAAACTCAAGAAAGTCGAAGTCGTACGGACAATCTGCAGTGTTCCGAAAAGACCAGACTGCCCATATCGAAGAACACCCTG
Organism: Macrobrachium nipponense; assembly: GCF_015104395.2. NCBI lineage: Eukaryota > Metazoa > Arthropoda > Malacostraca > Decapoda > Palaemonidae > Macrobrachium > Macrobrachium nipponense. The sequence continues at coordinate 49,146,702 of NC_087202.1, read as the reverse complement.
GCTTTATTGTTAAGGAGTTCTTTCAAATAAGCTCCTTCATTGTGTTGGCACAAAGATTTGAAATCTTTTGATTTGAGGGGAATGCTCACGAGGTGAGTGGCGCGGCCTCGGAAGCATTTCAACAGAGCATGGCACTCAGCAACATCCTGAGTACCATGTTTTAGCGAAGCAACCTCTGTTTCAATTTCACACTCCCTGCGAGATGTGAAGATGGCATATGAGATCTGCTGCTCGCTAGGGCCATACGTGTCTGCAGACACAATCTTGGGGGTGGCAAGTAGTACCACTCATCCTATCTGTAGAAAATGGGTTAGGAAGAGCTCTTAATTTAGTAGTTTGAGTCGCGACAACGGTGACTTCTTAACTCTTAAGCCTTAGTTAACACAACCTTAACTTTGGCTAGGTTGGTCAGGTGGTGATATATATTTTTATATAATATATTTATTTTACTTCTTAGCCCCTCTTCATGGTATGGTCAATATGGCTAGTCACGTCGTGGTCTCGCCCCTGTTGACAGATCATCTGGAGTGCATCAGCTATATAGGTCTCTACCTCGCTGGCAACTCTAGTAGCACAAGCAAGACTTACGTGGCAATAACCACGAGCCAGCAATGGCTAACAGGTGGAACCAAGATGTAAATCATCTGCATGCATTTGCTTTCCCAAAATCCTTCTATTCTGTCCCTTCCCACCTCCAACGGTGGGATTCAGCTATATATATATCTGACAGGTAAGTTTCATGAACAAAATGATATTGTTATGATACAATAAAGTTTGTTCATACTTACCTGGCAGATATATATAATTAAGTACCCACCCACCCACCCTCCCCATCAGGGGACAGTGGAAATAAAAATTATGAATAGAAAATGGGACTGGTTCCTGATACCCGCCTCCCAGCGGTGGAATGGGTACTAACCACCTGGCCGACCACTGTGTGCCGGAAGTTTTGAATTTCTGTCGGACTTCAGAAAATACAGCTATATATATATCTGCCAGGTAAGTATGAACAAACTTATGTATCATAACAATATCATTTTACTTTTAAAAATTGTTTATTTTTTTATTTTTTTAATAAAATACTTGTTTTACAGTATAGCAACAAAAATTGGTCCAATTTTAAACCTTGCTATTTGTCCTCTGAAGGATTTGCATACTTAATTTGAATTTGGATATTACCCGAGTAGTGTGGATGAAGTAGTCAGTCAAAAAGGAACACACATTGAGGAAAGGGAAAAGCCAGGCTTTAGTCTGGATGGATTTTACTTAATTCAGCAATTGTACAAAAACAACTATTTCCAAACCTAAGATCTGTATTTTGTATCAAGACCTATTTTCTTTTAACCTTTAACATTTGATTTATCTGATGGCTAATAAATGGAAAGTTGTGAGTTGTGATTTATGTATTTACTTCTAGATGACATATTTTACCGTAGTATTTTAGTTTTAATATTAGAGGTACGTATAACCTTTTTAACTACTGATTACTCCCTTGTTACAGAAGTTAATCTGCTGGAAGGAAGTAGGAGGAGGATGGAGGGAACAGCAGTAGGACAATTTACTCCTGGCCCTGAAGCCAAGGAGTCCTGCAGCAGCCATCCCTTCATTACTCAGCACCAGCATGTCGTGTTTCGAAGACCTGCAAGGAGGCAGTCTCTCTTGCAGCTGCAAAGACATAGAGAAATACAGGTAATTTTCAAGATGCTCTGTGTTTCAGTTACTGAGTGGTTCCCCATCACTAATTTGTGATTATTGTTGACTGATGATTGGTTTTATTGCAGTGACTTGAAAGTGATAAGTTTTCATAATTTCCCTTATATATACTTTTGTTTAGATAGGTATTTTTATACAGGCAGTCCCCGGGTTACGACGGGGGTTCCGCCGTTCTTGAGACACGTCGTAAGCCGAAAATCGTTGTAAGCCGGAACATCGTAAAAAATCCTAAGAAAACCTTACTTTTAATGCTTTTGTTGCATTGAAAACTATGTAAACTTCATTCTTATTGCATTTTTCATAAAAAAAATCTTTAAATATTGATTATTTTGCATTTTTGGTGTCATATTTCATCTGCCAGATGAGCGTTGTAGACGTCATAACTCTGGAACATGTGTCATAACCCTGGAAATAATGTCTGATGAATATAATTGAGAAGCGCCTTAACCTCGGAACGTCGTAACCCGGGGACTGCTATAAGTAACTTACCAAGTAATTACATAGGTATAGTTTTCACTTGAATGGCAGCTTAGATTAAAAGTTTCACAGGTAATTCTTCAATAAAGTGAGTAGGTTGTGGCCTGTCCCACTAACGGAATATTAGAACAACTTAGCAGACTATTCTCATTTGTTTCCTGCTGTCCGTGG